>NC_140395.1:27500-627500 GCF_056956725.1 Heliconius melpomene rosina | reverse complement strand
AAAATCCTATTTTTTTTTAGTAGTAGTAACACTTGAATTTGGAGGGTAACACTTTTCTTGTCTATGGTAGTTATTTATTATGGCAACTTTGTGTATCAGATGTCATATTCCGGAAATCAGATTGATGTATACAAGTTATGTTTTTAATTTACACATGTGCTTTTATATAATTACGTTTTTCTGTTCTTGCACTTTTTTACTCATTATTACCTTCTTTTATCATACGTAATTCAACCAACACTGACGTGATTTACAGTTTTATGCCTATTTAAGACAAACTGTTATTTCACTTGGTTTATTATTAAAATGCTTAAGAGTTCAGATAACGTATGTGTCACTTGCTAGATCCAACGGAAGTCCAAAAAAATCCAAATAATTTAAATACTTTTTTTCCATATCTAGCCTCGTCCAGAAGTGGAGCCTGAGCGGTTTTCGAATACTCCCGTGTCACCCCCTCATGTGCCTCTCCCCCAACACTCCCAGCACCTTCCGCACCCCCAACACACCCAGCACCCCCAACACCCCCCCGTGCACGTGCAGGCGCCGGCTCATCCACATCATCATGTTCAGGTCGGTTGATATATTGATATTATTTAGAAATGAATAGAATTTAGTTTTAATTATTGTAATTTTGTAAGGACTACTAAAAATAAATTTAATAAGTTTAACGTTTTCAACATTGAAAAATGTTTCTTGGTTTAGATGAAATGAGGGATTTATAGAAATTATTAAATGACTTTTCTTTTGTTTTCAATTAAGTCATATAAAAGCGAAAGCAGCAACATCCTTCTTTTTTGAAAATGTAACTATAAATGTAATCCGTTAGTGTAGCTATTTGAAATAAATTTTTAAAATATACGTTACTAGCAAATACAGCAATATCCACCGTTGGTTATCACTCTCGACCAATCACGTGTCGCCATTGCTCGTGGGATTTTTGTTTACTAACGACGCGACCACGCAATTATTTTTAAACATTTAAAGTAGAAAAACTTATAGTAAACTTTTATTGGAAAGTATTATAACAAAAAGAAGTTACCCTTCTCTAGTAGATAATAATTCCACTAGAAAAAGAAAAATACAACCTGCTAATTGGAAAAGAAATTTTGCCAAGAAACAGAGGTAAAAATAGTGATTATAGTGTGACACGATAATTTGATCGTTAATTCTTTTACCGATGCTACCGATGGTTAACGAGTTCTTATTATATGATATAATCATAATTTTTTGTTAGGTATATCGACTTTTAATTGCGTATTTATTTTAAATTGTATTTTTTATGGAAGTGGATTTTTTGTGTTTCACACATACAGACAAACAGACGAACAGACATTAGTATAATTAAATAATAAGATTTTGTGTGGATATTTATAATTTTAAAACATAGAAAAACTGAGCATTTTAAACGCATTAATCATTTAATTTAAAAAAACAGCTACTGTCAATTTGTTTAAGATGATTGTTGCTGCTTTTGCTTCTATATGACTTAATTATTGATTTATCAGTTTTAACTAGAGAATCTGAATCAATTTTTTTTACTAGTTATTGGTACTTAAGTCAACTTTTTAACAGTCTTGGAGAGCTTATATTAGTATTTTCTTTATAATTATTATAATTTTGACAATTGCTTTCATTATTCAGTTTAAAATGTGCTCACAAAAGTAAATATGAATAAAGATATTTTGAATTTTAATCTAATTTAATAATGAATTGTACACAATTGCAATAATATTTTAATTAAATAATATTTTCTTTATCCTCATAGCCTCTCCCGAAACACACAACAACCACAACCGCCCCACCCCAGCATCATCATCTCAAGAGATCACCCAGTTTTGGATCTTCCACACAGATTGGTGGGTTTTTTTTATTAAATGATGGTTCACATTTACATAGTATAACTAGTATTAATAATATAATTTATAAATAGGTATTAAGAAACAGTTTACTGCAGTCAAGGGTACAATTTAATAGTTAAAATTATATGAAATTAAATTATTTACGACTATGACAAATAAAGAACAGTGTTAACTGTGATTTTAACAACGATGATTGTGGGTTCGATCACGCTTTCGAAAATGAATTATTTTCATGCTTTTTCATGTTGGTTAAACAAAGTTAATGGTGATAAAACAAAAAAAAACATGAAAGCTAAAAGAAAATTGACTACATTTAAGATACTTTACAATAGATTTCTTATAATTAGCTATTTCATATCTATTTCCTTCATTTAGCCTCCGGAGCACCACCAGCAAAGAAGCCTCGTTCAGCGATTCCATCTCCAGCTCCTCTACGAGATGTGTCATATGCAGAAGCAGCTAAGTTGGCAACTGCCAGCGATTACAATTTCTTTGATAAGGCACGCAAGGCCCTGAGGTCTCAGCATGTCTATGAGAACTTCTTAAGGTAACTTGTTTTTTTTTAAATGATGAATTTTTGATTAAATATTTGGTAAATTGCTTTTTTGAAGTTTTTTTAAGTACAAAGTTGTGTACATATCTTAATGATGATAAAGAGATGTGGGCAGCATGAAGTTAAAATAAAGAAAAAAATATAAAGAAATAATATATTAATTCAATTCTCTTCTTCAGATGCCTCCTGCTCTTCACCAACGAGATAATATCATCATCAGAATTGCTCCTCATGACGGAGCCATTCCTATACAGGCATCCGGAGCTCAAGAAGTGGTTGCAAGACTTTGTGGGACCAGTGTCACCACCAAACACACCCACTAATACACATGCTGGTGGGTATTGATAACTGTTATTTATTATTACTTTATTTTCTGTAGGAAAAATCAGTACCTATAAGATTATTTGCAAGTTTGCATCTGTCTGTCATAGACATTTTACTCGGGTCAAATTTGGTACCCATTGGTTTTATATAACTATCTAAAAATCTTGGAGAACTCTCCAAGATTGCTTGAAAAGTGAATTACAAATTTGTAATTTACATAAATATGAAATAGCTTCATGATTTAGGAAATAATACGAAAATTGACAATTCATATTTTGGAGATTAATACTCAAGTGTGGCATGTTGTACATTTTAATTGCAACTATTGTTGGTTCAATATCTCTCTTTGTTTTGTAATCCAAGTTTTTATCTATTTTTACAATAGAAGATACATAGGAAATTATGCTATGTCCTACAAAACTTTTTAATGAGTTTGTCTGTAGGATCTCAAGTCTTTATATAAGCAAAATAATAAAAATATATAAGAAATTACAATAGTAATAACAATTTAGCTATTATCAATTATTTATAGGCGTTGGTTACTTTAAAATTATAATATCGAAATATTTTCTTTCTAATTGCTGCAGGGTACAACAACTTTAGCAGTTCAAGCGGGCTCCTCGGATATGAGAGGCGGCTGGAGACAAAGCGCTATGAGCCTCTTGGTGCTTTTGGAGCTCAACTCCGGCATGACAGGCCTCAGGGAGAGGCTGCTATGGATATAGGTAGATATTATAATATATTACTATTAAAATTTTTAGTGTGCTTTTTAATGATGTATCAAGAACACTTAAATATATGCTATTATTATTTATAATTTTGAGGCAGGACACGCGTGTAACTGTAAACGCTACAGGTTATAGGTTTGATTCCCATTCGATAAAATGAAATATTTATTAGCTTCATTCATTCAGTCACTTGCTGTGATGTCGAGCCAAAGTGCGGCGTTGAGTTCTTGCCTCCAGAATTCGGCGGAAAGTGGGGAATGGGGTGTTATTAACACTAATATTTGTAACAATGCAACAAAAATTATACACTTCAAAAGATTTGGTTCGTGTGTTACACTATGATTAGTTTGTGATATAAAATTTAAGAGTGAGTTGACCGTTCTCCGTTCGGTGTCTTTAATTCGGGGAGTATTTTGACACTAGCTGCTCTCTGCCTATCATATTATGTGCGGGTAAATATAAAAATAAAGATATATATATATAAAATATACAACATAATATAATTTTAATGTTGTTTCCTCCATACAGATCTGTCGACGTGCAAGAGGTTAGGTACATCCTACTGTGCTCTCCCGCGCGAAGCTGCTTCGCGACGGTGTTCAGGACGTACTCCACTCTGTAAAGAGGTATGTTATAATGTTTTATAAATCCCCTGGTGTTTGTTTTGTTAGGAAAGTGATATTGGATTTTGTCAATTAAAAAAAAATTGAGGCTAATAGAGGCCCAAGCGGCACAGAGTGTTACTATAAATCCGACAGATTTAACATTTCTATTTTCTTCGCTCTGGTGTCTCGGCAAAGACTCCAGAATTTGGTGGAAAATGTTCGAAGTGTCTCAACACACTAAGTTCGCTCTGCTATGTGCGGAATACAGCGTGACGCTAAACAAAAAACAAATATAACGTTTCAAAATTTTGCGTTAAAAAATTATAATAAATAATATAGTAAATTGTTACACTATCGCCTGATTTTATGTAAATGTATACCAAAATTTCATCGCTTTTTTTTTGTAGGTCCTAAACGACACTTGGGTGTCTTTCCCCACGTGGAGCGAGGACTCTACGTTTGTATCGTCTCGGAAAACGCAATTCGAAGAATACATCTATAGATGTGAAGATGAACGGTTTGAGGTAAGTTTTTTGTAATGTATTTGTTGATAGTCTAAGCTTTAAAGTATATTAAAGTTTTTTATGTGTACTATTACTGTAATTTCCTTTTTTAAATTATTGGCAAAAATCCAAGGTTCACCTAAGGTTGAGGGGATATTTAATCTTAGTTCTGCTTTTAAATTGCAGAACTAAATGTCATCTATTATTTTATCAGAGTGGTTGATTGAATATAAAAATATAAATAAAGTGAGACTGTGGTACTCTTAGCACAAAGACGTTCGTTGGATTGTAAACGCGACACTTGTTTGCTATATTTCTACTAAAGTGTGAATTAATTTCTTTCTTGCTCTGGGGTACCAAAGCCAAGTGTGGTGTTAAGTTCCGTATCGAAAAATTGTGAGGTGTATGCGGAATTGAGGTGTCTTAAAACTAGATTATCTCTGCTTCCCTGCGAATACTAAATCTGCTATTGTTACCCCCAGCTGGACGTGGTGATAGAGACCAACGCGGCCACCATCCGCGTGCTGGAGGGTGTTCAAAAGAAGCTGTCGCGCATGACGAGTGAGGACGCGGCCAAGTACCGCCTCGACGACTGCCTCGGCGGCCACTCGCCCACCATCCACCAGCGCGCGCTGCGCCGCATCTACGGCGACAAGGTGGTACGGCGCCCCCCCACCTGTTGGCATGTGACGCGACATGACGTGACGTAGTAGACCTAGTAAAACGATTGACATGACGTGAAACATTGATATGACGTGACGTAGTTTATTATTATTTTTAACACATTTATGTCACGACCGTACTTCTCTCCACTCAATTTATATTATGAAAATAATTTTTATCTATATAGCAATGACTTATGACGAATAGATATTTATAAACAAAAATGACAATATATTGTATACACTTTAATTATAACGGAAACACAGCTACAGGCATGCTTTAGTATTTTGAAGGGCTATTTATTATATTATTATTTTAGTTACTTATAGTAGAAATTCGATAACACGGACTAATCATTGTTAATCATAAGAATATCCATATAATCCAATAGACTATCAACATCAGATGTGGGACAATGTCTGGACTGGAAACGCGACGGTTGTAGGTTCGATTCCTACTCAAGGAAATGAATTATTTAATATTTTCATATCTTCGCTCTGGTAACAAGGCAAAAAGCGACTTAGTTTTTGTATACCAGTATAAATGTTACCTGGTCAATGGTCCGCATACCTAAGCACAAAACCATATAATCGAATTTCCACTATTTAGTTTTTAGTTTATTGTATTTAGTTAGTTTTTAGTTTGCTTTTTTTATGGTGTTAAGGTTTTTTGTATTCTATTTAAATTGTAGATTTTTTTTTGTTTTATTGCTTAGTTTTTTCATATAAATTCGTAGTTAGTGTTTTTTTTTCTTTAATAAAAATTTAAATAACTAATAGTGATATTTTTTATAGGCGGTCGATATCATCGCGGGTTTAAAGAAGAATCCTGTAGTAGCAGTGCCAGTTGTTCTAAGACGGCTAAAGGCTAAAGAAGAAGAATGGAGGGAGGCTCAAAAGGTATATTTTATAGCCTTTTGATATAAATAATAGAAATTATATTTTTAAGTATATTAGCTTTTTTTTTTTGTATTACGAGACAATGATGACAAAAGTGCGATGTGCATTTGACAGAGTGTAAGTGTTGATACAAGCATTGCTGCCTTCCTTCTGATGTCTCAATAATATATAACATAAAAATTATAAAATCCAAATATTTTTTTTATTTAAAAAAATGTGGATACCTCCGTCATTTTCATGGTTTTTTTTACATTTCCTTTACATTTCCTACTAAATTTTTTTTTGAAGTTGTATAAAATGTAAAAATCAAATAGATATTGCACTGATATCGTCGAAAAAATGCGAGGTTGATCTGTCAATCTAGACGAATAGTTATCATTTACTAATATAATATTAATAATGTTTTTTTAAATAATTTTATATAATTTAAAAAAATATATACATATCTCATTTTTTTATTCAAATATCAACAACAGGGCTTTAACAAGCAGTGGCGTGAACAAAACGAGAAGTACTATCTCAAATCGCTAGACCATCAAGGGATTAATTTCAAGCAAAATGACTTGAAAGCATTACGCACCAAGTGTTTATTCAACGAAGTAGAAAGTGCCTACGCGGCGAGGAAACCTGGACCCCACCTGGTGGCTGATTACGGGTTGAGGGGCAGGCATGAAGGTAATGATAATTAAATATTGTTATGATTGGTTTTAATTACGGTTCGAAGGGTAAGAGTGCGGCGTGGAGTTCCGTCGCTCTGTCTATCTGTGTCATATGTGTTTTAGAAGATGAGTGGGAAGTAAAGTTTAAATATATGGAAATTAATAGTATTGCTTTTCATTAAACAAAGTATAAAATGATCAAAGGTTGATTTCAGTATAAATTAAATCAATTAAATTAAATAAATAACATCATAACATCCTTTTTATACAATTCCAATGACCAAAGGTTGCCTGGAAGAGATCGCTTTAAGCAATAAGGCCGCCTTATTGTACATGTTGTTTCTACTTATTTTGAATATAATTTGTGTAAATTTTATGTGCAATGCAGTATATTATATTGTATTGTAAATACCATCAAAATTAATAATAAAAAAATATTTTCTAAAAATACTAATTCCCTTTTATATGTTTTAACAGCAATAAAAATCGTCCGAGACGCCGCAGAGCTGTTAATACATCACGCTCGAAGACAAACTGGCATACAAAAAGCGGAGAAACGGAGAATAAAACAACTTCTCCGCCATTTCCTGCCAGATCTGTTTGCTCATCCAAGACAACCATTATCTGATGATGAACGGGATGAAGGTAAGAAGAAAGATCATTTGCTTAGCAGCATATAGCAGGGTAGGCAGAAGGAACCTAATGTTAAGATGCTCCGCAATTTTCGAGAAATTGTGTATCCAGTTACTGAATTAGCAAGGTTATGATAATAATTACTGAATTATTATCGTAACCTCCAAGGATGAAATCCACAACCGTCGACACCTTACAATCATAAGATGCTGAATAGAATGTATGATTTTACAATTACTTAAAATATGATTATATGAGTCTTATTTGTCCAAAATAAATGATACACAGTTACGTCCATGCATATTTAATAGAAATATTTTTTATAAAAAAAAGTAAAGAAAAACAAATATAATTATAAAACATATAAAGAAAACTGGTGTCTAAATTTTTATAATAAACTAGCGGCCCGCTCGCGGTTACACCCGCGTGAACTATGTTATTATTAATTTCTGTCTCCATGACAACGTCTTAGTGACGTCTATGCAAAATTTGAGACTTCTAGCATTTGTAGTAACGAAGTTTCATACAAACTTTCGACCCCAAAAACAACCCCTTAGAAATTGAATATTGCAAATTCCCGTCTTAGCGAGCACCTACGTCCTTTAAGTAACTCCTATGCAAAATGTGAGATTCCTAGCACTTGTAGTTTCTGAGATCTCGTGATGAGTGAGTGACCTTTCGATTTTATATATATAGATATACTGTCTAGTGACATTTGTTCCACAACTATCGAGTCATGAATAATATTGTACGAATTTTAAGTATTTATTAATACTACCCATTCCTTCTGAATTGAACACAACGTTTTTTTATTATGATGACAAAAGTGCGATGTGCATTCCACAGACTTCCAGTGTTGATACAAGCATTGCTGCCTTCCTTCTGATATATAAGTTAAATATTATATATTTTAATATATCATTTATATGTTGTACATATTAATAAATGTATTTTTTATAGAGGAAAAAGAAGAACCAACCAGTCCTGGTAGTCCTTCAGGTGAACCAGCTGATGATAAAAGTGGAGTTAAACAGGAGAAACAAGAGGTAATTTATATAATACATTGATTAAAGCATTATGTTTGTATTTTTGTTGTTTGAAGTTTTAATTAAATAAAATATAATTACTCATTGTGTGATATTTAAGAAACTAGATCTTTTTAATTGAATAGTAGCTAATTATATGTTTTATAATATTTTCACAGTCATCAGAGTCTGATAACGCATCTGATAAGAGCAGTCGAAACCATAAGAATGATAAGGAGAACAAGCCTAAGAACAATAATACTACAATTGATAGTAAAGGTAAGATTTTACATTTTTTTGGCATCACACTTTATCCCAGTATAGAGAACTTTTGTTCTCTATTGGCGGAACTAAACGGTGCGCCATGTCTTAGAACTTAATTTTATTTAGAGACAATGATGACAAAAATGTGATGTTTGTGCAATAACAGAATATCTGTGTTGATACCCCACATGCTGCCTTCCTTCTGATGTCTCGATATTTATACAACATATAGCTAATTATAGTATAACAATGACGTACAGTTAACGAGTGTAACCTCCATAATGTTTAGCTTTCTGAACTACTGCATATTGTTAACTTAGGAAGAATATTATCAAAAGTTAGAAATATCCTATAGTCATATCTACGGAGAAAGAAAAATTACAGTTAACGACTAAAAGACTTCGATGTATCTTCACACTTCATGCATGTATGCATGCAAATATGTCATTATATTTCACAAATTAGCGGTAGAATAATACAATAAAACTTTAAGACCAAAAATTTTATAGTACCAATAATAATTAATATTTAAATTTTATATCTTATCACAGAAAGCACAAACACAATAAAACGAAGCAGCAACGAGGACGCTGTTAACATGAAGCTTGATGTCAAGAGTGAGCAGGAGCTTGAAGACGACTATAGAGATCATCCGCCTAATGTGAGTGACTGATTTCTCTTGTTTTTTTTATTTATTATTATCTGTGTGTAGAGAGATTTAGTGTTAAGATAGAATTTTCGAAATTTTGTAGGCAATAAAAATAAAAAATGTGACAAGATTACTTGTGAGAGGCTAAAAACAAAAACTTGTGTGACGTAATTCAACGCCACACTATAATTGAGTTTATTGAGTAAGACAATGTAAACCTGTTCTCTTAATTTAATATGACACTAAATATTTATTATTTCCGTTCCTATTAGAATATAAAAAAATAACTCACGTGGAACGTGAACATATGCAAGATGTTAAACACGTGGCCACAGAGCAAATTATAGATGAATGTTCATATAAGGATTTATAATGAATAACAATATACATTAGAATTGCCTTATTTACATCTTTTTTTATCATTGTACAGTTCCTAACTGTACAATGATAAAAAAAGCAATTTTTAAACAATTCTTGCATTAAAGACTCTCTGTACTGTACCTTTTAGTATAGCACGATCGACAAATCGTGGCCCTAAAGTGTTGATGACTGCATAAATTAACAAAACAATGCATAAAAGTTCACAAACCCTAACCTAACTTCAAAGTGGCCCACGTCACGTCGTCTGTATTATTATGTTAGGTATATATAATATAGTCACTAACCACCCAAACGCGGCTTCGTCCGCTTAAATTTATATTGTAGCCAAATTATTTTTGCTATTACCGTAAATTCTCATCTAAATGTGTTCAGTAGTAGTTCTGTGCAAATGGAACAAACATAAAGTTTTATAATAGCAAGTAGCAAGTAGCTGTTAGTGGGATGTCTTAAGAAACAAAGTAAATGATGAATTGATAATAGTAATTATTGATAGTAAAATGTATTTGTTTTTATATATTTTTATAATTAGAATGGAAAACGTGAGAGATCATAATTATGTATGATGGTCAATAATAACATGTTTGTAATTATTTGCATAAGTGCTTGTATAAATTATTAATATGGGACTTTTATGGGAGATCATTAGTATTTTTATTTTTTATTTGATGATTCAGGATATTCTTGCAGGATATACATGTACATAGTAGGGTTGGCAGAGGTAACATGAGTAACCCAGTGTTAGGATACTCCGTTCCAAAATAGTAATGTATATAATAATTGTGCACAGGAGGCGCGCTTCGTGTGCACAGCCTCGTGGTACCTGTTCCTGCGCCTGCACGCCGTGTTGTGCAGCCGCCTGGGCGCCGCGCGCCGCGCCGCTCTCGCGGGCAGTGGTGGCGGCGGTGGTATTGGCGGGCACAGCGCTGCGCGTGCTCTGCGCCTGCGCGGCACGGCGGGGGAGGGCTCGCCCGCGGAGCATTATGCCGCGCTGCTGGAGCTGGTACGCGGCGTGCTGGACGGCAACGTGGACGCGGCCGCTTACGAGGACGCGGCCCGCGAGCTGCTCGGCATCAAGGCGTACCCCGCCTACACGCTGGACAAGCTGGTGTCCAACGCGGTGCGCCAGTTGCAGCACTGCGTATCGGAGGCGTGGTCGCTGCGCGCGGCCGAGCTGGCGGCGCGTGGCGGCATGCGCGGTCCGCAGGCCTACGTACGCCGCGCGCTGCGGGCGCTGCGGCACCATCATACCACCTTTTTAGTTAAAGTTGTGAGTTAACACTCTTTTTGTATATAATAAGATCATAAGAACGTTTGAAAGTAATAAAATGAAATGTCCCAAGTCTACAGAAAAAGGAATCGAGTCTACAAGAATCTTTTATAGTCGACAATTCACTCTCACTGTGCCACGACAATAACAAATATGAATGTTTCAGTATGGCGGCGACGAGTGTAAGGTGACTTTTGAGTTGTTAGAAGAGGCCGGAGAAGGCAGAGCATCACCACATCACGACTCTTCTAGACTGTCGCCCACTAATCAGGTAAATTACACATTTTTTTGTTATTTACTTTACGCTCAAAATCTTGTGTCAAGACACTCCGTTCCCCACGCCCCGCCTATTTTTCGAGTATTTAGTGACGGAATGTAATGCGTGTTTGCCTTGTTTGTCAGAGTGATGAAATGAAAATATCCAATATTCCCCGAGTGGGAATCAAAACTCAACCTTTGACTGGGTCTCATGAAATATTTAAAAATTATATATTTACAATGTTTGTTGCACATTTTTGTTCACTAATGATAAACTACTGAACGAATTACGATAATACTTTAAAGCAATATAGCTCATATTTCAGAAATACCATGGGTACAGTATATGTAAACATTTGTAATTTATCAATAGTCGCGAAGCAGAGAGACAAACGGCGAAGCAGTGTCCCGTCTCGCCGCCTGGTCCCTCTACGCCGAGCGCTACTCCCGCCCGGACGCCACCTCGGCCCCGGCCTCCTCTACGGCCCGCAACAAGCCGGTGTTCCTGCGCCGCAACGTGCGCAGGGCCGGGGCTGCGGTGGGGAGCGCCACGGCCACTACGTCGTGCGAGGGTGCTCCGGTGGCGGCCCGCAGGAGGAAGCCCCCGAGGCTGCACGATCATTCGGAGTGTACGCTGCACTCTAGTGGGATACGGTCAGTTGCTTGTCTGTAACAGATTAGAGCACAAATACAGCATTTGTAATTACAAGTAATCACCATATGCATTAAGTTGTTAAAATTTAAAAAGAGCAGCTTATTGATAAACTTTACTGAATTTCTGAATAATAAATTATACATGTAAAATACGAATTAAATAAAAACAATTTAATTAAAATAGACAATTTTCCTACAGGCTAGTAGCATCGCGACCGCAACAGCTCTACCGCTCGGGTAGTTTAGCAGGGGCTCGAGCGTCACACGCGCGGTTAAACGCCACCAGACGCGCCAAATTCAGAGCGTGGCTGGCACGGCACCGAACCCACCTGACCACTGACATGTGAAGATGGAGTGAAAACTTGTTGATATATAAAAAGTATTTATGTATTTGTGGCAGGCGTCGAATCTGCACCGACCCTAGAATGTTGACCGTCTAGTATTGCCGACTCCTAATTTTATAATATGATTTTATTTTGACACTAGCAGATGCGCGCAGCTTCGCCTGATTATTTGCACCCTTAGGGGTGTATTCTAATAAATCATGAAACACGTGTTCAATGAAATATTTTTAAGAGTCTAAATTTCAAATGTTATAAAAATCGGTGGCAATTTAAAGATTTTTTCATACAAACTTTCAATCCCTTATTTGCCCCCCATATAAAATTTAAGGGGTAAATTATATTAAACCACAAAACACGTGTTCAATGAAATATTTTTAAGAGTCTGAATTTCAAATTTTATAAAAATCGGTGCCGATTTAAAAAAAAATCCATACTAACTTTCACCCCATATTTTTTATACCTTTAAGGTTAAAATTTTTCAAAATCCCTTAATGGATGTCCAGATAACGAAAATAAACATCTTTCACGTTTCTACGTACACGGGTTACGGCTGTGCGTGCGTCTTACCTCAGTCAGTGAGAACATGACTTAGATGGATGGATAGATGGATTTGAACCTATTATCTTATCGTTTAGTTAGTACATTGTGATAAGAACACTTCTTTTTTGAATATAATGATATATATTTGAACCAGTGTCCCAACGGTAACAGAATAAATATTTTTATACTTACTCATATTTTTAAAAAGAGGAGTTGGAATTTTAGATGGAAATTTCTTGTGTCTACTTCTAAAATTGATACATAAGGATCTCCATTTTGAAAAAATAAGTTTTGTAAATATGATATTACTTAATTGTTTTGTATATGTAATAATAAATGTTACGGAGAAATTTCGATATTTTTTTATAAAGAATGTGTTGAGGATGATGGTGGTCTTTAGATGTGTTTGAGGGTTTTACCCACGCGACTTGTGATTGACACGTGTTGTTCACCCGCGCGACTAGTTCTTTATACGTTTGGATTTAAATTTATGTAAATAGCAATTTATTGAAGAAATAAAAAAAATCCGTATACTAATTGCGCGGGTGATGTATTGGCTCGCTCTCCATTGTATATATTATTTGTTCCGTTTACATTGACATACATACAGAGGATGTTTTTTTTTTTCTAAATATATTTGTAATAATTATCATTATCCCTACGTTCACATGACGGCGGCTTGCGCGCGGCATTCTAGTGTATACATTCATCGAGAATGAACATGCTCGTGAGTTTGCGCGGCGGCGCGCGGTCATGTGAACGTAGGGTATATCTGTACATAATAAATTAAAAAAATAATAAGTGTAAGTAACATACTGGTTGGTACAGAAAATACATACATACATAAATGATTGGCGGCAATTATCTCGAGACGCATCTTGAGATTTATTTGTTATGTTGAAGATGTGTTTACATCTAGATTGGTTTTATTATATTAAATAATATAAACGGTTGTATGGCTGTATCTTGAAATAGGATATATCTTGAAATTTATCCTGAGATATGAAGATTTGTGTATATCTTGAATTGTTTCATTATATTTATAAGTTGTTGCGCGTTTGTTAAGAGTATATCCTAAGATTTATGCCGAGTTTCATTGCTAATTATCTCGAGATCTATCTTCAGATTTGTCATCGGATGTGTCTCGAGATACTGCAAGATGCATAGATAAGATAGCGAGCCGGTCGCAGGAATACAGGGTAAGATGCTGTATCTCGATTCTCGAATAAGCTCAAGGCCGGTGTGACGATGGCGGTCGCGTTTTAGTGGCTATGCTATATAGATCTCCTTACGTGTACATAGACTTGTGAAATAAATATTATTATATTTATATATGTCGGTTGTTTTTTTTTGTTTTGTTTGTACCTTATGTATGTTAAGTAATGAGGATTTGTCTGGTTGTCATTTTTAAATGTTTTTTTGTTATTTTGTCGATTTGCAATCACCTAATAAAGAAAGATAATGAAATTTGATGAAAGTAATTAAAAACAAGGTCTTACATTTCTGAGTTAATTAGAGATGCTATCTACATTTTATGAGTTTTAAATCAGAGCCTTTTGCACAAGTGTTTTTTTTTAATTCAAAAAATGTCAAAAATGTTATTTTCTTCAATTCAAATATATGAATTAAGCAGGGTAGGCAGGGGGAACCTAGTGTTACTCCCCTGACACATACTCCGCTGCCCACTTTGAACTAACCGCCGCGCTTTGTCCCGACACCAGAGCAAAGATATGAATATATTAAATATTTCATTTCCTCGAGTGGGAACTGCGACTCAGCAGTAGGGTATGCCCAGTGGCATAGCAAGCGAACACTATAATTTCATATATATTTTTGTATAGTTTAGCGGACTATTAGGCGGCCCTATATGAGCGGCGCCCGGAGTATGACGGTGAAACGATGACGTAAGACATGGGCGTACATGCCCACCCCAGAATAGTCTTAGAAATTTTCTAACAAATAATTTAAAAAAAATTAAAAAACAACGCTTACACAAACATTTGTTCGAAGTTAAAGTCCAGATCAAAAAAAAAATTTCTAGATACGCTAATGGATACGCAAGCCACGTTCAAAGGATATCGAAGTAGCATACTTTCGCGTATTCTATACGTCATACCTCCAAAAATAATTGTACCGTCATCATTCAAACTAAACAATGCTTGAGATGTATTTATGATTCATTAATAAATTTGGTCCTTAAACGCTCCTTAAGTTCTGACGCAATTGAGATGTGCAGTGTACCTCAGTTATTTACTCGGGAAGAAGACAGACAACACAGCGCCACCACTCTTCGATTGTACTATACACCTATCCCCCGATTTACACGGTACTTTTTTTACACGGTTTTCCAAATAAGTTTTTTTTTGGTTTTATCGCACTCTACTAAATGATTTAATTTTCCATATTCATAAATTACAAGGGAGTGCATAATTTAAATTATTATAAATTAACCGTTGTGATTAAAGTAACATTTAGAGGGAAAATGCGGGAAATTTTGAAGAGAAATGATGGCAGTTTACCAAATAGGTTTAATTAAAAAAAAATTAAAACATTTTAATTTGAATAAAAATTAATTATTAAACTTTTGTTTAAGAGTCTAGTTATGGTGAATTAAAACAACTGGTTGGTGGTGTACACCTAAAAATATTGAAAAAACATAACTGTTAAATAGCAAAATTATGAATTTTCTGCAAACTTTTCGATTTACACGGTTTTGACTTGAAAATTTTTAATTTTCGATTTACACGTTTTTCTCAGGAACGTATCTACTGTATAAATCGGGGGATAGGTGGACTATCTATTAGCTTGCGGCTTCTCCCGCATGGTCTAATGGAAATATTAAATGTGTAAACATTTTGAATATAATATTAGAGAGTTCCGCCCGTGTCATTTACACGTGTAATATAGAAGTTTTTTTTATTGCTTCACGCTGTATCCCCCATATAACAAGTGTTAGTACGCTCCGACGCTTGGTTGGGTAGACAGAGGGAAGAACCTGGCAACCTAATGTTAAGACACTCACTCCGTTTCTATTCCCCACTTTTCACCGAATGTTGGAGGCAATGGCTGTTGAGTGATTGAACACTCAAGCCGCGCTTTGCCTCGTTTATCCTCCCAGAGTGCGTCACAACTAGTTTCTCTATCTATAAAAAAATATCGTCTCTATAATTATAATGAGTGAGGCTGGTGTCGTTAACAATTACTACGGAGTATTAAAGTATCGTTAGATTATCATTTCTTATCAAGTATTTATAAAAAGTGTAGCCTTTGTAAGTGCTTTTTAAAAGGTTATTTTCCGTAATGCGTCTTCCACATAAAGCGGTAAGAAGAGAAAATCTACTGTTCAGGCACTACATTATCTCCTTTCCGTTCAAATTTGGCATATTGAGCGTTGAATGGCGGAATTCGTATGTCGCAGCGGAAAGAGATACACAAAATAGCCGGTACTGCGAAGAGATCGCGTTTCTACAGCATTCATCTTTCCTTCATTCTTCTGTAATAGCAACGTTTCGTCGTCTCAAAGCAGCCAAGGCACCGTTTCGGATCTTCTGTCTCTACTGAACATACTTACCAAGTATACCTAACACTTAATCCAATTGTTGTCATGGATTAACTTTATTTTTGTATGAAAGCTACATTCCTCAGTGATTGTGAAGTGATTAATCTCGTCATTAATTCCGTCCTGACGCAGGAGCACAAGAGTGTAACTGTAAAGCGACTGTTGTGGATTGGATCCTCACTTGCGGGAATACATTTTTATTTATTTATATTTCCATTTCTTCGCTCTGGCACCCAGGCGAAAGCCCGACTTAGAATTCCGCCACTTAACACACATAGCCTCGAAGAATTAATGAATGTTTTTGTAGTACAATGTACTACATATAAATAACTATTTATGCTACATAACTATTGTTATTTTGTTATTTAAGGTACAAAAAAAATTAAATCAACTTCACGCTACATGCCTCACACAACCGGGTAGGCAGAGAGAATCTATCGTTAACACACTCCGTTCTTACTTTTTGCGCAATCAGCGACAATGTATAGGGGTTTGTGGAACTCAACAGTGCCCCACACTTTAAATTAAGATGTTTATTAACCCAAGGAACCTTCGTTTTATGGTCCTACGCGCGCTCTTCTAACTTCCGGACAGCGCAATGTATATGCACTCAGTAATATATATATTTTTAATTTTTAATCCCGAACAAAATGAAGTCCCAAACACGCTTTACTCTTTCTAAGCGACGCCGCAAGAAATGATTTTAAACATTACATGAAAGAGATCGTTAATGAAGCACCACGTGCGTCATAAGGATAATATATTTACTTAATTTTCATTTTTGTTTTTGTTTCTATTGCGTTATTTAGTTAATGTTCTTTAATCTTTTAATATTTCGAAAACATTTTTATTTCCCTTTTTTTTTAGCTTCACTTACCGTAGCTATTTTATATATAGATAATCGTGTATTACTGTACATAGATTACTTAGATCAAGATAACAAAATTCAGCATAATCGAGAATCGGTAAAAGGAGAGTAGAGAGGTACCTGCTAACGCAATCTTAGTAGGTAGGTATAGGGAGACAAGATTAAAGATACCCACTTACGTTTCGTAATTTGTAATAATTAAACTTAGAGGAAGGATAAAGTACAACGAAGTGACATATATAAACTAAAATAAAAGATAAAAAAATATATATACAAAATTATCAACAATGTTTGAGATAAATCAATACCAACCTCAAATATAGATAACTTAAAAGATAAACGGTGAAGGCCAATAAATATATCTAGATCTATGAAAAAGAATTATGCAATTAACATTTTAAAAAAATACCTACATACGTAGGGTATACAAACATTCTAGATGTTTTCTTAGTTTTCAAAATGAACATAATTTATTAGTACGTATGCATTTTGCATCTTTGCTAATAATCAAGACGCCAAATCTTGATTTCGAGCAGAGAGTAAGGAACAGTGTCTTAACACAACATAACATTTTGGAAATGTGTTCGTATAAACATATTGTTTTATTTTTTAGCTTATCACGCACACAACAGGGTAGGCAGAGGGAACCTAGGAACCTAGTACAGGGTGGGCCAGAAAGGGGTGCGAATTTCAAAATCAGATTGATCGTGAAAGGGACGCGGGGGCGGGTCGCGGGTAGTGGGGATAGGTAGCTTGGTTTTCGGAAGTTTTGTCGCCATATCTCTTTATTTTAATCTTTCGCACGTCTTCTTCCTGTTATCACGTAAACCTATGCGATGTTTAGCAGAGTACTCCGAACTTAGTGTTCAGACACTCCGTCCTAGCCATTTTTTCCTCGCCATCTTTACAATACCAGCCACGCGAGAACATGTCCAGCCAAGTCATAACCTGGCAATGCACAATTTGTAATATTACACGAATCATTTCGAGCACAAACGTGCGAGTATAAACGCGACGGTTGTGGATCGGGGGATGAAATATTTAATATTTTCATTTCCTCGCTCATCTGACCAACAAAAAGGCAAAGCGCAGTGTTGATTTCCGCAACTCAACACGCTATGCTTCCAGAATTCGGCGAAAAATGGTGAAAAGAAGTGTCTTCATTAGGAGCGAGGTATTTTAATACTAGGTTGCCAAAGCAAAAAGCTTAAACAACTTATAGACTATTTAATCCAAGAAATTAACATACAAGAAATTTTGTAACTCTGCTTTTGTAGGCTAGCTAGTACAGTATTTAAAATTTCATTTCATTCATCCATCCATCCATCCATCAGCCTTTCAACGTCCACTGTCAAATTTCATTTATTTAGCTCAAATGGTTATTTATATATTAACGCTTAAAAACCAAAATTAGTTTCAATATAGTTAACTACTATACTTCAAGATGTCCTGTAATATAAACTATATTTGATGTCAAGGTAGACTATTATGCACATTACAAAGAAAAAACCAGACAAGCGCGAGTCGGGCTCGCCCACCGAGGTTTCCGCTTCCGCTCACTTGAACTAGTAGCTTTAATACCAAATTTTACCTCGCTCTTAAGGCTATTATTTTTTTTAGGATTTAACCACAAATGTATAGTTTTTACATTTATTACTGAACAAGTTTTACGTGTAGATGTTGGCTGCTGCTGTAAATTTAATAGTTCTAGGTCAACCTAAATTGCCTTATATAAAATAATTTTGATTCCCTCTATAGTAAATGTAGAAATACAAGATTACCATATATTTTGAATTTCAACTCTATATCGCCAAGCGTGCCTGAGATTAAGGCTCTTGACAGCCAAAAAAAATCTTATAACGGTTCCTTTTTTCCGTAAAAGGGTATGGAACTCTAAAAAAAACAAAAATTAAAATTATTTATCATTATCTTGAAAATAAATTATAATTATCTATAATAAAATTGAAAACGATTTATAATTCTAATTGTAATTATATAATAGTTTATTGAAAACTATCGAGACACAAAAAGAAAACTAGTCAAGTACGAAAGTTACATAAAAGAGTTTTTTTGTAGATTATACCTTCCTGCTGTAGGAAAATAAAATGATTCTAAAAATGGTGAAGTATTTTTTTTAAATTCCAAAAATCAACCAAATTTACATTGATTATAAATTATTTTTTCATCATACATAATCTAAAAAAAAAGCAATAAGAACAACCAAAAATCTTATAACATGATCTTTCACCATTTCTTATTCCAAATTCAAATGTCTAAGCGTACTTACATTAGTATCACTGTAAGCGCTGTTTTGAATCGTCGAATGTACATGTCAACAAAAAGCTACCACCGGTTCGGAAGGTAGTTCTGCTGAGAAGAGCCGGCAAGAAACTCAACAGTTGCTCTTTTCAAAGTCAATGGTATATTTTACTATTACATTAGCTGGCAGCTATCCTGCCTGACATTCAATAGACATTAAATCCGTACATGTTTAACCTGTAATTTTGAACAGTGTAATAAGCTTTACTTGTTAGTATTGTTTTTACAGTTACTTTTGTCATTGTTGTGAGGCGGTCGTAGAGCAGGGGCACAAGGATGTGACAGTAACCCGACAGTTGTAGGTTCGATCCCTATGAGAGGGAATGAATTTTTATTTATTAATATTTGCATTTTATCGCTCTGGCACTAAGGCAAAAGCCCAGAATTGAGTCCCGCCACTCAACACGCAATACCTCGAAAAATTCGGCGGAAAGTGTGGGACGAAGTGTCTTAACACTAGGCTCCCTCTGCTGCCTACCCAGCTACATGAGGGATACAGCGTGAAGCTGAAAAAAAAAATACAATCACCGTTTTAAGCGATGATCCAGACATTTGATATGTCACTTTTACTTTTTTAAAATGTCAAATATGAAACCAAAATTTAAAAATCCTAAACAACACAAAGAATCTTTCTTATAAATATATATCTATCTAAATAACGAATACATAAACAATAATTAATATTATAAATGTACACAAGAGTATTTTACTCAACACAGAAAGAGGACCAAGGCTGACCATGTCGACACGCCGCCCCCCGCCGCCGCCGCCGCCGGCCTAATGTTCTACAGATCGTTTACGTGTTACACTACGAGTTAAGTGCTTAATTATACCTACAGAGGTATCAAGTTCTATTTTGATTTCATTAATATATATATATATATATATATATATATATATATATATATGTGCGACTGTAAACGTGACTGGTTGTGCGTTCTATACCATCCGAGGAAATTAAATATTTATTCTTTTTAAATTTTTTTCACCATGAAATACGTAATACCTCTAGAATTCAACGGGGTAAGTGAGGAACGGAAATGTCGAAATGGGAACCCTACCCTGCTATGTACGTGGTACAACGTGATGTATCACAGTAGGACTGTCCGGTTGTAGGTTTGTTTTCATTGCTCCATTCTATCAAGAGTCACGGCAGAGCGCGACTTGAAACTATGCAGTACGTGGGGATGAAGAGCAGAGTATCCTTATACTAGATTCTCTCTGCCGTCATGTGAGAGTCAAGACCAACGCCGCTCACAACCCCGTGTAACACCAGAGGAGCTACAGGTGCGTTGCCGGCCGCCAATGTGGAGATAGACGCTTTTTGAAGGCACCCAGGCCGTATCAACCCGCAAGTAGACCATTGCACAGTTGCGGAAAACTGCGACGTGCTTTCTATATGCGGGATACAATTATCAGTGGGGGGCGCTGTGTCTACCTGTCGATATCTGCTGAGTGCGGGATTCAGCGTGAAGATGATAAAAAAACCACCATGGTACTAATATTGTATTAAGTCATTTATTATTCACTTTCTGTTCTATTATTGATATTTAACTTTTTTATATATTTATTTTTATAATAAATGCATTTATTACATCTTTTTTATATTATAAGTTGTATAATAATATTTCAAATGCGTCACAGTTGCATAATTAATTAATTATAATAATAAATAAGCAAAAAATATGTTTTTGTTTGATATCACATAACAACAATACAGACTATACATATTGTGATATGTTATTATCATCAAATTAAATATAACTTAAAATCTTTAAAGGTTATTTTATTTTAAAATTAATATATATAAAAAAATATAACAGCATTCTATATACATCACATAATTAAAGATATAAAATAATAAGTCAAATTAAAGTTTTTAAATAAATATAATTACAAAAAACCACAAATAAAGGCAAACTCTATTTCTATATTTCACATAAACAATTAGCAGTTTAGTAAATGTATTGGATATCTTTAACTATTCACTGAGGTTTACCACAAGGTGCGATTATTACCCCCATCTTATAAATCTATTAAAACGTAACATATATTTTTTTCTACATCCATCATTCTTCTACATCCCAATTATTTATTTAGTAGCTTCTAAGACCTAACACGATTCAGCCAAATAATTGTTGCTTCCAGGCACAACACTATTGGCAGTGTGTTCTCTTTTGGTATTTAATAAATAGCTCTCATCTTTAATATGTCAAATTTATATTATCAGTGTTATAGTGTTATAAAATAGGGACTTTTAGTGTAAGATCATTTGAAACGCTTTGGACATTCACGTTAGATCTGTTATGTCGCATGTGTGATTTCACCAAATCAGAGTTTACTAATGCTGCCATCAAGCTTAATTCTCCTGCTAAGACTGTCGCACAAATAAGAGAAGCTAGTCTTGCTGAGTTCTCCGCTGGTCGAGCGCCAGCTCCTTTGACGCCTAGAATTTCGAGACAGGCACCCTGTCCAGTAAGTACTGTGCCACCGCCAACTGTACCAACTTCTAAAGAGGGCATGGTACAAGTTACATAGAGGTCATCTCTATTTTCCCCACATACTTCCATGCTGGTTGAGCAATTGCTGCTTGTGACATTTTGTGCTGGATCTTGTCCTGTAGCTATGAAAATTGCTGTTACCATATTGGCAGCGTGAGCATTGTTACCTCCGATAGAGCCAGCCAATGCTGAACCAGAAAGATTTTTAATTTTGTTGCAGCGAGTCATAGTTTTAGCATCAGTTTTTAAGATATACTTCAAGCTCTCTGCTGAAATTGTAGTTTCACAAACAACTCTTTTGCCTCTGCCTTTGACCCAGTTTATGGATGCTGCTTTCTTGTCAGAACAATAGTTACCAGAAAGACTAATCACCTCCATATCAGGGAAGTAATTTTTAAGTAGCTTAAGTGCGTTTTCTGCTCCCTTAGACACCATGTTCATACCCATAGCGTCTCCTGTGGTAGCTCTAAATCTCAAATACAATGTCGCGCCATCTACTCCTATGTGGACTTCTTGCAGACGAGCAAACCTTGATGTCGAATCGAAAGCTTCCTTTATCATTGCATAGTTATCTTTATTATCTAGCCACTGACGACATTCATGCGCTCGTACAACATTAGGTAATTTAACAGCAGGGGCGCGAGTCATTCCTATATCTTCAACTACACTTGTCACGCCTCTTGTACCAATTGCTTTAGCTCCTCTGTTCGTCGATGCTACTAACGCTCCTTCGGTGGTAGCCATTGGTATCATGTAAGGTTTTCCGTCGACAACTAGAGGACCAGCATAACCAACAGGAATACCAACATATCCGATTACATTTTCACAACAAGCATTCAAAACTTTGCTATAATCATAATTTAAATAAGGTAACTTTTTAACGGACATTTCCGTTTGAAATCTCGACGATATAATTCTCCTGCGCAATCTTACGCCCCTTAAGGGATCATTTAATACATTTTCGAGTCTATGCAAAGGTATATGGGACTGTTCAACTAGCATAACAATTTCTTCATCGCTCAATGCAGTGCCTATGCCTTCAGATCTATATATTTCTAAGCATTCTGCTAACGGGCGTTTTTTAGAATTCAACATTGCTGCTGATGAACTCGGTGAAAGTAAGGACCACTCTGACATTTCACAATTTCCTATATCGTCAGTTTGAGTGTACATTTCAGCTTTAATGTCCTCGCCGAGAGAGAATTTCGGTTTATCGCTTGCTTTAACGACTTCCTTGACTGTCAAATCGTTCATATCTATGATCCAATTCCTTTGTTCTTCAAAGAAGATAAATTTAATTATTAAAGCGCACAATAAAGTGGCAATAACAATATAATCAGCGCTCACAGAAAACCATTTAACATAAGAGTGAAACAAAACATTATCGTGTGATCCTGATTTGAAGTCGTGTGTCAAAGATCCTTCCATTATACCGCTCTCTCTAGTCCAAGGCCACCTACTAGTCAAATGAACACATAGCAAGCCAGCAGCCATTATCATTTTGACTCTTTGAACAACTGGATTTGGTTTTAAATCAGCCTCAGAAAATGGGCTATCTGGCGATATTTCCTTTCTTCCGGATGCGAAATCAGCAACAAGTGACAAACACGCCGGATAGAAAGTAACAAACACGAGGTAGTCCACTAGTAACGCTAAGCAAGCGAACGTGCACATATGCTCCAAACGAGGAACGCCCGACAAACCACCAACACCGACAAGAAGGACCGCTAGAAGTGTATCTAACGTCGCTGTCGGTCCAAGTAACGAGAGCGCTTTCCCCACTCTCTTTCCTTGATCTTCGCCCGCACTCCAACCGGCCTTGGCCATTCTTGCGCCCCGCGCTACATCAGCGACTAACAAAAACAGGAATGGGGCATCTTTTATACTGGCCAGCTCACTCCAGAATAAGCTAGCGAGTGCTGAAGTAAATATAAAGCTGGCAAACGTTGAGAACAACCCGGCTATTATGAGAAGGTATTTCGACGCGATTTTCTGGAGATTGGAGACTTGATAGTACGCGTAGAGGAGGGCGGCACATCTAACAAAGGTCATGATAACAGCGTCCGCTGCTTGATATTCTGCCTCAAGCCCTGGACAGGCTCGGGCCCATCCCGCACATCTCTCTGCCCGGGTGCCTGTGCCATGTCTTTCCACGCTAGCTGCACAGGCTAACAAGGCTAATGTGGCTACTATGACCTCCCATTGATGTCTCGCGCAGAATTCTCCATGTGCTCCCCACACTTTCATGGTTGATTCGCTGCAATGCAGCTTTTATCTGTGAACAAGAGTTTCTAAATTATTTTACTTATATAACAATAGATTACTAAACTAAAAAAAGATTGATTTTTAACAAAAATCTGTGAATCTTAATACAAAACACATAATTTAACTTTAATACTGAGGATACAGGTAGTACCTACAAAAACAAAGGATATAAACAACATTTTTATATTGTAAGTTACATGTACGCATAAAAATAACAAATTAGCCGAGGATGACCCTCGCACTTCCTTGTCTTTAATTGTTTTAAAGAAATATTAACATTTAGTTTGTTTTATTGCTGAAGGGAGCTCGTGTTTTGCGTCATAAAATAAAGTAATTAAATATTCAAACTGCCGTTAATAATGCACTTTTTGTGAAAATGTCATTAATTTGATTGCTGAATTTACACTTCACGATTGTGTACATTAGTATTGATATTTTAAAGTGTTTGGAAAGTATTACACACACCGGCATAATTAGAGGAACACAAACAAAAAAGGTTTTTTTTTTACAATTTGTGGG
This sequence comes from Heliconius melpomene rosina, assembly GCF_056956725.1. Lineage (NCBI taxonomy): Eukaryota > Metazoa > Arthropoda > Insecta > Lepidoptera > Nymphalidae > Heliconius > Heliconius melpomene. The sequence continues at coordinate 602,661 of NC_140395.1, read as the reverse complement.
TAATAGTACAAGTGGTTCATTTATTCAGATTATTACTCTCGTATAATATAACATTTTGTGACATATTGACATTTTTCAATAATGCAATAGAAATTATACCCTTTTAAGTGTTTGGTGACAGTCAGCGCTTTTAAGTGTTTTCGATAAGAAGTTTGTTTATGCAGTCAATGGTGGCCCTAGCTCATTTTGTTGTTGTTGTTTGGAGATTTAACATTGTATTGCATACAAAATGAGTGATTTACCTGCAACCGAAGTCGCCAGAGCTGTGACATTGATAGAGGAAGGTCACACATGCCGTTCAGTAAGCCAAATGTTGGGTGTATCAGTATCTGTGATCCACCGTAATGTGAAACGATACAGACAGACGGGCTCTTATCTGCGGAGGCGGGGACAAGGCAGAAACCGTGCAACCATGCCGTAGACGAACGTTTTATAAGGGTGCAAACTTCGTCAAACGTCGTCAAAATCGTCGTCAAACAGCTGTTCAGACCCGAAATCTCATGGAAGAAGTGCGTAGCGTGCGTGTAAGTGAACGAACGATAAGAAGAAGGCTTAATGAAGTTGGTTTAAAGACATACGTACCAGCCAAAGAGCCTAAGCTTGAGGTAAGTCATCGAGTTGCAAGATTATTGTTCGCTCGTTAGCACCAACATTGGTCAGATGAATGGAGTCGTGTTTTATTCTCTGACGAAAGCTGGTTTTGTGTGATTTTCATCAATGGACGGGAAAGGATGTGGAGGTATCGAGGAGAACGATATAATCAAGCAAATTTTACCGAAACAGTGTCATACGGTGGAGAGTCTGTCATGGTATGAGGTGACATAAGTTTAACAGCTCGCACCGCTTTGGTCATGATTGATGGCGGTTCCCTTACTGCACACAGATACTAAACCGATATCTTGGAACCTCAGTAATGCCTTTTGCCCCATATATAGGCCCAGATTTTATATTTATGCACGATAACGCACGGCCCCACACTGCTCGCATAGTTTGTGATTACATTAATGAAGTCGGAATTACCCAACTGGACTGGCCAGCACGATCTCCAGACATGAATCCGATAGAACATGTCTGGGACATGACTGGGCGAAGACTACAGAAGAAAATTCCATCCCCCAGGAATATTGAAGAGTTAAAATTGGCGCTGATTGAAGAGTGGGGCAAATTGCCCCAGGAAATTATTAAAAATGTCATTATGAGCATGGGCAAACATATTCGAGCTCTATTAAGTGCCCGCCGAAGCAAAACAAGATATTAATAATGATTGTTAATAATCTTTGCAAAGAAAATTTGATTTTAAAAAATTATCGTAAAATTCAAAATTTCTCAAATTTGATTTTTTGTCTGTATTTTTATAAATAAATAATGTTCAACCCTAGTTTCTGTTGTCTCATATTCATTTTGAGTAACAAAACTTAAATGAACTGAAAAACATACACGAAAATGTAGTAATTAAAAAAATATATGCTTTTTTTGTGTGTTCCTCTAATTTTGCCGGTGTGTGTATTTGTGCGCCAGTGTACGCACCACACGCCCGAAGGCTTACATTGAACGATGTCGTGACTACACTGATTATGCATAATTACTTTGTCAATATATATCTGAAAATATTTATCCAAAATTTCAACTGGACAAATTAAAGAAATTGCATACTTGAAAATGTGTTGAATTTACTTTGTACGATTACAGGCAAATACGAATATATCAACATACTGTTAATTAATTGATGCAAAAAAATAATATTAGGTAATAAATGTTGCGTTTATCAATAAAAAAAATATACAATTCGCCGGAATTGAAAACCTCGTTTAGTTTTTTTTTGTTAGCAACAAATGTAAAAAAAAATATTAAAATAAATTAATTTTCCGTTTGAGTATTGTGTAAGTATATTTATATAAACAAAGATTATTCGGATTTTTTTATGAAGTTTCATCTCGGGTTAGAGACAGCGACTTTAGTGAATAGTGAATTAAAATGATGCACGTCCAATAAAATAAAAAAAATACTTTTAATTTAAATTCAAAATATTAGAAGAGCCGAGCCCTGGTGAACCCCCGCTGTAATCGGGAAGGGTCTAGTGTCGCCAACAGCAGTCCTGACCATACAAGCGGATTCGTGGTACATGCCCCTGATAATCTCAATATAGGCCTCAGGGATCCCTTTGGATCGCAATGCCCACCACAGATACACTGACGAGGCACACAGTCAAAGGCCTTCTGCAGATCTAAAAAGGCCACGTGCAGAGCTCTCCTTTTTTCCCTGTATGCCTCCATCAAAGTTCTGAGGGCGAAAATGGCGTCCATGGTGCCCGATCCTGGCTGAAATCCATATTGAGACTCAGAGACAGTACACTCTCGGCGGAGCCTGAGGTCGATCATGCGCTCGAAGAGCTTCATGGTATGACTCATAAGCTTAATGCCCCTATAACTACCACAATCTTGAACACTGCCCCTTCCCTTGTAAATAGCGGTAATAAAGCTAAGCCACCACTGATGCGGCATCTTACCAGTGTTCAAGATATGGTTAAAAAGGTCAGTAAGCATGAGCACACCAAGAGAGCCCAACGATTTCCACGCTTCGATCGGAATGTCGTCAGGTCCCACCGCTTTTTTTCATGCGTCGAAGGCAATTACGTGTTTCGTCAAGTGTATTGGGGCAATAAGTCCGAGGTTAGGCGGTGGGTCGTGATGAAGACTGCATGGGTACTGAGTATTCAGCAACTCCTGGAAGTAGCTTCTCCACCTCTCCTTCACAGAGTCATGATTACAGAGCAACGTGCCCTGGGAATCTCTGACGCAAAGACATTTTGCGATATCTTGCGTCACTTTATCCCGGGAACGTGCCAGTTTGTAAATGAGCTTCTGCCCCTCCACAGTTTCAAGTTTATCATACAATGCTGACAAATTCTCACTGCGGGCTCTGGCTACAGCTCTTTTACTGGCACGTTTAGCTACTGTGTACTCCAGTCTGTCTTCAGGAGAGTTGGATTCCTGCCACTTCTTAAAGGCAGCCTTCTTTTCACGAGTCACCTCCTGGACCTCGTCATTCCACCACCATGTCTCCTTGTCGATGACACGTCCTCCCCTAGAAACGCCAAGAACTCGCCTTCCTGCCGTAATGATTGCCGACTGAGCCCGATCCCAAGCATCCTGAGCAGTCTCGGTGTTAGACGAAAGATTATGACTTTTCACCTCTGCCAGGAAGTCGGTCTGCATCGGTCCATTCAGCAACCGCCACTTGATCCGAGGCCTACGTTTCTCGGCTACTTTCTTCTTCGGAGTGACGTTAAAGTCCATGACAAGAAGACGATGTTGGGCCGTTAGGCTTTCGCATGGAATGACCTTACAGTTAGTTACCCTGCCCATATGACACCGTCTGGTCAATAAGTAGTCTATTTGAGTTGAGTGGGACCCGCACTTATACGTGATAAGGTGCTGAGAATTCTTTTGGAAGAACGTATTCACGACGGCCAGATCAGACGCAATACAGGTTCTCAGAATGTTTTCTCCCTCTGCATTGCGAAGACCGTGCCCAAAACTCCCGTGAACACGTTCTACGGCTCAGCAGCCCTACCGACGTGCCCGTTCAAGTCCCACCCAACTAGGACCACTTCGGTACACGGCACAGCAAGTAGCACCCCTTCATACTGCTCCCAGAATGTCTCCTTTTCGGCCGCGCTACATTCCGCCTGGGGAGCATAGGCACTGATTAAGTTTGTGATAACGCCCTCAATCAGTACCCTCACTCGCATCAAGCGGTCGGAGCGACGGTCAACTTCAAGGAGCCCATTCTGAAGCTCTTCAGAAAGCACTACCGCTACACCGTTTCTAGCCGAAGATGACCCAGTGTATATAAGCCGGTAACCCTGTCCGATGTTACGGGACTTATTGCCCTTCCAGCGTGTTTCCTGGAGGAAGGCACACTGGACTCGACGTCTCATGAGTACATCTGCGAGTTCCCCGCATCGTCCGGTCAGAGAGCCAATATTCCACGTTGCAAAGCGGAGTTTCCTTCTGGGTACTAGCGTCTTTAGCCGTGCCCGTACATGACACGGTAGCCCTTGCCCACTTGTCGCAGGTGTAGGGCGATGTGCCTGCGCGTCGTTTTGCGGCGACGCCCTAGCCGTACCCAGTCTTTTGTTTTGTTGTCGGTCCATTTAAGTGGCTGTTGGCGGTTTTTAAATGGAGCGACTGCCGTCTGACCTCCAAAACCCCTTTGTGGGCAAAAACCGAGGGGAGAGGAAAATAGAAGGGGTAGGATAGGTAAAAGGAGGGAGCTAAGGAAAAGGGGAGGGGAAGGGGGGAGTTAGGACACCATTCTTACGGACTGGATGAGGATGTAAGAGTGGCGGCTCGAGGATCCGGGGTCGCGCACCCGTATGCCCACAAACAAATATCAGACATATATTAGTCAGGACATCCTCTGGATGAATATTGCAAATTCCCGTCTTAGCGAGATTCCTAGCACTTGTAGTTTCTGAGATTTCGTGATGAGTGAGTGACCTTTCGATTTTATATATATATAGATAAAAGGGGACCAAAAATAGATCCTTGTGGGACGCCCATCTTTAGAAGAGATCCAGATGATTTTACATTATTTATACTAACCTTCTGGATTCTCTGGTTTAGATATGAGGCAATAAGATGAAGGGCAGTATCCTATACACCATATTGATATAGTTTTAATAACAGAGTTTCATGGTACCATGAAACACACTCACATGTTGACACATCTTTGGTTTAAAATCTTACAACTACGATTTTTTTTGCAACTATGATTGAAAAATAGAGAAAGGAGAAATAACACTTTAATTAGATATATGATAACAGTGTGCTATTATTACAATAAGAAATGCCAAAGATGCGTAAAGATAAACTACATTTTTTATTAAATAGAACACATTTTTCCATATCAAGGTCAATAGTATTCATCAGTGAAAGTTAAAAGACTGAGACAGCGTCTAACTTTTTATTTTCTAGGGCAGCTATCTTCAAGATCATAGAAAGTTGGGAACGGCAGGATAATTGGTATTAAGCATTTAACTGTTTATAGCTTTACGCTGTATCCCGCACATAGGCAGAGGGAACCTGGGAACTTACTGACTGAAAGAATCCTTTGTAGCGCAGTTAACACTTGACAGGACGTTCAAATCACGTTCGGGCGAATATATTTAAATCTTTACATAGCGAAAGAGCGTCTCGAATAAATATTGTTTTTTGTTTATCTCGCAGATAAAAATAAAAAATACACATATAATAATTTTAATAAATTGTTACATTATTTAAATTATCAGTAGTGTTCCACAAAAACTTAATTTTACTTCAGGTTTCTAATAAAGCTTATATATAAGAAAGACTCATAAACATATTTTTTTAGTTTCATTTGAGTCTATATGAGAAAATCTTACAACGACCCAAAAATAGCGGAAATTAAAAAAAAACGTTGAGGCCTCACAAGGGAGGGTCACAAGAGAGAGTGACTATAACGCGACGGTTGTGGGTTCAATCCCCACTCGAGGAAGTGAAATATTTATTTACATTTATATTTCCATTTCTTCGCTCTAGTGTCGAGGTAGACCGCAGCGTTGAGATCTGCCAATCAACACGCAATGCCTCCAGAATTCGGCATGAAGTGGGTAACGGAGTATCTTATACTAGGTTCCCTCTGACTACTCTGATAAGTGCGGGATTACATACTATATAATAATCAGCATAATAAATAACCTATCTACAATTGATTTAAAATTGGATTTATGTAACATAATAAACACTAACAATATATAAAAATAATTTTCGTTATTTTGATCTGGAAGAAAGATCTGGTGCGGCGTTAAATTCCTCCAAGCACGCTTTTGTGGTAATGTGAAATACAGTGATTATCAAAAACCCTGGACAAAGCCTAAGCCTAAGCTATAAGTATAGCATTAAAGAAAAGATAAGTACGTAAAAAACTCAAACAAAAAACGACACAATACTTTTTAATATTAATATTTTAATGGTTATTAATGTCTTAAATTACAATTAATCATAGGATTTACTTAAATAAGCAACTAATTATATCTTGAGGTCGGCCGTGGCGCAGGGGCAGCTAAAAAAAATTTATATTTGGAAACAGTACGAAGGCAGAGAAAATTATTGTGTTAAGACACTGTTCTTCTAGTGAAGATAGTATCTCGCACTTATTTTACTATGAAAAAGAATTAAGTGACGTAAGAAACTGATGTGACGCAATGGTAATAGCCACTTACATGTACGTAGCTTAGGTATGTACAATAATATGACGTCATCGCGCTGGTCTGATGATGGAGCCAGGACCTGAACAGTGGAACTCGTCAAAAGTTACTAGTACTAATAATTGATAAGCTGCAATTGTTATAGTGGAGGGCTTGGTGTAGATAAGGTAAGGGTTGTGGGTTCGATCCTCACTCGGTAGAAGGATTATTTTTATTTTTATTTTTTTTTCTGCCAAATAAAGCATGGCACCCAGTTCCTCCACGTAACGCGCAATGCTTCGAAAATCGGGAAACGGGTTCCCTCTCTCTTTCCTGCTATATGCGGGATACAGCGTGCATCTGTTTCTGGTTTTAGGTGAATGTAGTTTATTAATCCCTCAATTTGCTAATCTAATGATAATAATATATACTGTAGTAATATAATAGTGTTTTCTTTTCATTTTAACACATTAGTGTTTTGAAGGCTAAGCTCGCTTGCATAAAATTTAAGTAATCTATTTCAAGATTTTACCAAACTAAAGAATTTAAGCAAAGGCTGAATCGTAGGTTTTTAACCGACTTATAAAAGGAGGTTATCAGTTTGACGTGTACTTATGTATGTAATATTGTTATAATTAGATAATATAAGTGTATGTTTGTCCAGAAATTTATAGCAAACGTAATTTCATATAGGGAATATCTTTTTCGCTTTAAATTGCAACTTAGGAAACAGTCAAGTTTAGTTTTAACTAGAAATTTAAAGAATCATATAGAAGTTTCGAGTTTAATTTACAAAAAGAAAAATATTTAAATATTAGCATATCGTAGCGCAGTGGGACAGGGTCTGAGTGTGTACATATACGCGGTGGTTACGGTTTGATGGGAGATTGGCTTATCTTTATTGCTTTGCTTTGGCACAATAAACTACGGCGTTAAGTTCCGCCACTCAACACGCAATGTTTCGTGGGGATCGGGGGTATTGACACTAGGTTCCCCCTCTGCCCACACTGCTTTATGTAGGATAGAAAATTAAGCTAAAATATAATAGAAGAATGTTAAAAACAAATAGCCGAAAAAAACCGTGTCAATATTGTATTGGCGATTGCGTTTTGTCATTTGCTTGATTTATTTGTATTTGCAGGCAGTCATAGGGTTGTACACTATATTTATTAATTTTTATTTAATTAATTTCATCTTCTCAACATTTGACATAACGCATTCGTCCCGATTGGAGGAACTCAACGCCTCACTCTTTGTACAGAGTAGGTAAATACAGTCATCGTATAACCCTGAGCGAGGATAGAAGTCACAATCGTCAAATGCGGTTCCACAATGCCACGACGATCATATCATCATATTTTAATTAATTAATAGTTTCTGCACAATTTACAAGTTATTTTATGCAGTTATTTCCTTATTGTAAACAAATATCTTCATAATTGTTCTATAATTGCTATAAAAAATTGCACATCTTGCGCGGAAATGTAATGTCCTAACAACAGCGAGCGTCAGGAGATCGATTGAGTTCAAGGTACTGTGAGATTAGACAGAACGACTGTATTAGACTAATAAGCTCAGTAAAGTTTCTGTATTTAGAAAATAGTGTTTTAATATGTTTTTTTATTAATCAAGGTCATCATTTACAATATTTACAGAAATATATGAACCGGGCGGTTGGGTTTCATTATTGATATGGAACGTGATGTGAGGAACAGAGTGTCATAACACTAGATGCACTAGAAAATATATAGCCGCATTTTATAACAATCGCCAACCCTAACGTGTGGCACAGGTGAAATCACATAGTTATGGTAATTTTATAGAAACCAGTCTATAAACACGCGCGATATCTCCCGCTATGGGCTTTATACCATTGATTTAGGGTGTATCGTATAGCACTGTACTATGTCAAGGCAAACCTTTTTAACGTGTCGTTACATATTTGGCGGAGACAAATATCAATATAAGCTGTGGAAGAGTTATGTAAGAAACCTGAATTTGAGCAATATGTAAAAAAAATGTGTTTTAAGTAACAGTAATGAAGTCACTTTATACGATACTTTCGTTCCATTTAAGACATTGATAGGTGGAAACCAACGCCGTGATTTTAAAATATATTTTTTTATAGTTTGTTAACGTTGACGAAACGACTTAATACATATTTGTCATAATAATAACTGGTTTTCTTAAAAAACTATAAATAAAATTTGCTATCCACCATCAATTAGGTCCGCCAGGCTTGATAGAATGATTACTAGGCACCCTCTAGGTCCCCTGCCAGACACGTTAGTGGAGAGACGGGTAGACGGTGAAGGTCTGAGACCTGCTCGAATTACCACTTAGGCGGTATACTCGTAAAAGGATTTCCTAACGAAAAAACAATCCTAATTAGTCCAAAAGATCCTGTCCCATCCATGTCCTGCGCATAACATCAAATAGATTTTCTTTATCATACTGTTTATCATATATTATAGATATACTGCATTCTTCAAAAACGTTCAAGATGACCTTCAATCAATAGCGTAGGTGCGTGGATGCTGCGTGTTTCATCCCGGAATAACAACTTTCACCATGCCTTATTTAGTATTGGACAGGTTTTTACCCGTTTTAAGATATGAGAAACGTATTTAATATTGCTAAGATCTTCTGGCCATCGTTGCACAGTGGGAAAGCGATGTGAGTTCGATTCCGATTCGGGGGATGAATTATTGTTATTCGCTCTAGTTCTCTCTGGTTCTCTCTGGTTCCTCGCTCTGGTAATACAAAACGGAGTTGTCGAGAATGGAGAATGGAGTATCTGGAGTCTTTACTCCCTATGCCTACATTGCTATATGCGGGATTACAATCACCTCGCTTTTAGAGTTGGAGTGTCTTCTTGATTTCTGATCATTTGTTTAGAAACATGCGCATATAAAAAAAGTTTAGATATACATGGACTTTGGATCAAATTGGCACATCTCATATAAATATTATGCTAATAAAATTGAATTTGTTCAACAAATCATGAAATTTTGAATTTGACACGCATACCTACCTACATGTAAAGCTAACCAGCTCTTCAAATAAGTGCACATATTTCAATAATAATAAAATTACAACTATACTTGTGTATAACAATAAACAAAAATAATTTATGTTCCTATAATACACAATTGGTCGCCGGCAAATTGGTTGTATGGTACCTACGTTAGATATAAAATGAAAATGAAAGTATATATTTCTATACAACTACCCACATGGCACAGGAAATATCTAAATTACAACCAGACCACACAGAACAGGCCGAACAAGGCGAAACATTATCATTTTTATTGATTTTCCATACATATGATAAGAATTTGTATCTCCAAAAACAAGTTAAGAAATCTGTAGAATCATCATTGCTTCACTTTTACATTGCCGACCTCAAAACGCAACATACGTGATCAAGTTCACGCATTTTCTAAAGAATGGAGAACTAAACTAAATATAGCTACTGATAAAATGTAACAAAAGATAAAAATAGCGTTAGATTCTGACGAGACGGAGAATAGCAAAACCTAAAGTAGTTTTTTTCTTAATATCACATTCATTGTCTTCATTCTGTTAAGCGCGGCGTTGAGTACCGCACTCAACACACAATGCCTTAATAATCGGCCGGTAATTTCTTATCCTCCTATCTGTTTGACTGTCTGTTACCAACAATCTATTTTCAAAACATATATTGCAAAACATAGTTCAATAGTGGTCTTGACATTTTAAATAATGGCCACTACCTGAGGGTAACCTGTTCAATTTACACGTGAACTTGACGTTTGCTTTTATTTGTATACACATATTTAGAGGTCAGTGTAAGAGTAAGGCAATGATGATTCTTAAAAGATTTCGTAATTAGTTTTAGAGTTAAGGATAGCCTCTACAGGTAGTACTAGTTCAGGAAAAATCTGAAAACTTTACAATTGTGGTTAAATCCTAAAAAATAATAGCCTTTAAAGGGGGGCAAAATTTGTTATTAAAGCCGCTAGTTCAAGTAAGTTATCAAATGAATGGGCTCTGGCTAAGTTAAGCCTGAATTTCAAAAAAAAGCTCGACATCTCCAATTTTTGTACGGAACCCTCGGTGGGCAAGGCCGATTCGCGTTTGCCCAGGTGGAGTTGCCCCAAAAAAGGAAGTAATAACAGCTTAGAGTATTCTTCTCGTTATCCTGGCTTTTCTGGCACAAAAGCACAACGCCTTAGTAAATATGCAATTAAATACGACTATTACGAAGTGGGCTCAACGTTTTTCGTTGCTCGTGCATGATACATGCATGTAAGCCATCGTGTCGCAAAGAGACCGTCTGATTGTAAGCCGGACGATTGTGAGTTCAGTCTCCACATAGGATTTTTTAGTATCTCGCTGCATCTCACATCTAGCGAAATAGGCACAGGAAAGCTGGGAACCTAGTGTTAAGGCACCTCATTCTCTACTTTCCGCGGAATTCGTGGGCATTCCGTTGAGTGGTGGAACTCTACCGCGCTTGCCTCGTTACCAGAGCAAGGAAATTAAAATAAATAAAATATTTCAATCCACTGAGTGGCAATCGAATATCGATCGAATCGAAGCTATAATTATATTTAAATCACTTTCTTTTACCCGTTCAGGCGAAACAAAACGCGGCATTGATTCCTACCACACGAAACGCAATATCTCAAATTTAGACGGAGAACGGGAATCTTAGTGCCTCGACACTGGGTACCTATCCTGCTATACGGAAACGAGCGTTAAAGTGAATAAATAAGTACATTAAACGTTTTTTCCCATAGCAGTCGAGTAAAAATAAGTTCACCGGGTCAAAGAACAAACGATGAATATTATTCAATCAAGGTCTCGCAAATGTTCTTAACAATTTCCTCATATATAGACATTGACCCAAATCGTATCTACTACCATCGTTATCCACTTTTATATGTATTTCTTTTTTGTTTTCAAGCGGAAAAGAAACAGAATTTATATACCTACTCATTTTTATTTGCGGCTAAGTGTTGTGTATGACACATGACACATTGTGAGGGAGGTAGGTTACATCGATAAGATTACAAAAATGAAATATAGCCCATAGCCTTCCTGTATAAATGGACTATAATTTTCCAACTTGCATTGGTAGTTCCGGAGATTAAAAAGTAAAAGTTAAAGGCCGTTGTGGGTTCGCTCCCCACTCTTATGAATATTTTCATTTGTTCCTTGCAAAAGTCCCGAGTTGAGTTCTGCCACCGCAACGCCTCGCAAAATTCGGCGGAACGAGGGGAACGGACTGTGTAGTGTTACCACCAGGTTCCCTCTATGCGGGATACAGCGTGTAACTTAAATATGTCGGAGATTCCATGCCCAGTTTCCTACATAGAAGAATGATTAAGTTCAAAATACTTCCATGTCTCTGATCTATAAAAACAAGTAGTGAGCACTCCTTTATAAAGCCTACGTCAATCTAAAGTTCCCGGAAAAATTCTTATCTCGAACACATTTAAATCACAAAAGACAGGCGCAAAAACGAAGAACGCAATGCATACCAAAATAGACTGCGACTCATTATACGTTATTCCTTATTATATTATTATTATCTCTTTTTTAGCTGTACGCTGTATCTCGCATATAGTAGAGTAGGCAGAGAGAACCTAGTGCTAAAACACTCCGTTCCCCACTTAGCGCCTAATTCTGGAGGCATTGCGTGTTGAATGGCGGACTTACCAGAGCTAGAAAATGAAAATATTATATTAATTTTGTGCCTGTCGCTTTTACAGTAATATACACATTCATTATAATTTTTACATAATATCTAGCTATTAATGGGTATCTTTAGCCATTTAAATAAATGTATTTTTTTTATATTTATCTAAATGATCTTTTAATTATCCTAACAACACATATCCAACTTTTTTCACGTGATGTTTACGTAAAACAGGTATCTACTAACATAAAAATGACGTGACGTGTCTTATATTAATTAACTCTTTTTAGGATTCCATAAGAACCTCAAAAGATTAATAAAACGAATCCATTATAGGATCAATTTTTCGTCTGTCTGTTTGTCGAGACCCTTTTGCTCAGGAACGCGTGGAGGTATCGACCTAAAATATTCAGGTCCTTAGTCCTTGAGTTGTCAAAGTCAACGTATCGTAATAAAAACCTGTAGGGTTCCCTGTAGCTCCCGTTGGCCTAGAACCATGAAATTAGGCAAGAAGATGATTTATATAGTGTTAGAAATCGGAAGCGGTTAGCGTTTTTAAAATAACACGACAAAAACACATACCGTCTATATGTTTTTAACGTACTCGGATAGAGGTTCCACGTAAGTACAATATGTGACATGTATCACTTAATAACAACACTGCACACTAGATACCTTCCAATCAGGGCTTCTACTGACTACTACAAGCGACTGTCCCCGTTTGACACAATTCCACTGCTTTTATTGTCTTTTTCCCCTATATCTACCCTCTTTTACACGAGCACGCTAAGCGAGTAGCTAATAGGTATATTTCAAAAAACTGTTACAATAATAATATTGTATAAAATATAAGTTTTTAGTTACCCGCAAACATAACTTAGTAAAAATTTACACAAGTTACACAACGTTCGCTCTATATAAGCAGGGGGCGTATTTAAGGGGGCTCCAATACAACAAATGTTTTTTCGTCGTTTTTATAGATAATAGTGCGGAACCCTTCGTGCACGAGTCCGACTCGCTCCTGGTCGGCTTTTTCGTTATTCTTAGTTACTAAACACTTTTCCTTGAAAACTAAACATAAAACAATTATTTAATTTTATGTAAATTTACTAAATTAAATTTACTAGTTATGAATATATTTTAAAATAATTTACTTTTAGTTTGAAAAAAAAAAGACAAACCGTAGCGAGAAGTTCCGTCACTCAACACGGAAAATCTCGAAAATTTAGCGCTGACCGAAATACGGAGTGTCTTAACACTAGGTTATCTCTGCCCACCTTCCTACTTCTCTATCTACCATTTTTAGCTCCACGCTGTGGATAGTTGTGAAGCTAAAAGAAAACACTTTTTTCTACATCCACCTTTACAAAAACAGCTATAAGCATTGGTACAGGCCACGCGGGCAAACCTACGGGCACACACTAGCTCCACTATACAATTCCGTGGTAATTCAAAACGTCATCGGTTTTACATACAAAACTATGCCAACCATACAGAATGCCTACGAGACGCTATACGTGATTGGAAGATTAAATACGTTTCTTATTCAAATAGACAGTCTATGCAGGCTACAGACGGACAATGTAGCGACTGAACTAACACTATTTGTTGTATTTTAAAGTTTCAACGATGCTGTGCCTGTGGGCTTCGACGGCTTAGGTATTTTATTTTTTAGGAACATAGGAACATAAACATTATTAAAGCCAGTTGTGGCGCAGAGGTCCAAGAGTGTGGCTACTATTCTAAGCGCGACAGGTCGTAGGTTCGAATCCTAGTCGAGGAAATGAAACGCAGTGTTGAGTTCCGCCACTAAACACGCGATGCAAGCAGGATTGTTCGGAAAACGGGGAATTGAATAATGGAATAAAACGGAAAAAATAATTTTTATAAGTTCACGCTGTATTTCACAGCATATAACAGGATCGGCAGAGAGAATCTAGTGCACAGAGAATATTTAATAATATTTCAAAACTTTCCATCTTGCGAAATAATTAGCACATTCAAATTCAATTAAATCGTTTATCATCAGATCTACATGACGTCATACATCTTGTTCAATGAAACGCATCGTCCCATAGTGATATTCCTAGTATTAAAAAGGGGAAATCCAAAGTGTTCGAAGATATTGATGATACAAAGGCAATCTATACTTCTATATTAATATAACAATGCACAAAATTTTATTCACAAACTAAATGAAGAAAAATGTTAAGCATTTAGATACGCACACTCGAACCCGCGCCTCGTGGGGTGACGTTTACTCCCGCTATCCATACCATACACAAAGCTAAACTAAGACTCACGCTAAATTTTAGTAGAGCTGGGATCGTATACCCAAGTGGAGATTTGAACCTACAACCAACGCGTTTACAGGCGCCACACTGAGTAACAATTGCGGAAACAAAAGAGCTTATCGCACGTTATCATGAAACTCTTCTCAGCCGTTTCTTTAGTTAATGAGATGTATTTCTATAGAACTGCATGTGGTATATAGTAATAGTACAACAGTCAACAGCGGCGTTCAACGCAGTTTAGCGTAGGCAATGAGTTCATTTTCTACTGTGCCTATATGGGCAAAAAAATCAAAAACTAAATATCATTACTGTAAGTGCTATACAAAAAGCACCAAACTGATTAGCATAATATTTATACGGGACACATAAAACATACAGTACTTACTTCACTTACTATTTTTCAAATAAGTTTGCTTCATTTATTATTTTTTAAATACTATTTTACAAATTAATTCAAAAATCGAACCTACAACCACCGACGTTCATTTCGACTATACCATCTGTACCACAAATACGTTTTGATTATACAGGCTGGAAGAGGCAGTGCTCCTTTTACTGAAACTGCATATAGGGTAAAATATTTCGAACTCAGAGCTAAAGAAATTAATCAAGGTACCTCAACAGTTTGGACGTGGGATTTTTTTTTTAATTTCACGATTGTTATCCATACCTGTATTTCGTGCCACGCACACATACGTGTGCGACGTTGCCGCTTTGACAGGTAAGTGTGTGCGTGTTTATGTTATACTTTACAAATGGCATTTTATTTTAAAACGATAATTTTAATTTTACTGTGGTTTCATTTAAAGTGATGCTGACAATTCCATCCTGTATAAATATGTATAGGTACCACTTGGCGTGGTGACGTAAAAACTAAGTTTATTATTCACAACATGGAGTTACTTCATACATAGATACATATCGTGGACGTTTTTCGAAGAGTTTTTAAATACGAACAACTACGAGTTAAACGCATTTGATATGATATTCATGAGGCCGTCGCGGCGCAGTGGCATAGCGTGTGACTTATCATGATAAACACGATCGACGGCTGCGGCTTCGATTCCCATTAGTGGAAATGCATTGCTCTGGTAACAAACGACGCCCGGAGGTGAAATTCGCCCGCTGAACATGGAAAGTGGGGAACAGTATAGAAATGTTTAAGATGATAATGGCATTAGGATATTAGTACACTAAAGCAATTCACATTACTAAACAGATAATTTCGTAGCTCAGGCGGGCGAAGCCGCAAGCGGTTCGCTAGCAAGTAATAAAACATAATACATATAATTTCCGCAACTTAGCTGCATTTTAACTCAATAAGTATTATTTTTTTACACCAGTACAGTACATGACAACTTTATGGCGAAAGTGATTTTGAAGTCGTAAATAATATTTTATAATATTAAAGATTATATACCTAACTAATAAAATGCGCACTCGGAGAAAAGAAAAATATTTTTCCAAAGCCAGTTGTAGCTCATGGGGCAAAAGCAGATGACTGTAAGCTCAACAGGTTGTGGATTCAATTACCACTTCAATAAATAAAATATTTGATATTTTCATTATCTCACTCTGGTAAAAACGCAAACTGCAGTGTTGAGTTCCGCTTCTCAATTCCTCCAAAATTCAACGGAAAGTGGAGAACGGAAGTGTTCCTAGGTTCCCTTTGCAATGCGCAGGATATAGCATAAAGCTAAAAAATATCACATATGTGAATCCTAACCACAACTCTTGTGTTTACATTCACCCATTCCCCTATAATGACCTTCCTTTATCATCATTATCATAACAAAAAAACTATCAAAATATATTCTACAATAATGCTTTTTAAAATAGAATCATGATTTATTCACAATTATGTTAGTTAAATTCAATTATTGAAACAAAAGTGAATCAATTAATTGGCCTACTAAATGAAGATGCACTAGATACTAGAAGGTCACAGGTTCACTAGAGGCTTTGATTGTAATCCTTTTCATAATGCAGATAAATTAATTACCATTTGAGATACAACTTCACAATACACTCTACTTTTAGCTGCATGTATTTGATTTTTTTTTATTATTATTGCACAATTTTTAATAAAATATATTAGAACAAGACTATTAGCTATTAGACTATTAGCAAATAGACGGTGTATGGAGAACAGAGTATCAGAGTAAGCAGTAGTAGTAGTAAGTACTAGTTTTTTCATTAGTTAATTAAGTTTCAGATTAAAAACAAAATATTTTGCATTATAGATAATAATAGCAATAGCAGGATTGCTATTACTTTAAATACTAATAATAATCTATTACTGTTTTTTAACAAATATAAAAAAAAAACAAAACAATAATAAGATTAAAGTAGGAACTAGGTAGGTCTCAATATCATTTAAAAATTAAATAGTCAAAATAAAAAAAAATCAACTATTGTAAATAAAAAAATCAAACAAAAAATATACAAAATAATGTAAAATATAACTTTAATGAAAGCAAGATAGTATGATAAATAATAAAGTATACATTAATCATGTAATAATCTTTGAAAAATACATTAATTATTAATAATATAGTAAGTAAAAGATCATTATTATTTGAGGCTTTATCTATCTCTTTATATATTAATTAAAAACTTCAATTTAGTTCTAGATTTTAAAGGAAGTTTACATGTAAATAACAAAATAAGGTGAGTTTAAAAGAATAAACAAAAAGTTATTTTTAAACATAGAAGAGGAAAATGAGGAGTGTGTTTTGTTGTTTATATATAAGAATATATTTAGACAAAAATTACCCAATCATTCAAACTGTTTAAGTATTTTAAGTGAAATATTTACTGATACACTTGAAAAGTGTGCCAAAAAATCAAGGTCGTGAGGAGAGAGTGAATGACATACATGATCAAAAAAATTTCACTTTTTAGCTACTTATGACTTATATGCAGCAAGCATAGTTTAGGAATTACTATGTTATTTAACAAAACAAGTAAAAACGAACGAAATGCACGCAATAATAGACTGGTCAACCTGCTTGTAGACTATCTATTTGCTTTTTTCATATTAAATATGCTCTAGTTATAGAATTCAGAAATAAACATATAACGCGCCATAAAATATTTCAATAAATAAGAGAAATATTTGAGAAATATTAATACAAAAGAGAAAAAACTAACGTTATTGCTAAGTGTTACGTGAAAAATTTCACTTTTGGAAAAAATAAATAGAAACTTTCTCACTTACCCCGTCGTTTGATTGAATTATTCCGATATTATATTTATGTTAAATTTATTTTTAAAGAACACGGTCGGACGCGAGCGACTTTTCGCTACTAACGCATTAAATTTTGTGAATTGTGAAATTAAAATGGTTTGACACACTTATAGACATTTTCTATGTGGACTGACGTACACAGACTAACCAAGAACCAAGGCAGACACTGCCACTGATCAATGAAAGGATTGATACAGTGTTGCTAGAATTAAAATACTTATGTAAAAAAAACATACTGCCGTCGTCGTGCACGGCTTACAGCGTGAATCTAAAAAAACATATGTACAGTATGTTACATGTGTAAAATTATAATAATGTTCCCAATAATATGGTAATATTTTGCTGGCTGTTTATTGTTTATGATACAAAGATTTATGTTGATTTAATACTTTCTAAATTAATGTTTTTAGAATTATAATGGTTTGATACACATGATATCCAGGTTTTCAAATTAAACTATAGCCTAGATTTTGCCTGGATTTTTTGAACAACAAAAAAGTTTCATTCAAATCCGTCCAGTGGTTCCGGAGATTAGTGCGTACAAACAGACAAATAAAGTAACAATCAGAACAGACAATGTATTTGTGGATTTGGGCTCTATTACCGTTCCTAAACCGCCCTCAATTATTATTTTGTAAATATATTCAATGTACAGTCGCGCTATTTTTACTTTTTTATTATATGTGCCTGTAGATAATTACTTATTTATAACCAATTGAAACTCTGTTAATGACAACACGCTACAAAGTATATAATATACAATTCAATTTAAAATATTCGTTATGCAAATAGACTTTTACAAGCACTTTTGAATCGTCGAATGAAAATCATCTCGGAAGGCAGTTTTCCTGAGAAGAGTCGGTAAGAAAATCAACAGTACAATACTTACTGCTACTAAGTCTACGTTAAAATACAAATATCATACACATCATCACACTAGAGTAATTGTTACATAATTAATACCTTTAACAGGGTATTTATAAACAGTATCCGGGTATAGAGGATTTTTTTATTAATATTTCTTTATATTTGCTTAGCTTATGTTTGCATAAAAAATATGTTTAAGTTAATATTTTTGTGAAATTCAATAAATTTATTATTATAGTTATTATAATTATCTTACCCGACTGTGCGATACAAAAGAGGATTATGCTTTTTTTTAATCTGTGTATATGTTTGTTACATACCTACAAAGTTGGGATACAAGCATGGGTACCTACCCATTTAAAAATGATAGAGAGTGAACGTGTTGGTTGTCGGAAATCGATTCCTTTTCGAGAGAATAAATTATTTTAACTGGCAAGAAGACAAAGAGTGGCTTTGAGTTCTACTAGATTTTGCCTAATGTTATATGCGGTATATAGCGTGAAGCTAAAAAAAACTTCGAAATATACGTACAAATCATGTATAATATAATCTATAAAAAATGCATAGAAATAAACAAATGCATTACTTTGTTGTACAGCGCCAGAATTATCCAAAGTTGTGTCGAATATTTCACTTTTTCTAAAACAGTATCTTCGAAACGACAATCTTGTTGTGTTCGGAGGGTGGGGAGGAACTTTTTCAGTTAATGTATAGTAAATCGTTTCAAAATAAGGAATAAATATGGTCTTGCCAAATAATATCCATATAGTTATAAAGAATAGCGTTAATAGAATAACTTGGCAAAATAAATAAAAGAAATAGGGAAATACGATGGCATCTGGGGTAGTAAGTCTTGTGATTTTACATACCACCCATTGTATCATCATCCAGTAAACCAGACATTGATTAGTGCCAGAGCAGAGAGAGACGAAACATTCCCAAAGTCTCCCACATAATATGTAGGGAAAACAAAATACCTCCCACCAATTATGTGAATATACTTCTTCTGTAGGCGCACTGAAACGTTCTCCTTGTATTTCGTCGCAACGGATCGCTGGTTCCTTCTTTTTTTTCTTAGGTGCCATTTTATATTTGTGCTAAAATATATAAATAATAATATGAATGGTTGAAATATTTTCTATGTATTATTTAATAATTTTAGAATGTCAATGAAGAGAAGTTTCACGATCCAAAACCGTTTTTGATTTATCAATCAAATATGACAGTTTTATTCATATATCATATAATTGTTTTTAATCAATATTTTTTAAATTAATTTTCGTACCTACCTACCCTACCGTACTTATATATTATCTATTAATAATAACTATATTTATTAATCAAATATATTAACTATGTAATTAATGATTATTTTCATCCATTCACATCACAAAAATCACAAAAAATATAAATTTACATTATTTCATATATGTAAATTTATATTTTTTTCTTTTCTGTGTTTGTAGTTTCATTTGATAGATAAATAATAATAATTTAAATTATCGACATTTATATATATAATGATAATCGTTTAATCGTGACGAGTTATCGATGTCTAATTGTCAAATTATAAACTGTCATTGTGTCATTGTGTGTCATTTGTCAGTTCCGTAAACTTCCAGTTATGGAGTGGGTCGTGTTTTTGTTTCTCTAAAATAATTGCGTTATAACTTCGCATTTATTATGTTTTAATAGCTCAAAATATTTAACTAAATATTTTATTATTTGTGATTGCTGATTTTTTATATAATAACACGCAGGTAATGTATAAAAAATACTTTAATTTAAAGTGAAAGTTTTATAAGTTTGTTAAGAATTTTTAACTTAGTTTTGTTAATCCAGATGGCATTATATTAATGTGAAAATTGTTTATAGGTAGAATTAGCACGTAATTAGCAATTGCAGCTATCGGTCATAGTGGGCAGCCTCTTTTGTTGTTACAGAAATAACTAGTTTCTCTGGCCTTGTAACTCATATTAAAGTTATTTTTTATATGAATACTTCCTCGGTATTATTAGCCTTGATTAAAATATGTCGTAGATCGTTTTAGTTGATTGGTAACAATTTTGCTAAGAAATATTGAAATAATTAATAAGCAAATATTTTTGTATTTATTGTTTATATGATAATATTTAATATAATGTTGACTTTTATTAAAATTATATTTCTATTTTCAAAATTAAGATTACTTTATTTTTTAATATGTCAGAATATTGTCTGTCATTATTATGTGGACTTAATTAATTGGTAAAAGATACATCTTAAAAAATGATAAATTTTATATTGTTACTGTAATGTTTAAAATATATAAAAATATACTTATGTACATTTTTATTTCATGATTTAAAAGTTTGAGATATTTATTTATCCTATGCACATCAATTAGTCCCTTTTTTCAGGTTTCTACTGTAATTGAAATTTAATGATTCATATCCTACTCTGTTTAGTGGGGTAAAATTTCTTTTTCTGCATTTCTTTCTTCGCTTTATAACTGTGGAAAGTATGGAATTTTTTTTAGTGAGATTAATTTGGCAATT
Source organism: Heliconius melpomene rosina (assembly GCF_056956725.1). NCBI lineage: Eukaryota > Metazoa > Arthropoda > Insecta > Lepidoptera > Nymphalidae > Heliconius > Heliconius melpomene. Next base: position 581,816 of record NC_140395.1, on the reverse strand, counting down.
TAGATATGAAATATTCTATTTGAATATGAATATTCTAGTGTCCTAATAATAATAATCTGACCATGATGTGTATTTGCATCAAAAATATATTTCAATTTACATAATATATCTACTTTATTGGGTTAAAATGAAGTAGTGCACTATTGGTAAGAGAAAATTGTTCACTCGAGAGAATGAATTATTATCTATATATATAAAATCCAAAGGTCACTCACTCATCACGAAATCTCAGAAACTATATGTGCTAGGTATCTCAAATTTTGCATAGGAGTTACTTATAGGACGTATGTGCTCGCTAAGACAGGAATTTGCAATATTCAACTTCTAAGGGGTTGTTTTTGGGGTCAAAAGTTTGTATGAAACTTCATTACTACAAATGCTAGGAGTCTCAAATTTTGCATAGACGTCACTAGGACGTAATCATGAAGACAGAAATTAATAATAACATAGTTCATGCGGGTGAAACCACAAGCGGGCCGCTAGTTTATTAATATTTTCATTTCTTCGCTCTGGCACCAAGGCAAAAATCACCTTCATATTGTATCCTGCACAAAGCAGGGTTACATTAATATCTAAAAATAAGGTACCTGGTGATAAGACACTCTTGTTTACTTTTTGCTATTGGAGATATTGCATTGGCACTTGAACCCACACATGTCGCTTCAAATTCAGATGGCGTGCCTCAACAGCTCCATTTTTATTTCTATTTTTAAGAAATGTAACTGCTACGAAAATGAAAAGATTGAAATGTGTGAGAAAATTGAAAAAAATTGCTAACATTTATATTTTTATTTTCAGCCTCAGTTTTACTACATTAGTCACACACTCATATGTATATTTAGTTTCATTCATTTAATAGTATTGTATTAGTAAGCAAACCTTATGCAATGTTAGTGAATCATTATATTATTAATTGTATTGACCTTTGTCAATTGTTTACAAAAATACTCCTAGCATAAATAAAATGGTTGTAATGTTTATATTTAGATGAAACATTTTTTATATATAGTAATATGCATATTGTATGTTTTATATTAAGTCAATCTAAACGAAGCATAAGCAATAAGGTGTATCCTGCATAGCAGGGTAAACAAAGGGAACCTCATCTATTTACCATATACTGCCTAATTTATATTGCATGTTTACTGGCGTAACTCCACGCTGCGCCTTGTCTGATATCTCAATCAATCAAATCAGTCTTTTCGGGTCCACTGCTGGACATAGACCTCTCCCAGGGTGCGCCAAAGTTCTCGATCCTCCGCCTTCCGCATCCAGTAGTAAAATATTTTTATTTTTATGGGTTACGTTGGGACGGTTATTTTTAACGTGTATGTCTGTTACTTTGTACATTGCGAAGGAATGAAAATATTTTTTTTCTCCGAGTGGGTATCGAATCCACAAACATCGTGTTAACAATCAGACAGTATTACACATCATTTAGGTTGAAAATAAATAGTCTGTTCTGTTAATAGTAAAATTCTTGCATCATTCGATTTGTCCTTCAATAATTGTATAAGTTTTTTAAAACTTGATGTTAGGTTTTCCCTATATTAAATTAAACAAGAGATAAAACTTAACTGTAATTAACTTTTACGTAAATATTAGAACACCGCATTAGATGTATCTAGTTATTTCGGATGCCACAGTTCCGTCCACGAGTTCCGTCACATACTTAACGTCTCGCATTCAAGCGGAAAGTGGAGAGGGGATTATGGTGACATTAAGTTGTCTTAATGCTTTTTTCGCATCGCTCTCTGTAGTCGGTCCCTGTCAGCATCAAGTTTGCTCTCCAAAGCGGACTATCCACCTCCACCGGTTTATCCACCACGTCTCACAACCGTATAGAGCTTCGAATATTATAATTTCTTTATTTTATCAGTCTATCGGGATGGCGAACGACCGTGCAATCTTTTGCGTTTCATATTTATCATAATAGTTAGTGAGTAGCACAGTTAGTGTTTCCACTGTCACTGTCATCGCTTTGGATCATTGTCTGTCCGAAATATGACAAAATGCGGTCGGCGTAGGATGTAAGCAAGCAAGCGAATTTTTATTTGGAGCTGCCATCAGGATCGATACATTCGCTGTCCAGAGTATTAACATACGTCTTCACCACCACATTACGATTGCATCAATTCTTCTGATGGCAGCTGGCAACGCACCTGTTGCTCCTCTGGTCTTACACGGGGTCGTGGGCTGCGGTGATGTCTTTTCTTGAATTTGGGCGGAGGTGAGAAGAGGTTCGCAAAAGGTTGCAGACTAACCGGACGTTGTCCCACTGCGACACGATAGACAAACATTGACCTAATTACGTTGGGTCGCCACATAAAAAAAATTGTTATCTAGTTTTTTTTTTACATTATTTTGTCCAACTGACATAATTTACGAAAACTGCTTATAAAGTCTGTGGTGCTATTCGGATTTAAATTAATTACTTGCGATAAGATAAATGTTTGTTTATTTCAGTAAATGATATGATAGTGTTATTATAATTACGTATTTTTTTTATATTGACATTGCCAACAATTGCGATAACTTCAAATGAAGACAATAATATTTATATGATTATTCGATTTACAATCCTTGCAATGGATTTATTTTGAGTGTTTATTGCATCTGAATACAAAATGCTTCGACATGTATTATACCTAACTCTCATTTCTGTTTACGTCGTGGACATTTTGAAAGTATCTATTCCTAGATATTTATGCATGTAGAAACTTTTCATTTTCCTATAAGTCAAGGAAGACAGAGTTTCTCACTTTTTTCACAATTTTTGAAATATGTCCGTGTTAAATGTCCGGAACTCAACGTCGCGCTTTGTCTCGCCGAGCGGGAAAATGACCATAACTTAGATATACATAATAATTATTAATGTGAGTGATTGTGAGTAAGCTCTCTTTTGTTTCCCATGGTGGGAGCCCAGTGTTAAGACGCTCTGTTCCCATTAGGACGCTTTTGTTAGCCACTTTCCAGCAAATTTTGAAATCATTAAGTGTGGAATGTAGAAAACCAATACCGTCTTTGCTTCGGTAACAGAGTAAATAAAAATATTAAATATTTTACTTTCTCGAGTGAGAATCGAACCCTCAATCTGTCGCGTTCACACCACCATGTGAATAAAAAAATAATTACACACACAAAAATGTTACCTACGTCGTTTGGGAATACCCTTTATTTTATTCTAAGGAAATACCAAATGTTTATATGTTTCTACGCAAACGCTAAATTATGTTATGCTAAGATGTCTAAGATATCTTGGGTATTCGTCAATTGACTTTTAATGATATTTATTTTATCTGTAGGCACGTGAGATTGTTAGTTATTATATCAAAAGTTTAATTTGAGCTCACCTATTTTGTTTTAGTTGAATAATACATTTTTTTCCTGTACTGGGAAACTAAAACAAAATACCGAGCATCTAGTACTGATTAGATGTCTCCTACTGCATATTTAAGAAATACTTCGTGTTACATGGCGGAACTCGTGTAACGTGTGCGAGGGTGTTGTTGCAAGGTGAGGAGCTCAGAGCAGTGCTTGGGACTTGCAACCCAAAGGCACGCTAAAGCTTCTCTCTACTGATACCAAAATTATAATTATCTTATTTATGCTACATTTGATATGAAATTAAATGAAAATACGTAGTTCAACATTAAAATAGTAATGTTTTTATAATGACCGGTTTGAACTTGTTATTACCGCTTCATAATGTTATGTCATTCGTTAATAAGCTCGGCAATAAACCGGTCTGATTGATTATGTGAATTTGTTTTGCAATTTGAATATAATGTATCTGCACACTCTACTAATTAAGGCAGTAGTGTCGCAGTAGCAGTGCGACAGCGTCTGGCCGTAAACGTTTACAGAGATGGTCGTGAGTTCGATTACCGCTCGGAGGATTATTGTATATAAATTATTTTTATTTTTCCGCTCTGGTAGACAAAGCTTGTAATGAGCCGTTGTATGTAATGAGCATGTAACAAATCTTTTCTTTTATTTTGGCATAAGTAGCATTTATTTATGTATATATTCTTAATCCACATAAAAAATAACGATAAATTTCATCCATTCCAGGTCGCAATGGCAACACTAGCTTTATTCTTTCTTCTGGCAACACTGCCCCATTTAAATACAGAGTATATTCCGCCAGGTCCCACTTATCCATGCCCAAAAGACAATCTTCTCTTACACCCTTGCGTCTGCCAGAAAGGTACAGACGAAGGCTTGTATGTAATATGTGAGAATATTGGTTTGGCCATGATGAGCGTCGGCCTGGGTAATATAGCTGGTATGGGTCTGCCTATAGAAAGATTGGAAATACGGGAAGCAAAAATTGGTAAGTATTTCTTAAAAAAAATATTTGAGGATGTGAGGAGGACTTGTTTTTATGATTCCCTTTCGAATGATATGTCTGAGAGCTTTGGTAATGGGTGTAAGGACTAGACTTGTCAGTGCCAACCATTGTGAACTTGTAAATATTACGTTCAAATAATTGGTAATAAATAATCAAGTTCGTTAATCGTTGTATAATTAAAAATCTATAATTGTACCTTATTTTCACTATTTATTCGTTCTAGCACACCTCTTCGGCCCACTCCTCCATCGTTCAGCAGTGAGAACTTTACATATAATCGATACGCCTATCAAATCCATAGATCAGTATGCGTTTGCCGGCGTCAATAGAACTCTTCAAGAGATTTATATGGTCAATACGAAGATCAATCAATTCCCCAAAGAGGGTTTTCAGGTATTTTTTTATAAGTCATATCGTTAGTTAGTTGTTTCTGCTTCACTTTCTTGCTTTGTTAAGACATTGTAGTTTCCGCCGCGTCCTGGAGGCCCACTTGGTTTTTTTATCATTAGAAAATGAAAATAACTAATTTTCTCAACCTGGAATCCTGGTGTTTCCAAAACCACAACGAAAAAAAATGTCTTGGTACAGACCAAGAAATTTTATTTCCTGGTATTTTTATTTGTAATTTCTATGTAATTTTATATTTTAGATCCTAGGCAACCTATCAATCCTATCAATAGATGGTCACCTAATGACGTCACTTAATAAAGACATCTTCGCAGGCAGCCTCGCTGCCGGCAAATTGGAAAAATTACATCTTATCAATGGGCTGTTATCGGATATACCCATTGAAGCGTTTCAGGTTAGTTTGTTTTTAGTTTAGTTTAGATAAATATTTGTTGTTTTCTTACTAGAATGAGGAAATGAAAATAATTCATTCCCACAAATTGGAATCGTACCCACTACCGTAATTGTATATTACATTGATTTATTTTTTTTGTGATTACGTATTATAGTATATTTTTCGTGTATTAATTTCATCATATACATTTTTCGTTTGAGGTTTTTTTAAATAACGTTTTGTTTTTTTTTTCAGAATCTCAAAAAACTTAAAACATTAGATCTTCATGGCAATAAATTGGCAAATTTAAAAAGAAATCAGTTTAAGGGATTACGGGACACGGAGCTTTTAGATCTGAGGTGAATATAATTATAAAAAAATATATCATTCATTACATTTTCATTTTAACTGACTGACATAGAATTTGTCAAACAATTTTAAAGAGGAACAAAAAGACTAAAAATACCTTGAAATTATAAAATTTTAGTAAGTTTACAATAACAAAAGTCATCAAAATATTAGAATTAATGTTTTTAAATCTTAACAATTTTTTTTTCTGTTTAAAATACCGGCAATATGGGCACGTATTAATAAAAATGTCATTTTATTTGATGATTTAAAAGCCATTTTATAATAGCAACCTAACTGCGTAAGACTATCATCTCTCATAGAGTGTTGCCAGAATTTAAGAAAAAATATAATTTAAATTGATCATTTTGTGTTATACTAGGTTAAAACGAAATATGTACACATTTTATTTGCCTATATTTGTATATAAGCAAATATAGTAAGAGTAACTTTGAATACTTGTGTATTACAAGATAATCTCACTATAGAGAAAATCCTACTACTTAATATTATAAATGTATAAGTTTGTGATGGATGTTTGTTCCACTTTTACACAAAAACTACTGAACGGATTTAGATTAAACTTTACAGTAATATAGCTCATACATTGAAATAATTTGATTATAATATAACAATAAATTTAAGCGGGCGAAGCCGCGTTATAAAAACGTATATTTTTTACAGTTACAACAAAATAACAAAATTAGATGGAAGTCACATCGGAGATATGACGAAACTGGGATGGTGTAATGTCAGTCACAATGAGTTACCCGATATTCCGAGGTTAGTACCAGTTCAATATTTATTTTACTTTTTAGCTTTACACTGTATTCCCTGTTATATAGCATAATAGGCAGAGGGAACCTGGTCTTGTGAGAGGCAGTTCCACTCTATTATTATAATTATAATAATTAATAAAGGTTCCCGCTCTTGTATTAAGAGCGGGAACCTTTATTTGGCGGCGTTGAGTTCTATCACTCCATACAGGTGGTGCTAGAAGAATAGGGTGTCTTAACACCTCTCTAGATCTAGATTTTTTAGTTTGTCTCTATATTCTGCTCATAGCATGGTTGACAGAGGGAATCTGTATCGCTCCGTTCCCATTAAGTCCGTTCTCACTTTTCGTCAAATTCTGGCGTTGCGTGTTAAGTGGCTGAACTTAAAGCCGCGTTTTACCTCGTTACGGCAGCGAGGAAATGAAAATATAAAATATTTTATTCCCTCAAATGGAAATTGAACCCATACTTATATCCCTGCGCCTCGGCGGCCTCAATTCGCTCTCTTATATTTATTATATGAATAGTTTATATATAGTTATAGTGAACTCATTATAGTTTATATATATTATGTATAAATCTTTTATTTTACAGAGGTATGTTCGCAAGAAACAATTTAATAAAAGTTGTTCATTTGGACAATAATAACATTAAAAAACTGGATACGAACAGTTTCAAAGGAATGAGGTTTTTAAGGTATGTACGTTTTAATATAAATAGTTTTTATATAATTTTTAACTTTATGCTGTATCAAGAAATAGAACCCATCACCTGTCGCATTTGCAGTCGTACGTTTGTGCCCCTGTGACCCCATGACCCCCCCCCAGGACTGGCTTCAAATACATTTATTTTAGAGTTATTTAAAATTATACGTTATCAAATAACCCAACAGCGATTAATATTGACTTGAAATGTTTAAGATAGTGTCTAAAAACCAGGGTCTTTCTGCGCACCCAAAAAATGTATTTTATGTTTTTATATGTATGCTGTTTTCGTGCATTTTTCTTTAAACAACTTTCCACATTATTAAATAAATGATCAAAGTTCAGTGGCGCAGCGTTTGAATGTTGTGGATTTGATTCTCATCCGCGGGAATGAAATATTTTAATGATTTCGCTCTGGTAACAAGACAAAACGTAGCGTTGAGCTCCGTCACACATTTAAAACGGGTCTTAACACTAGGTGTCTTCTCCTACGCTGCTATATGCGGGATACTGCGTGAAATAAAAATACATATATGTTTCAGGCGATTATATCTACAAGATAATCAAATAACTGAAGTGGGTGTGGGTACATTCTCGGCTGTGACACGAATAGGTACAGTCGATTTGGCGAGAAATAAAATAACCAAAGTCCACTATCAAATGTTTCAGCAAGTGAAGTATGCTGAGGTTAGTATGGAAGTAGCGGGATTGGATTGTTGATTACGGCATTTTTTCTATATATTATGAGGAACTTTAAATATCTGTCAATTGCCTGTAATATCTCCTTAATAATGGACGGTTACACATCTCAAAAATTACTTATTATTTTGATGATATTGAGTTTGTTAAAAAGCCTAACTACATCATTGTACTCAAATATTATACTTACAATTGCTGCAATCATATTAAACTGGTAACAGCCCTTTTTAAAAGTTGGTTAAAAAATCAAACTACGTTTTTAATTAATCAAGTTCAATTCCCACTCGAGATGGAATTAATTATTTTAATTTCCTCGCTCTGGTAACAAGACGAAGCGTCTTGTTGAGGTCTCCTACTTGGCACATCTCTAAAATTGGGCGGTGCGTGGGGAACGGAGCCTCTTAATACTAGGTTCCCTCTATATACCCTATTATACGCGGGATACAGCGTGAATAAAGATTCATGCTAATTAATTTCTTTTCTTTTCAGTTAATAAACTTAGCGGAAAATCAAATAACGCTGATTGAAAAACAAGCGTTCACAGATTTATATTTAGCAGTCGTTAACATTTCTAATAATGCCCTAACCGGAATCGAACCTGGGGCCTTCCAGAATTGCAACAACATGACCGTGTTAGACTTGAGTTATAATAAATTAAAGGAAATACATGTAAATGCGTTCGATGAAAATACTTATGCGTCTGAGTTGAGAGTTATGTACAATGAGTTCAGTGATTTGAGTCAGGTAGGTTTTTTTAAAGTTTTTTGAGTTATTTTTTGAGTATTGGAGTTTTTTTTGGTTCAGTGACTTTTAGTTTGTGATTATCATTTTATTGTTGTTATTTTTTCTAATATATTGGTCTTAAATTTAAGTTAAATGATTAGGTTATGTTATAAATGCTGTGTCTTTTTTAAGTTTTGTGATATTTACATTGAACTTAAGAGACGCACGTATTTTTTTTATTATTTCACTTTATACTTATTACAGTATAGTTTATTGTTTTATTTAAGTTCACCTTAGTTCACTCATTAATTTTACTTTTAATGCTTTTAGTATATGTACTATCTCTTTATTTTTATTTTATTAAAAAAAGTTAATAGTAATAGTATTATGCCACTTTATTGTCTCTACTTACTCTATACTGTACTGGGAGTGTTTTTTCTATATAAAATTAATATTAATCATAATTATTCTATTTTATTACAATTTTTTCCATATTACTCCAGATACCAATCCACAACATGACAGGCATAAGAGTTTTGAACGCGTCCCATAATTTTATAACAGTTATACCGAAATCAGCATTTCCAAAGCTCTACGAACTTCATACTGTCGACGTGTCACATAATAATTTGACTGAAATTTACAATGCTGTTTTTCAGAATTTGTTTTCTTTGAGGTATGTTATTTTTAATTCTTTAGATTCACTCTGTATCCCTTACACAACAGGGTAATCTGAGGAAACCTGGGAACCTAGTGTTAAGATTTTTCATCAATTTCTTGGATTGAAGCATTGGGTGTAGAGTGGCTCTTAATCACGCAATGTTTCGCATCTGGCTTTAAACACGATGGTTGTGAATTCGATTCCTCCTATATAGGAAATTGTTTATATTTAAAATATTTTCATTTCCTGGTCAATAAAATTTGGCGTTCAGTTCTGTCCCTCTACACGCAATGTCTCGAAAATGGACAGCGTGGGGAATGAAATGTCTTAGTACTAGGATCCCTCTGCCTACTCTCCTATATGTGGAATGAGGTTGCAAACTAAACAAATAATGCAAAAAGAAAACGTTAACTGTTAATGCTTTTTTCTTCAAAATACTAAAATTTGATACTGATATAACTCAATATGAAATATATTTGCTTAAGCAATTTCAACTCTTTACTCAATATACTGCTTCATTAATGTATTGTTGTAGGTACCTCAACTTAAGTCACAATGCGTTAGAGCATATCAAACCCGCTACCTTCGGGACAATACCCACTATAATAGAATTAAACTTGTCAAATAATAAATTAACCGATGTTTCGAGAGGTAGTTTATCGAAATTGGCGAGTTGTAGACTTTTGGACATTAGTTATAATAATTTGGATAGAATATTCCAGATTCCAATTAGTTTGGGGTAAGTTTTGTTTATTTTTTTAATTACTGGTTATTGTTTTAATTAATTCTAAATTATATAATTTTTCTTTTAAATATGAGGATAATATTTAATATGTAATTAATAATAAAGCATGTTATGTAAACAACATAAAAGAAAAGAAATATGATATAGGTATGTATATACAGAAAAATTGGGAATCTGACTGTAACCACGGCGGAATTCAATGCCCATATGATGATTGTATATAAATTTTTATAATTTTGTTAGTGTGTGAAGCTTTAAGTTTTACCATACAATATTTAACATACATGTTGTCATCGTTCTATGAAATGTTCTAACACTAGATTTAAGTTTTATTAAGATAAAGGCTTATATTATAGTTTCTGCTAAACCTACAAATATCGAGTACAAACGCTTCTTATCAAAGATCTGGTTATTACAGTGATGACCTCAATTTCATGACAAAATACGTGGCCGATTACAAACGCGCTACTATGTCTCAATTTAACCAAAATCACCCAGGGGATGCTCTCACTAGAGATTCCTTTAGAGGTCTCCTCACTTTACAATCTTTGAATTTGTCACATAATGAATCAAAAATACTAGTGACTCAACATTCTATTCTCGTCTTCCGCCCAAAGTGACTGTTGTGTCTTAGTTAAACATTTTAAAAGGAAGGTAATTTTGAAAGGAAAAAAGGAATTTTTAAATACTAAAATTTGACCTATAAATCCACAAATATAACGTAGAATCTCTTCTCATCCATGATTTCTACTCCTTATCATTACAGTGAGCTCAATTTCGCCTACAATAATCTATCCGAAATAAAAACAAACACGTGGCCGGTTATGAACGCGCTACTACGTCTTAATTTAACAAACAATCAGCTGGGGGATGCTCTTACCAGCGATTCCTTCAGAGGTCTCCTCACTTTGCAATCTCTAGACTTGTCTAATAATGGATTGACTAAACCGCCTTGGGAGGCTTTGAATACTTTAACTAGTTTACAGTATTTGTATTTACAGGTAAGTTTTTAGTATTCTTTTGAGATTCGGTAAAATTAGAAATGGCAAAAATTCTGAACAATTTTGAATATTTTTATTAGCTTAATATTATAAGAGTGTTCTTGCGTTACTAAATTAGAAAAGTACATTAGAAAAGCTTGTCATTACACCTAGTAAATTATTTTTAATTATTTTCATTTCATAGCACAACAACCTGACTTCGTTATCAAAATCGGCCTTCGGCAACTTACCGACGACATTCAAGTTAGATTTGTCATATAATCAATTAAATAGTTTGGGAAAAAGAACTTTTAATGGAATGCAACAACTTTTAGATCTGTCTTTGAGAGGAAATAATTTGGAATATATACAGAATGAGGCGTTCAAAGGATTGGTGGCCCTGAGGTATGTGGTATATATATATAGAGTGTTGAGACACTCAGTTCTCCATTTTCTGCCTTAGCGACGTGCTAAGTGGTGGAACGTAACTCTGCAGTTTGTTTTTCTGACATAAGGAAAATAAAAATAATTTTAATGTAAGAATTAATTGACTGAACACGCAACGTAATGCGACAACGGTACTGCGTAGCGTCAGTATATGCTGCTGTTGTCCTTAACCTGCTGGAATATGATCTATCGTATGTTTATATTTTCATATAAAGGATATGCTTAAAGAAATGTGTGTTGTCAAATACTAAAAACAATAATTATAGTTTACATTCATATTAATCTTACTGATCAAAACTTAAACCTAGAAATAAGAAATCGATGAAAGTATTTTATTTTTTGTTGTTTTATTCAGACAATGCCTATTATTCCTATGTTATTATTATATGTAAATGTTTCTTTTTCCAGCCAGACGTGGCATAGGGGCACAAAGTGTACTGCAAAATCGACTGGTTGTAGGTTCGATGCCTATTCGAGGAAAGGAAATATTTATATAAATTTATATTTTCATTTCTTCGTCCTGATGTTGAGGCAAAGCGCGGCGCTGAGTTCCGCCAGTCGACGCGCAATGCTTACCCTGCTGTGTGCGGGATATATCAGCTGATTTAATTTTTTATTTTAATTTAATTATTTCTTTTATTTTCAGAAAGTTAGATTTGTCATACAATTTCTTGGATAAAATAGACAACAGGACGAATGGGCTGTTGGATGATTGTCTATCATTGGAAATGGTGAGTGGAGCCTTTTAAAATACTGTATTTAATTAAAATAATTATATGTTAATGATAATAAAACACTTTTCCTGCTATATTCCTTCCTATATACAGCGTGAAGTTAATATGTTTGGTTCCGCTATACATACATGAATGATTTTTTTTATGTATAATGTGTTCTTTATTGGTAATTATTAAATAATCGGAAAGAGGGCGGAGAACATGGTGTACACTTTATCATATTCTATACTACAATTTTAAAATCATAACTATAGAAATACCAATCTAAAAAGCCTAAATAAGTGTCTCCTATTTCCAGGTAAACCTAAGCCACAATAAATTTGGTTTTCTAACAAAAAAGATGTTTCCTGCCAACCCGTGGATACCGTACAGACTGATGGAAGTCGATCTGAGTCACAATGAGATACCCGTCGTGACATTTGACATAACAGTTGGCGGGAAAACGCTGAGAAAGTTGGATCTGTCGAATAATTTTATAAATGACATCAGAAATAGTAAGTTTTTATTTTAAACTATTTTGAATTTATATTTAAGAATGCATTGTTTTTGTATTATTTTATGTTTAGTTAACTAACGCCTAAAACTATTTTAAAAAACTGGTTAACCCGTTTTAAATTCAATATTTTAAGTGATTTTTCTTCATTTCTGTCATCAACTGATCAATCTCCGACGTGCCAGACAGTGGATCAATGACCTTGTCCTTCCAGTATAGGGGATTACTAAAAGAGGATTTTCGAAATAAATAAAAATCTTATGGGAAGAAGACGCGGGACGGAAAGAAAAAGTGGACTTTATTTTTCATTATTTATATTACTTTTACTTTATTTAATATTTTAAGTTTTATTTTATTTACAGATGTGCTTGGCAATTTGACGTCGCTAGAAGTTTTAGATCTGTCAAATAACCAATTGAGCGATTTAATCTCTAGAACGTGTAAGTATTTAATCTACATTTTCTAAAAAATATTATATTTCTAATTACTTAAGTTTCCTCTTCAAGGCGCGGTGTTGAGTTGCACCAATCAACACCCAATATCTAGAATTAAGGTGGAAAATAAAATACATATAAAAATTATGTTAAATGAAAATTACTAACGTGTAAAATACAATACATCACGAAGAAAAAAAACAAATCCAAAATCCAAGGCCGCCATCACAAAACTGCGGAAAAAACTTATTTAATCCAACTTTTTTTTAGAAAATGTAGATATTTTTTTGTTTTCTAAATTGGTGTTTTTCTTTCCTAAATGCAGAATAACATTTTAAAAATGATTTTTTACAATTATTTTATTTATATTTCAGCTGACGCTCGCTTCAATTTACCAACAAACATATCACACATATATCTCCAGAACAACACATTACAATCTCTACCCATAGACAATATATTGAAATCTAAGGAATTAAAAGTTTTAGACGTCAGACATAATTTACTAAGTAGTTTCTACCCGCAATTAGTAAAAATGGTGAGGGAGAACGATTTGGAAGTGTATTTTGAAGGTAGCCATTTTTGTATTTTTTAATTTTGTATAATAATTTTAAATGGAATTAGGAATTAAATTCCCACTATTTGCTCATTTCCAATTTTTTGGTAACATTTTGTTAGATTTATAATAGGATTTGTTTTTAAGCGTGTATAATTTTTGTTTCCGTAGAATAGATTTTAATAATTAATTTTGTCGTATTTTGAATTACCCATACAGATGTCTCAAATAATAAGAAATAAAATAAAATTTATTTGAGAAATATTTTTTAGTCCATCTTGGTCCATCTTGGCACAATGGCACAGAGTCTGACTGAATGTTACGGTCGTGTGTTCAATTCCGATTTAGAGGAATGAATTATTATCATTTCCTCTCTGGTAACAACACAAACCACAGCGTTTAATTGCGCCACTTAATCGGAAATATTGTGTGGTGCGTAGGGAATTGAGTGTCTTACGGCTACCTTGCCTCTACCTACCCTGCTATATACGGGAAAAAGCGTTAAATTAAATAAATGTTCTGTGTCGTTCATTATCAATATGTAACAACGTGTTCTTAATTATAAATAAGAAAACTTAATTTACAGATAACAAATTAAATTGCGACTGTCTAACGCGTCCTCTAAAGCATTATATAAAAAAATTACCACAATCAACCCTTAAAATGGACAACAAGTACAAAAAATTAACCTGTTTCGAGCCTCCTTCAGTAGAAGATGAGAATTTTATAACATTAGACGAGGATAGATTATTGTGTGCTGGTAATATTGAGTTGGAAGATAAAATTAAGAATCATGGCAACACTGAATACGATTTTACTTCGGAACCGGATGTGTTGTTTAGAGATATACAATAGTAAGTATATTTTTTATTTATAATTTGACATGATAACTGGAAGTGGTTATGGGTTCAATACCCAATTTTGTCTGCGTGGTTGATAAAATTAGGCGTTGAGTTACATTACGCCACGTTTCAAATTCGGGCTGTGTGTGGGTAATGGAGTGTCCCTCTGCCTGCCTTGTTATGTGCGGAATAAATTGTGTGAGCTAAAAATCATAGATCAAAAGTACACATTAGTAGGAGCTATTTAAAAAAAAAACAAAATATGCACACTACAATATAGTCAGTCCGTCGTAGCATAACCACTACACTCCGTCTATCCTGTTATGCGGGAAAATATATGAAGTTGCAAATATGCATAGCTTTTTAATGAAGTAACAAAAAAAATATTTATATATTATTTTCTTAATTTTTCTTAATTTAATTATTTTCTTAATTTTTCTTGATTCTAGTTCACAAACATCAATCTACACGCTCTGGTACGTATCAACCACTGAAGATTTGGCCGATTTCTACATATATATAAGGAATAAAAACAATTCAATAGTATACAGCCAAGATATCGCATACAATATACGCACATTGACCATTCCCATAGAAAAAAATATAGAGGACTCTTTAATCTGTATACAGGGCAAAACGTCAAACGATTTCGCGCGCAAATATTTCGATAGTCAGTGCCAAAAGACGCCATCAAATTTTGACAGCTGGCCCAAAAAGCTAACAATTGACAGACGACTGTCAAAAAAGAAGGTTAGGTACAGTTGGTTTTCGAATAGCGTACTTGGTTTGGTTAGTGACTCGATTCTCCTCACTCTGTGTATTTTTTTGGGTGTTTGCTTTAGAAGGTTGGCAGATTTGGAGGTTTGATATGAGATTTTTTTTATATTTGGTCTGTAATTTTGACTTTGATTTGTTATTTTGGGTCGTTACGGCTTTTTTGAGAAGATGTACGAGATTTGTTTGGTAAAAAGTGGTCTCTATAAATAAATTTAGTTTTGAGGAAATATATAAAAAGCATTTATATATTTGATACTGAAATAAACTTTTTGGAAATTTAATTTCCAAAATTAAAAAGAAAAATTTTCATTTTTTATCAAATTAAAAGTTAGACCATTTTATCACTGATGAGTATGATTTATTTTATTACTCAATACTTCTTGATTATATTTTTATGTCACTTAAATTTAACATCACTTTAATTTTAATAACAAAATATTTAAATACTCTATTTTTTCGTCCTTTTGACATTCTTTTTCTTTTTGCCTCGAAGTGAATACCTCGCTTTAATATTTTTATAACTTTATTACATTCTATGCTATTCCGTCCAATTTTTTAAATTAAGAATAAAAAAGAAAGCTCAATTTATGTACTTAGGGGGTTATAGTTTTAAATAGAAATTTAAAAAAAAAACTTTGTGTGTAATAGTAAAAAAAATATGATAATAGTTCTAGAAAACCTATTCCAAATATAAAAGTACTGCCATATCTTTGTATAAAATAATATTTTACAATTAATATTATAAGTTACAAATATTTTTATAACATATTGACATACAAAAAAACTATTTCATAATACTCATATTTTGTAGAAATATATAAAAACACTAAGAAACCATTAAACGAGAGAATTTTGACATTGAATTAAGAGAAAATAAAAACGAATAATAATGTTTTTTAAGTGATTATATAATTACCTGTGTTTGGAAACGTCACATTTTCTGCCTTTTTTGTGTTATATTTTTTATTTTTTTGGACCAAAGTCCATAATGTTTTGGCTTTAATTTGTAATATTTTTTTATGAATCTCTATGAATTGTGATTTTTTATACATTCCTTAGTTAGTTGTAGTTATATATATTTTGTTTATTAATGGTTTATGTTATATAAAAAAAGTTATGTATTGGAGCTATCAACATTTTATATTTTTACAACTAATTAAAGATATGAATGGTAGGAGGTCGATGTCGCAAGAAAATTATTTTTTTAAAATACTTCGTTTAAAGTTTTAAATGAAAAAAATACTTATTTTTTTAACTGTGGGACAAAAGTAATCTTTCGCCAAAAAAATAACCATAAATGTGACAAATTAGTTTCGTACATTCATTTCTTTAATTCTTAAAATGCTTTCTGTATATCACTACATTTCTAATGTAATAACAGTTATTATATAAGAATAACTACAGTTATATATTTTTTACAAAAATTGTTAACCAACTTTATTTAAAGGAGGGTCTTGATGACGATGACTTAAGATTGTTAAAGTTACCTTTTTTTATATAATAAAAAAAATATGTGTATATGTATAAGACAATAAAAAAACTTACATATTTATTAAAAAATATTTTATTAAATAATTTTATATAATAAATGCCTTTTATTTACTTAATTCTAAAAATAAATAACTACCCTAATTGGAAATAAAAGTATTCTAAACAACAAATTCTAAAAACAGAATAATATAAATATTTAAGGGGACATTCAACAGATATGTTTTCTAGTCGTTTTCATCCCCTTCCCCAGGAACCCTTCGTGCGCGAGGCAGACACGGACTTGCCCGGTTCATACAATACTGGCATGCAATAAACTATAAGTATACAATTCTTCAAGCATAATCTTAAACAGCGAACCGCAGAACAGAATGTATTAACACTAGATTTTCTCTCTTTACCTTGCTATACTTATGCGAGATACAGCGTGATAAAAAAAATGTGATTTTAAACATCTAATGTTTTTAGCTCATAGAATTTAAATATTTAATAGCGACATATTTTTCACAAGTTTCGAAGTAGGCAGACAACTTAGTAAAGCATACCTACATCATATTTTGACTACGAATCCCAAATAAATATTTATTAATATAAAAAAATATTATAATAATATTGAGGCCAGTTGTGGCGCAGGGGTATAAATGTATGACTGGAAACGCGAAAGGTTGTGTATTCTATTCCCACTCCAGGTTCTTTGCGTCTATCCTGCTGTGTGGGATACAGCGTGAAACTGCGTGAACAATAATGTTAATATAGACATTCTTCCAATTCAAATCTGAACCCACAATCAATATGTACACTTAGATAGTTAACTACTGAGGAACTAAAGCGTAAATTTCAAACAGTTTTAACTTCATTTTAAGCATAAACAGGTCCTTTTTGAACTTTCTTGCTTTCTCCGTATTCCAATTCGGGGTCGTTCGGTAACGTTTTGTATTCGCCCCAGTCGTTTTTGTGCGGGTGTTGGTAGTGGTAGTCCATGTGGGATGCTGTAAAATAAGATTTTGATCTTAATTGTAATCTGTAATCTAAACCATGTAGCAGGGTATAATTGTATATGGTAGGGTTTAGACACTTCGTTCCTCATGCACCGTCCTGTTGTCGAGATGTTGCGTGTTAACTAGGTGGCAGAATGAATGAATGCTTTGTAACCAAAGCAAGGAAATAAAAGTAATATCTGCCACCAGTGGGAATCGAACCCATAGGAATCTTATACCATCACAGCCATGATTACGCCTACTGCTGGACATAGGCGCGTTGCCCGCATCCAGCGGCTTCCTGAGTTCTTGACCAGATCGTCGATCCTTTCGGACGTCCATCGTGGTACTGTCCATTGAACGTCACACGGTTCAAGGCTGCCACTCGATGATCTTTCTGCACCAACGGCCATTGATTTTTCTTATTTGTTTTTATATACTGTTGTAAATAGTAGAGGTTATTTACCATGGTGGTCATGATGGGGGAGCCAGGACATTTCATCATGATGCTTCTTCAACTTCCACGCGGTGAAGAATGATGATATCTGTAAAATAAAAAAACATATGGCAATGATTTTCTTTTATTATTTCCCTACATATACCTTGTGTAAACACACTTCATTTTGATTCATTATTATAGGTATTGTATTATTGTATAAAAAAGCCAGGGAAAATAAATATTTTTTTTATATTTTAATTTTTTTGAACATTTTTTTTGTAGCGGAAAACTAACTACTCTGTTTTTTTAGATTTATGCTATGACCCACACAGACAGGGCAGACAAAAGGAATTCCATTTCACTTCTCATAAAAATAATTGTCTCAAGTGAGAATAGAACCCACACCAGTAGACCGTGTGCCGTTACCCTACGAAAAAACCTTTGTAAAGTATTTTAAAATTTAGTATTATACGTAATGCAATTTTAATAGATTTTTAATGACTTGACATAATGAATGAGTCAAATAGCTTGTCCAAGGTCGCGAGTTCAGAAAAAAGAAAATGCGAGCTTGCTTAAAAAAGTATTGTCATTAGATTATTAAAGCCGTAAGTTAACCTATTGTTTTTAAAAAATACAATTTTCTATAAACGTGATGGTTGTGTCTGTGGGTTCGATTTCCACGGTAGTATGAACACGACTGGTTCTACAATATTTTACACTAGTTAGTAGTGTGCAGTTATAAAATGTCGTGAATTCGGGTAGAAAATGAACAACGGAATGTCTTAATACTAGAATCTCCCGGCGGCAGGCAGGCCGTGCTAATGATGAACACTATATAAACATTAAATGTATAATACTTCTGAAAATATGAGAAATTTAAGATACTATAAAGGTCCGTCAACAAAAGCACAAAGGTGCGAATGTAAACGCGACAAGTTGTGGGTTCGATCCGCAGCGGAATGAAATATTTCATATTTTCATATATTCACATTGGTAACGAGGTAAAACGCGGCGTTGAAGTCCGCCACTCAACACGCAATGCCTCGCAATTCGGTGAAAAGCAGAGAAGGAAAGTGTTTTAACACTGGGTTTCCAGGGTCCCTCTGCCTAACTTTGCTATGTCTATGCCACACATAGCGTATTGCTAAAAAAATAGATACGTTAATTTTATAACAATTATTCTAGCTTTCACTTTCACTTTGAAAAAAAAAAACCTAACCACAAAACCAAAATGCAAAAGGCAAAAACTGTGCAGCCGAAATTACAGACAAAAGTTTCTCGCTACATATTCTAATTGAGACAAAAAACTAAGTAACACGATGTTGCCGGTAGATTGAGTTTCGACTTTTTTTAGCGACAAAAAAAATCCTTTCGCTTGTTAAAAAAGCAGATTCACGCAGTATCCCGCATACAGCAGAGTAGGCACTTCGTTTCCATCAAGACACTTCCGTAATCTACTTTCAGTCGAATTCCCGATGTATTGCTTGTTAAGTGGCAGTCGCCCCTCCACCACGACGTCCTTATAAATGTAAAAAAATATATAAATCAAAGTTACTAGTTAGTTTGTGAGATTGAAACCAGTACTAACCTTAGCGGAACTGACAGCTATTTTAAAGATCAGCAGCAACAATCCAATAGCGACTGACTTGGCTGACAGGATAGTGGTCACAGCCAACCACGAGGTCGTCGCTCCCACGTGGAATATAATAGGGAGGAGGGCTAAGGAGAGCTTCTTTGAGCCTCGTGCTTCTGTAAAAGATAATTATATATTATTAGTATAATTAATACTTGAAGCTATTACATACCTATTTTTAAGACAATCTGCAGGCAGAAAAGTATGAAATTCAGCACAGTTATAGTGTATTTAAAGAGAAGATGTGGAGAATGTTTTTTTTTAAATAATGCATTAAGATATTTAATATCTATATATATAAAATCGAAAGGTCCCTGACTCATCACGAAATCTCAGAAACTACAAGTGCTACGAATCTCAAATTATGCATAGGAGCTATTTATAGGACGTAGGCGCTCGCTAAGACGGGAATTTGCAATATTCGACCTCTAAGGGGTTGTTTTTGGGGTCGAAAGTTTGTATGAAACTTCGTTACTACAAATGCTAGGAGTCTTAAATTTTGCATAGACGTCACTAGCCCGTAGTCATGGAGACAGAAATTAATAATAACATAGTTCCCGCGGGTCAAACCGCGAGCGGGCCGCTAGTCTATACTATAATATAATAAAGCGGAAGAGTTTGTTTGTTTGTTTGTTTGTTTGAACGCTAAGATCTCTAGATCTACTGGTCCGATTTTCATTGTTTATGTTTTGTATGAAAGCTGCTTTCTTCAGAAGTGCTATAGGCTATATAACATTACATTACACATATACACTAATATATTTTAAAGTACTTTCTAATTTGACATGCAATTTATTCTGCCATGTTAATAACAACCGTGGCGTCGCTACGCAACCGTTACCGCGACATTTTGATATTCATCCTTATGAAAATATATATAATAGTCACTTTTAGCATTTTATCTAGATTGAATTTATAGTTTACTGTATAGCATTCTAATAAATAATTAAGGAGATGTCACTGATTCGAAATGACCTAGCCTTCGGGCGGCATAGTGTGAGTATGACCGACGCGAAAATATTCTTATAGTTGTAGTATAGTTGTAGTAGTAGCCGCGTCCGGGTCCACTAGTTAATTATATAAACATACCACGCACTGTCATAATTATGTTTGACAATACATGGTGTTGTTTAAAGTGATATACCTACATGTTGCTATCGGGAACGCGTTTTGTTCGCGTCATTTCGTTCTCTAGTTAGTTAGGAGATTGTCGTACGCTTAACTTCATGCATTTCCCAGCGAAAAAAAAGGCTTAAATCTTGATTAACACGTCCTTGACTTTAAACCCGGATTGTGGGTTCGATCCTTACTTGGGGTAACGAATTATACGGTGTATAGAAAATTGGATGAAGTCACAGTAACGGAGTGCCTTACATTAGGTTCTCTCTACCTACTCTTTTGTATGCAAACATATAACATGATAGGTATACGAATATAGCATTGAATGAAGCTACTGGAGTGTATGATCACTGCACTCTCTCTGTTCACTACTTGGCCAGTGACCAATATATCTGAACATTCTTAGCCCAATTTAAGTATAATGTAATTATAACTTGAAACCTTTCAAAAACCAGTTTATCTGCAATTGGATCATTCACGATGCACTTTCAAGTAAGTAGTTGGTATAATTTATGCGTAATTATATATATACATATGTCTGTATGTGTGTACGCATACAGCGTATGATTTTTTTTGTTTTATTATTACTAAGTAAGTATGTTTATATAATGGTTACTTTATAAAGTGCGTTAGTAAAAGCTGCGCAAGATCTGTTCTTTTCTTTCTTTTATTCGGCCGACTAGTAGTAACTATGTAAGAAAATGTAAAAAATTTAATTTGACCCACTTGTCATAATTGTATCATTATAAATCTCACCAGTTGTACGTAGCGTCGGTACAATACAACGATATGGTATCATAGAACATAATCATCATCATCATTTGATCTCATGATTTGGCGAGGACCTTAATTGTGGAATTATTCAGAGCAAAATTGAGCGTCTTAACTCTTAATCTTAGCCAATCTCTCATAGATATGTGCGGGATTTTATTCGGTCATTGTTGAAATTTCAGCAATAACTGTTACTGTTTTTAAAATATTACAATTTCTTGTCAATGTATGTTAAGAAAAAATACACTTCTAGTGTGTACATGTTTGTATTGCGTTAACTAAAGTTTTATATAAACTCTTTGGAGTGACTACGAGATAAAGCACAGACGAAACTACTTGATTTATAAGATTTTGCTATTTAAATAGCACCGTTGAAAACAATTGAAAATGGAAAATGAAGCAATGTATAAGCGTTCCTTTCTTTTAAGCAAGACGCAGGAGGCGTTTACGGCCATAACAATATGATTTATTTCCATGTTATTTTTAGTTTCATTTCTGATCTAAGTTTTATTACGTAAAAAAATCACGTTAGCACATTACAATATTAAAAAGTAATATCGTCATCTACTCTAATATTTACATATTTCGATGTATAAACTGTATGTTATTTTAAGGCTTATATTAGTAAATTATATCTGAATTCATTTCGAAAAAAACTTACCATAGATTCTATTCAATTTAGGTTTCATTTCTTCATATCTTAGGAATCTTCCCAAATCACTACCCTTCAAATGTCTATCATTGATACCTTCCAACCATACAGCAATACTGTTTGCATAATCATAAAATTTTACTTCCAAATTTCTCTCCAAACGTTGAATAAAAAATTGGGCAGAATGATTTCTAGCATTCGCCATTTCACTCATGAAGTTCAGAAAAACGAAAAACGTCAGAACCAGGCGCGTCATCTTGACAGTGACTGCACGGCGCGCCAATATTTTCACGACTGCTCAGTTTAAAAGTTTCGTTTAAAACATGAAGAAAAGTAAAAGTGTATTTTTTTTCATTCTTATTATTATAGGAAGTTGCGATTGACGTCACATATAAGTTATATATGCGGGATTGACTAAAAGAAAGCTCAGGTGCGTATATTAATACTTATTATTTTGTTTGTAAAGGAAGTTAATTAGTACGTGAAGTAAAGCAAACTTAAGCATATTCTTGTAAAGTTGTGTCGCAATGGCTAACTGGTATTTATTTTGTCAGTCAGTCATTTCTTATAGTACGTGTTGTATGATTGCGTAATATTGATATTACGTATGTATGAAGCTTTTGAATGAGCTTTTGTAAAAGTGTTCCCACGTTGTCTTTTGTTAATAAAGGATGTTAAGTTCTGCTATATAAATATTGTATTGTTATCGGATTTCAAGCAAACCAGTACTTTGGTAGATATTAAATTGGTTAAAATAGCATTGAAATATTTTCTTACATTGACAGATACAGGTGAAACTTATTAATCCGGTTTTGTTTAGAAAACTATACAAATAATTGTCCGTGATTGGGACGTTTTGTTTGGAACGTATCACGTTCTTATTTGATAGATTCATAAAAGGCATTTTTCGAAATTTATGTAATTTTATTGACAGTATGAAAATAAAGGCATATATTTATTTTTTTAGCTTCACGTTTTCCCTAGACTTTAGTACTTTGTACTTTTTCGTTACGGGTGGACCTCGAACTTAGGCTCATATGATTAGCAGGTGATATGAGCAAGCCATACAATGAAAAGTTTTCTTTATTGACTACACTACACCATCTCAAATTAAACTCCTTATTTAAATTTTAAGTAAAGTTTTGGCTGCCACGTTTTAATTATTCAACATTCCACAAGTATAATAAAAGAAACACCTAAACTTGCTACAAAAAAGGACAATCTTAATGTCTTTCACTTTTAAGTGTAGTCGTGTGTGATTATATAAACAATTACTGAATCGAATTAAAGAAATTATTGTTTGACTTAACCAGCTACTTTTTACTTTAAAAAGAGTCCAGCCCACAACACTGGTACAACAGTGTGACTATAACGCGATAGGTTCGGTTTCCACTTGACAAAATGATATATTTAATGTTTACATTTCTTCACTCTGGCGTCGAGACAAAGCGCAGTGGCCAATCAATGCCTCAATGCCTCCAGAATTGAGCAGAAAGTTGAGAACGGTAGTGTCTATGTGTATAATTATTATTTAAGAATTTTGATAATCAAAAAATTAACATAATCTTAGTGTTAAAGTTAGTGTAGTATTCAAGTGCTGAAATTTAAGATCTGATCGTCCTACCGTCTGTTTTTATTAAATTTTGAATATTAATACTACATGTCAACGGCCTGGCAACAAAACAAGTTTATTTTGGGTCCAAAATTGTTAATTCGCCCTCGTTGTAAAATTTTGAACCACATACCCAATGAAGTTGTTTATAATTAAAACAAAAATAATCCGTTTTTTTAACTGTTGATGAACTGATTTAATTTCAGTTAAATTGTTTTAAGTAGTTAGAGGCTAGTCGTGGCGCAAATGCACAAGGAAACTGAAATTAATTATTTAATTATTTCATTTCCTCACTTTGGTACCAATCAACACGCAGTACCTTCAGAATTCGCTGGAAAGATCGAAACAGAGAGACTTAAGGTTCAGAGGTTTTCTTTTATTACAAGGTTTGTTTACAAGGGAGTCAAATTCAGTTTCTTAGATTTGGTTACATAATTACAAGTTGAAAGGGGCGCTAGGTGAGTCGTGCCAACCGCAAAATAGTCTGGTGTCCCAGAATTTTTACCAATCAAGCCTGAAAATAATAAAAAATCTTTTACAAGAAAAAAGATCAGTGTCAAAGTCAGGTCCTGGAAAATATTTCTAGATATGCCCATCCAAGTCAATCTTATAAAGGCGTGTTAAATAGAATGTCGTCTGTCGTAAATTTGTCGTCTTCTTCTCATTTTAAAGCACGTTCTTGATTTAAAAACGCCTAGACTTCCCGATCATTTTATGACATTGTTCTGCATATTTCTCCACAATTTAGAGACATTGCCATTAATGAGAGGAACTCGAATACATAATCACCGCGTGTATTCCACTGCTGGTTCAGCTTGTTTAAGTTAAGTATTTCAAATAATGGTAAGGTTAATTACTAATTATTAAAAAAAGTATTTTGTTGAAAATTTCTCCTTTATGAGTAAGAAAAAACAATCTTTAAAATGAATACAATAATTATAAGTATTTCTAAACGCGGTCAAGCGGCACGAAACTTAAAAAAGTGAGTGTAAAATGTAATCTGAGGTCTGTAATGAGATAATTTTACAGTATACAGTAGCTCTATAGTAAAAAATATTCGTTTTGAAGTAATTTTGTTTGGCTAGTGTGAAAGTGTGTATGGATCTTTGTTACACAATTAGATAGAAACGGTTGAATGAGTTTGAATAAAAAAAATTATATAGATATTTTAAATTCATGTAAAAAAAGGGAGATGGAAGAATAGCGTCTGACTGTAGACGTTGTAGTTGTAAGGTCTATTCATATTCGAGGAGATTCATTATTTATATTTCCTTGGTCTAGCCTTTATCAAGAGAAACCACGGTGTTGAGAAAATACAGAAGTATTCACTCCTCATTGTCTATAAGCCTACATAAGAGTAAATAGTTCAATAAGAAGGAATGCTTATATCAGATCTTCGAGTGGTATTTGAAGCTGACGAGTGCGTTCCGTAGATATATCTTAAATATAGAACTCTTATGACCTCTGTTTTTTAAATGTTATTTGTTAAAAGCATACAGGTAACTAAGGCCGTTGTGGCGTAGGGGCACAAGCATGCTATTGTAAATACGACGGTTGTGGGTTCGATTTCCATTGAATACCTCAGGAATTTCGACGGAAAGTGATCAAGAGGCAGATAAGTGGGTCTTTGAGTTTAACAATCCGTACTACTGATACTGAGTCTTTATGTATATATATTTTTATATATTTGTTATAATATATAAATGTGCCTTTTCCTATTGATACCGTATTTATCGCACAATTAGTAAGCAAATAGTCTGCAAGTAGAACACAGGTATGCAGAAAAATCAATGCATAAATGCTCATATCTTTTAATTAACTTAGAAGCTTCATCAAGAGACCTGAAGAGTAGCTCGATGCGATCTCAAGAAATGGTCTTGACAGACGGATTCTATCCTTTACAACGTCTTGAGGTACCAAGTCCTAAAAAAGGAGAAGTTCCTTGGATATACGTAGAATACGGAACTCTAATGACCATCAAGGTCTATGGAAATTGACTTGTCAACAGCATATGGCCCCAGTAATTGGTTTTTAAGCGTCCGTGAGACCGCGAGAAAGTTTTGCGTTCACTGAATGTATAATTAAAATTCAATTTTCAACAAATTTGGTTATTATAACAATAGATACAAGATCTAGCGACGCCGCCCGCCGTCGCGTCGTGGCGAACATGTAGCGTGGGGGAACAAGCGTGCGACTGCTAACGCTGCTGCGATGGCCGTGCCTGTGGGTTCGATACCCAGCCAGCCAGATCGTCGTTGAGGATCGGTGGTAATGATTGTACTTAAATTTAATTTTTTATTTTTTCATTTCCTGTTCGGACAAATCGAGGTGTTGTGAGCATCGAATTAATCATTAAAAAAGTTATGTCTCTATAATAAGTAATGCATGAAAAACGAAGTGTCTGAACCTAAAAAGAAAAAAAAACCTAGATTCCCTCTGCCTATCCTGCTATATGCGGGATACAGCGTGAAGCTATATTTTTGTTTATGAGTCCGGATATCCGACACTTAATAGTAAATGATCCATAAAAATTATGGTGTTAAAGTAAAAATAATGGTCACGCTCTAAATGAAGACGTAAATATTATTATTATAGGCGGTTTACGTGTTATTTTCATTGTACTTAAGTGATTTTTATAGCATTTTCTTGAATATTTTTGTATTTTGAATAAACACGCTTCGATTCCCATTGGAGGAAATGAAATAGTTTTCGCCACTCAACACGCAATGCCTTCAGTATTCGGTGGAGAGTGGGAACAAAAGTGTAATGGTAACGAAGCTTATTAACAACTAGCGGGCCGCTCGCGGTTGCACCCGCGTGAACTAAATTATTATTAATTTCTGTCTCCATGGCTACGTCCTAGTGACGTCTATGCAAAATTTGAGACTCCTAGCATTTAGTAACGAATGACAAAGACAAATGTCATTAGTAACGAAGTTTCATACAAACTTTCAACCCCAAAAACAACCCCTTAGAAGTCGAATATTACAAATTCCCGTCTTAGCGAGCACCTACGTCCTATAAGTAACTCCTATGCAAAATTTGAGATTCCTAGCACTTGTAGTTTCTGAGATTTCGTGATGAGTGAGTGACCTTTCGATTTTATATATATAGATGAACAAAAGTGTAATGGTAACACTAGGCTCCCAGGTTCCCTCGGCCTGCTATGTGCGAGAGCTTAGCTATCTATGATAGAATATTGACACATGCAAAATATTAAAAAAAACAAAATAAACAAAAAAAAACTTTATTAAACATAAACCAACATACAAACTAAAATTAACAAGCCAGTACAAAACAAGTTTTTATTAGAAGAAGCCTTTTGTGGTGCGAAGAGAGCTACGTCCTGAAAGTTTGAGTTCCATCCTATTATTTGCTCGTCACGGTTTTGAACCCGTAACCACAGCTCTAGAGGCCGGAAGTACCTGTAATAAAAAATATTTTTAGCATTTTTTACCGACTTCGAATAAATGATGTTCTCGGTTTGCCTTGTACGTGTGTTTATTGTATTAGCAAACGCGCTTATTAGTTATGAAAGTTTTTTTAGGGCAGTTGGTTATTAAGGTGATATTCCACACTCAAGAAGGAAAATACCTCAAAAATATTTATAAGAGAAGATGTTTATTTCAATATTTTTGCTATTTTCATAGCAGAGTAAGCAGAGAGGGAACCTAGTGTCAAGACACTCCGTTCTCTGTAACATTTTTGACCAAATTCGGGACCTCGCGCTTCACGTTTAAGAGCTGCGGCGTATAATTATAATACATTTCCTCGAGTCTGTATCGAACTCACAACTATCCTATTTGCACTACGACGGCCTCACTTTCACAAGAAAAACTGTGTCTATAAAACATTTTTTTTTTAATTTCAATTTTATAAGTTGGACATAGTGCAGTTTTTTGTGACATATTATATATTACGTTGTGGTAAGATAGGTGATGCCAAAGCTTCCAGCATATTTTTCTTGTAAACACTAACCTTACTAGGGACTCCGGTGATATTCTATTAGTTTTGCCCCTCGTCATACTCCTTATAATATCCGATGCTGATTTAGATGCACCAGGCTGCATTATATCACTGAAAAAGAAAGAGAACCTAGTGTTTAGACATTCCGTTCATGACATAGCTTACATAGTTCTTAATATAGAGATAGAGTTCCCCAATTTTTGCCAAATTCTGGAGGCATTGCATGTTGAGCGGTGGATCTCAAGGGCACGCTTTGCCTCGTTACCAGAGCGAGGTAATGAAACTATTAAACATTTCATTTCCTCGAGTGGAAACGGACTCACAACCTTACAGTTGCACGCTCTTGCCTCTGCGCCTCGACTGGCCTCAAGGACAACGGCTATTAATATCTAATCAGTTATTATTAATTACTTAGGTTTATTAATCATTTATTATCTATTATTCTCACCTCAGTATTCTCCCAGCATCTCGACTCCTGTAAACATCGCACTCATGTAAGTGTCCCACGTGCCCTGAGGCTAAGCAGAGTTGTTCGAATATTTGGAACTCCAATATGGTCGCAAGAAAATATTTTATATATTCCTGTAAAAAAATATTTATATTGATATGAAAAGAAATGGTCTAACCACCGAGGACGCAAAAGACCGTGCAAAGTGGAGTAGGTTGAGTAGGAGGGCAGTAACTGGCAATAGCCGGGATTAATGCCAGGAGGAAGAAGAAAAGAAATGATCAATCGTGGCGCAGGTTGTGAGTTGGATTATTATTAATTGGCAATATGGGTTCCATAATTAATAATTGGCAATACAATAATATGGAGTCGTCTGATGATTGAGTCGACCTGAATGCAATGCAATTCTTCCGAGGTCACTCGAGCTTAGGTTCAAATAAAGCAATTATTTTTTTTGTAATAAAATCCTGTGTTTATTTGACTTATCTTGACGCTGTATCCTGCACACAGCAGGATAGGCAGAGCTAATCTAGTGTTAACGACTCAGTTCCTCATTTTCCGCCAAATTCTTAGGTCATTGCGAGTTGAGTGGCAGAACACAACGCCGCGCTTTGCCATGTCACCAGAGCGAAGTAATGAAAATATTCCATTTCCTCGAGTAGGAATCGGACCCACAACCTGTCGCGTTTACAGTCACATTTTATGCTCCTGCGCCACGACTGGTCTCGACTAATAATATACGTACTTGATCTGATATAATGTGATACTTTGCTCCAGGATCGAAATCAGCTTCTGTTCTCGGTAGAGGTGGAGTTACGCCCTAAAATCAAATCAACACATTATTTATGGAAAAAGTGTTGTTATTTATTTGATTTCTAAATATTTTTAATATCTTATTTCATTTTCTCAAGTCTAAATTATTTCTAAATGAACACTTACTTGATACCTAAGCTTCATTTGCCACCATTTTGTGTTCATGTTCTGGACGCCATCTTCGAAAACCGACCAACGCCACTATAGGAGACGGAAAATTATTAGAATAATACATTACATTGTTATTTACACTCAAATGTCTCCGATATTTAACTTGTGAGTGAACTTTTTTTTCTTAAATTTCATATATATAAACATAGTTTTTAGCGTTCTTGCTCTTGAGTAGCACTTCGTAACTTATATTTCCCGGATCTTGTAACTGGTTTATATTTCTCAAATAATCATACTAATATTATAAATGTCAATGTAAGTTTGTTTATTACGCTTTCACGCTAAAATTCTTCAACCGATTATCATAAAAATTTGTACACATATTATAAGAGGTATCAGAAAGGACATGGGATAACATTTCTTATTAAAAAAATATTTATCCAAAAAAAAAGTTTAGGCGAGTGAAACCGCGTTTGAATCTTTAGTAGTATAATAAAGATATTAAATAAACTGTAGCTCACCTGATCTACCATAAACGCAAATGGTAAATACGCAACTTTTTCTAATGCCATCGACATTAAAAAGTTCATGCTAACTTCATAGGGGTCTAGGGACCTGAAAAATAAAATATTTACACTGTGTATCCTGCGTATAGCAGAGTAGACGAAGATAATCTAGTTTTAAAACACTCCGTTCCCCGCGCACTGCCGAATTCTCGAAACATTTAGTGTTGAATTTAAATAAAAAATTCAACGTCGCGTCTTGTCTTGTTACCAGAGCGAGGAAATGGAAATCATTCATTCCTCTGAATGGGAATCGTACCCACTACCCACTCGCGTTTAAACTTTGCACTGCTGCGTCAAGATAGCCTCAACTTATTTAAGGTCACCAATACGAGTATATTCTTTAAGGACTATGTTCGCATATGGACACTAAAAGATTTATGTATTTTTTCAGCTATGCAGTTGTTACCCCCTTAGTTACTTACTTATTTTGATAGAGCCCCACTCTCTGCAAATGCGGTAAATTGTAAACGGAGAGAGTCGCGGCGTTCGCGACCGCCTCGTGGAATGCTAGAAAGAGATAGATGGATTATGGTACTTCAGGACAGCAGGGGGCGATCAGTTCATTCTACTCGCTGTTATGAAAAACTAAATTACCACATAGTATGGTAAGCAGAAGATACCTCCGCTCCCTACTTTCCATTCATTTTTCGAGACATTGTGTTTTGAGGGGCGAAATTCAACGACGCGCTGTCTTAACAATTACCAGGGCTAATGAATGAAAATGAGTCATTTCACTGAGTAAAAATCCAACCCATAATCCTCGTGTTTTGCAATCAAGCATTGTGCCGTTGCGCTACGATGGCGTATATATTTCATTATACATTTTTTCGTCTTACCAGGATTGGCTCCATCTCTGAAAAGTTGTGGCTGTTCCGCGTACTGTAGGTAATATTGTATGTGCGCCATTTCGTGATGCGTGGAGATCAAATCTTGCATCGTCACTTCTGTACATTGTTTTATTCTGAAATAGTTGTTAAAAAACACATATGGGAAAAATGTTTTCACATTTAAATTTCATAAATATAATTTTAAAATTATAACTTCGAATGTCAATTTAAAATAGTTTGTAGCGAATATTAAGGCCCTCGTGGAGTTGGGGCATAAGCGTGACACTGCGACGCGTTTACACGCGACAGGATGTGAGTTCGATTCCGACTCGAGGAAATGAAATATTTAATCGTTTAATTTGTTCGCTCTGGTAAAGAGGCAAAGCCGGCAAAGAGACATTGAGTTCCGCCTCTCAACGCGCAATGCATCGAAAATTGAGCGGAAAAATAGGAAACAGGAGTGGCTCAATGGGAACGATGTATTTTACCACTAGGTTCCCAGGTTTCCAGGTTCTCTGCCGTTCTTGCTAAATGCAGGATACAGCGTAAAAAATATTTTAATTTTGATATATACATTTTTAAAACATTTAATAAACAATTTTTAATAGTCATCATCAAACAGTTTTTGAATATTTTTATAAATAAGGAAACGTAGTTCATAATAACGTAGTTGATTAGGCATTTCATCACTCAACACGCAATATGATAAACTTTTGAGAAAGTGAAGGACGTAATTCATTACTAGATTGGCTTTATCTATCGTACACACACATACATACAATATCCTTCACAATTTCTCCAACTTGTATCTAAAATGTAGACCCACACTTACCTATAATCAATCCTATTACAGAAATCCCAAGCGCTGGCCGTACATTGGACGCTCAAATGCGAAGGCCTAGCCAGCATCGATCCACGCCAGAACTCAGGAGGTACCGGCTTCAAACCCATAGACGTGTAGAACTCCTCTGCCATTTGGAACATTCTGGAATTGAGAGTGTTATTTTAAGTGTTTAGCATAATTGAAAGAGATTTTACAAATGTTCTTTTACCCCGTTCTACATGCAATGCCTTGTGAATTCAGCGGAAAATGAGGAACGGAAGCTTAATAGGAACGAAACCTACACTACAGACATGTGGTCCATAACTTTTTTTTTCATTTTACCAAATTAGTTATTAGCTAATCGTATTCTGCTTTTATTTGTTGTTTAAACTAGGCTAAGAACTAGACATTTAGACGCAACAAACTGAAATCTTAAAATTACAATTCATCCTCTTTTTGGAGGTACAAATTGAATTTTCTCAACACCCAAATCAACGTAATCGGTACAATACCTATATAATAAATAATTACCTCATGCAAACTATCAATCTGTAATTATTACCAAAAAACAACCAAACAATAACAAAGGCACCCCCAAACCTTAACGGTGTAAATCCCTGTCTCAGCATTTCAGAAGTGACATCGATGTTAGGTGACTGCGGGAACGGCATTACTAGGTCCATTATTGATTTCCAGTTCTGTGCCCACATGTTGCCTGCAATGTATGGAGAAGGTACTGGGTTTGATTTTTAATAAGTAGTAATTATTATATTTATTACAGAAAGGGTAGCTTTACGTGTTTTACCGCATGGTACAACAGGCATAGAGTATGCAGAAAACCCAGTGTTACAACAGTCTGTTCTTCTTTTTTCCTACAAAATTGGGGACATTGCGTGTTTAAATTTAAGTAACCTAGAGGAAACATTTTTTTTTATTTAATTAATTATTATTAATACAAAGTATAATCTCAAAAAACAATTCAATAGACTACAACATAATAGCAATGTTAAAAAAATATGTACCCAATAAATGAGCAGGAATAGGTCCATCAGGTCTCACGGTGTTTTCCCCATATCTTAAAACTAGTTTTCTTCTCACATACGTAAATAATTGCTTGTAAAGCGGTGCCACTTGATTGTAAATCTCTTCTAGACTTGCTCTGAATGAAGGGTCTTCGTAAGGAGCACGCATCTGGTCCCCAGCATCTCTAAATCCTAAAGATTTTAGGGGGAAAAAATCAATTATCCATCCATAGTGTATGAAATAAGATGGGACTAGCCTATTTTATTAAACAAGTTTTTTGTATTAAGAATTATTTTAATTACTGAAACTTAAATTAAAAATATTCTATATGTCCCTTCAAAAACATAACGTAACACTACAACATCAACTAGACAATAAAAATGTTGCAAATATAAAAATAATTCCTCACAAACTCACCAGTATTACTAGCGGCTTCATTAGCCAACTGAACGTATCTCATGAAACGATTCTTCAGTTTAGGACCAGTTTTGTCTCTAAAACTCTTCCAAACATACAACAATTCACTTTCTATCCTAGAATGGGCTAAAATCCTAGAAATTTCCGGATCTAATTGCATGTCACAGTAATTTGGGTAATCATTATTTTCTAAAGGTTGGTAGTGCTGGTACGGCTGGTTTGCCAGTTGGTAGGACTGATATCCGCGGGTTTCAGGGTATTCTGTGGGATAGGATGGCAGCCTTGGTACATGTGGGTCATAAGGTTTCTGGCCGTACGGACAGATTTTGGCAGAATTGTAGATTTCTTTCATTTCCGCTATTAGCTGCTGTATCTGAAATAATTGATGGAAGATTTTTTTTATTTGTGTCAGAAATATATAAATTTAAGACATTATGTTCTCTCCCTTATAATAATTTTCGTATAAAATGGAAACAAATGTGATGTTACTGTTAGCTAATTCATTACCAAACAAACAAACAAAAAAACAAAAAAAAACGATATATTCTTACTTCACTAAACTTTTCATCAGTTAAAGCAGCTCGACTGGCCTGAACTATCCTTGCCAGCTGTCTCCTTCCCTGAGGATCTGATACCCTGGAGCCATCGAAGACAGCCGCCTTTTTCCAAGAAAGCTTCTCAAACTTGGAGTTGAGAGCTAGTTCTTCGAGCATTCTTCTACGGTTATATTCGGTGATGTTTGTAACGAACTTCCATTGCGACATTGTTACTCTGAAGTGAAGAAAATAATTTTGATTTTGATCAAAGGCTTTTTTTATCAGTTATAAATGTGTATATTTTTAAAACTAAACAATAATGATATTTTCACCAATATCAGACACAACTGACACAAGCACAGTATATTTATTACATTATCTACTCGTACTATTATTATTTACTACGAACACGTAGTCTATAATTTTCGTGAACTATGAATGTTTATTTATTGAGCGAAGCGAGCGGAGTGCTCTACTGGAGGCTTTTCTACACTCTCTCTCACCAATAGTCTTAAACGGTTTGACCGATTGAGATCAAAATTTGCAAACATATAGATATGACTACGTAGGTGGTTTTAGACGAAAAAAAAATCAAAAAATTCAGAAATTAATTACTCGCTTCGCTCAACATGTGAAATCCGGTTCGCGCCCCTAGTATTTCTTGTGCTGCTTAAACTAGGCTCAAAATTAAACTATAATTATCTACATGAATGTAATTTAGGTTGCCCACATGTGACGACACGACATGTGACTTAATATTATTTTAATGAATGTAATGCACGACGGTTGTGGGGGAATGAAACTCGGGAAAACACCCGCGGAAATTGAATATTTAATATTTCCACTTTCTCGCTCTGGTGTCCCAATGGGGAACGGAGTCTTAACGCTAGGTTCCCCGGTTGCGGGATACAAGGTAAAGCTAAAAAGAAAATATCTGATAATAGACATATATTTGGTTACTTTGTTTTACCTGTAGCACATTCCTGAAGCTTCCCGGTCGTACTCCCGTAGAAACTGATTGGCTTCAGCAACATTTGTATTTATACCCTGGAAAATATATGTTTTTAATACAAATAATGAAAAATAAAATGTACCTATACACTGTTATTATTGAAAGATGCTGGTCTTGGATCTCGCCACAAGCTCTACGTTGCCATTGCAACTCCGCTCCGCTCTAGGAAAATATATGGGGCAATTAAAATAATTAAAAATTATCATATACACTTTTTCAATTAATGAGAGTGAATGTAACATTACTCTAGTATTGAGTGTATCTTACTTACTTACTTAAAAAGATGGTACTAAGGAAAAACCTGAACTGGCTCCATTGCTTCTTTTATCTTTTTAAAAAATTAAAGATGGGACCTTCATATGTCAACAAAAAATGTCAAGATCATTCTAATGACAGGAAGGATGGTAATTTAGCAGAGCAAGTGCATGTCCAGAACGAAGGACATAAGACAATAGTAATGCACCAATTATAAGATGACATGCTATTATATTAGTTTTTGTTATAAAATTGGGTCATTTTTATATAAAAACTTTTGTGATTTTAAAAGGTGATTTGGCTTAGATGCTATTGTATTTTTAGGAATATCTGACTGTACTCGTATAATAATTGGGGTTGTTTCTTTTTTCTCTTCTCTTCTTTTTCTTTTTATTTCTCTAGCGAGGTAGTTAATGATAACAGAGCTACGGTATAGACCGTGACAAAATGCAAAAATACATAGGTATTTTTGCATTTTGGAAGATCTCCTTTTTTTATGTGACTCTCCTGTATTATTGAAACGGTGTTCTCGAAGGCCAACCGAGATCTTCCACTGCCTCTTTTGCCCCATCCACTTTTATGGAGGAGTAATTACTGGTATATATTTTGATTACTCGGCGAATTTCATATAAAATGCAGCTAACTAACTAATAGTCGATGGATAATTGTAATCGATGGATTGCGTTGACTTAAAAGCTTATTTTTTTCTGGGCTTTGTGAGCCATACATCTAAATGTTTGACATTCTTGATATCTCGACATAATTTTGAGATAATTTTGTCCTGACTGACGGACAAAAAAGGCATCCATAAAGGTTCCGTTTATTCCGTTTGAGATACGGAACCCTATAAGCAAGTAAAGTCGTGTTACAATCATGTATACGGTGTACAGCATGGTTTTCATAATCAAACAATAGCACTTCACTGTATAGTATTACGTACATATAAAACAATGGCAGTTTTGTTCCGGTTCAACGATTTTTTAAATGCTGAAATACTATGATTTTTTTAATTAGGTAAACTTTCGCTTTCGACTTGTAAATATATTTTGTCATTTATATCCCTAACGTTAGAGATTATTTTATAAAAGAGAATTTTTAATCTCGAACAAATGAAAATATTAATAAATTTAATAAAAAATATTTGAAGGAGTGGGAGCCGAACTCACAATCTTCGCTTTTGTTGTCACACGCTTGTGCCCTGCTCGTCATTATAATATAGCAATAAGTTTAAGCCGGCGAAGCCACGTCTTTAATTACCTACTAATTACCCCAAATGTGATAAAACCTTCGACCATATATTTTGACCATATTAGCATATAGCACTGAGCCATAATGTTTCGGTAAAACTAAGTTGGGTTATTGTTTAAACGACCTACTTTTCTGGCGGAAAATTTTGTCAACTTCGTCATGGCTTCTGGCCACAACGGAGGTTTCTACTCATGGAGTCTGGGAAGTATTAATTACTAATTTTCTAACGTATAGTAAGAAAGAAAGAGACTTTTGTAATGTATCATACATACATTTATTTTTTTTAGGATTCCGTACATCGAAACAAAAATCAGTAGGTGTCCTTATAGGATCCCTTTGTTGTCCGTCTGTTTGTCAAAACCTTATATCAAGATCACGTAGAGATATCGAGCTGAAATTAATGTCATATATCCAGGTCGGGGGACCCATCATCCACAGATAAGAATAGACTTCTTATTTCATGCATTGTATCTACTTCTACGCGTTTTGTATAAAATTGACCGTGCAATGAAAACCTATAGTATATTTCCGTAGACCTATAATAATTTAATTATTATCACGCTGTATGTAGCAAAGTTGGCAGAGGGTCTAATGTTAGAGTTAAAACACTACGTTCCTCACTTTTCGCCCAATTTTCATTGTAATTGCCAGACTTGAAACCAAACTTAACGCCGCGTTTCAGGTATCCAGATTGAAAAAATTAAAATAACTCAGTAAAACCATCATAGATATTTATAAATTGTGTAAAAAATGTGAATATAAAAATATTATTTGCTTTATTCAAGTTTTCACCATAACAGACAGTAGATATAATTATTATGTCTTAAATGTCTTAACACTCTAGATGAGGGAAACTACGAATCTTTACAGAGTCTGAAATTATTGTTTAAGTTTTATTAATTTTCATAATACTTAAGCGATAAATCACAAAGAACACATTCATTTTTTTGTACATAATTAATTAATTGTACTTAAGTGTTAGATTTATAACTGTGCGTGGAGAAACTCCCGAGTTATCAGATCTTAGTGAAACTATATTTTTTCACTCGCATTAAGTAAGAAAAGGCCGTCGTGGCGCAGCGGCACAAGCGTGCGACCGCGACCGTGAGCCCGACGGTTGTGGGTTAAATTTTCATATGGGAGAGCGAAATATTTCATTTTCAATTTTCATTTCGTCGCTCTGGCAACGAGATAATGCGCGGCGATGAGCTCCGCCAATTATGTAAAGCGTCAATAACTCGACGGAAAGTGTTTAACGGACGTGTCTTAATTAAAATTCTTCGTAGCACTCTAACCCGGGTGTCCACTGCGTACTCTGCGGGATGTACGTGGATGTATGTGGACTATGTGCGGGATGCAGCGTGAAGCCAAAAAAATTAAGTATCAAAGTATCATTTATCAAATTAATTTTGAATTTTTTTTATTGACAGCTTGTACCTATTTACAGATTTAGAAAAATATATGTTTATTTGTGTTATGTTATTTTAGTTTTTAAATAAATATGGGAACTGTATTAAATATCTATATAAAAAAATTATTGACTTATTTTTAAATTAGAGTTTACAGCAAAATAATTTTTGAGTATATCTATTTATTAAGCTTTCCATCACTTGTTCTAAATTTCGTAATTTTATGTTTATTTGTCTACAAATATCTCAGAAATTGAAAATTGTTAAAAATTGTTAAAAATTAAAAAAATTACAACGTGATGATCTTTTTTGGTTTAAATGAGATATGATGTAGCAGGACGGAAGAGTTCAAATCAAGAAATCAAGAATTCAGCTAAGAGCGAGGAGTATAAGAAATATCTTGAAGGAAACACGGTTTAAGTATAAGTTCAGAGGTTCCCTCCGCCCGGCTCTGTGCGGGATACAGCGTGAAGTTTAAAAAGTAGATTTTATTTTTTTTATAACTCACCATCCTCATATAGTCTTCACTAAACGCATACCGTGTGAAGAAAGCAAGAACGAGACAAATTATAGAGACCGCCATTTTAAAAAAAAACACAAGCACTCGTTCAAAATAACATTTTCTTAAACCAGATTTATAACTAATACAGATTTTTAAACATCCAAATCATTGTTTACTTAGAATTATTTTTTTCCATATATTTTGTTTTATATGGAAAGTAATGTCTATACGCTGTAGGAACTGAGGAAAGACTGCTACAATGGTGAAGTCGTCATTGTTAGTTCCATGCTTTGCTGAGCACGACGCTGGGCGCGGTACAAGTGAGATATCTTCAGATTTGTGTCAAATATACACTATATTTTGAGATATACATTTTTTTGTAGCTTCACGCAGTAGCAGAGTAGGCAGAAGTAACCTGGGAATCTAGTGTTAAGACACTCAGTTAAGAAAGTTTCTTTACTCACTTACAGTAGAGTATTGGAGGCAAAATTCACAGATCGTATCTTTTGATTGTTTGGTCTTGGAAGCTTGCTTTGATTCTGTGTTTTAAGAGAACACAAAATCTGAGTATTTCATATTAATTTCAGCTCAGTATTTCCTGTAGATCTCGAGATAAATATTTTGAGGTACGGAACTCTAAAAATGAACAGAACATTGAAAGCGGAGTGACCATTCACTAGGTGATTTATTACTAAGAAAATGAATGGTACGTACAGTGGCGGACTAACCCCGTCGGAGGCCCGGGGCGGTGTCGTTGAATGAGGCCCCCCAACACACCTTCCTTCCTAGTACTACAGCCAGAGCGTCATCTGAAGCTTCCATCATAAGCTCAGTTCCAATATAGTAATCATCATGAGCTAGTTCACACGCTATAGTAATAATAGTTCCGCGTATAAAATAAAATAGACTGAGATCCCAGGACCCTAGTAGCCCTACGTCATTTTAGTAAAGCCGAAATTTTGAACATTTATAGTCTAACTAGCGGCCCGCTCGCGGTTTCACCCGCGTGAACTATGTTATTATTAATTTCTGTCTCCATGACTACGTCCTAGTGACGTCTATGCAAAATTTGAGACTCCTAGCATTTGTAGTAACGAACAATACAATTTCATACAAACTTTCGACACTAAGAACAACCCCTTAAAAGTCGAATATTGCAAATTCCCGTCTTAGCGAGCACCTACGTCCTATAAGTAACTCCTATGCAAAATTTGAGATTCCTAGCACTTGTAGTTTCTGAGATTTCGTGATGAGTGAGTGACCTTTCGATTTTATATATATAGATAAGAAGGTAAGAGTGTATGCGTACTTACTAACTTGAAAGTGAGGCCCTTTCAAAGATAGCGCCAATTTAAGGTACACGCTCACCTACGTTAAAGTAACGACGCTCGTATTTAAATATGTTTTTGAGAAAAATGTAAAAAAAAAATTATCACCAAGCCCTTTACGTTGGCTTTACTCTTGCCAGACGTCCTAAAGATTGTTTAATATTAGGACAAAATACGTATACTTCTTCTACTTCTTCTTGGCATTAATCCCGGCTATTTCCAGGGTGTGCCTTCCTACTCAACCTACTCCATTCTGCACGGTCTTAAGTGCCTCGGTGGTGAGTCCATTGGCTCTCATGTCCTGCATCACAACATTCAACCAGCGCTTCCTTCGGCGTTCGATAGGTCTCACTCCAGGGGCTGAGATAACATGGCACTTACATCCGCGTAACGTGGCCAAACCGTCTCAGGCGATGCTCTTGGAGTTTATCCGCTACGTCACGGACTCCAAGACTATCTCGAATGAATGTGTTACGATTGCGGTCATACCGTGTTACGCAGTACATCCACTATCTATAGCATCTTCATTTCCGTGACGTGAAGCTCCTGAATGTGCCGAGATAGTGTTGGCCAGCATTCTCTACCGTATAAAATAACAGGTATGCTCTTGTATATCAGCCATCAGCCTCTGCTAGGAAGTCAGTCTGCATCGGTCCATTCGGATACCACCACTTAATCAGAGGCTTACGTTTCTCGAAGACGATGTTGGGCCGTCAGGCTTTCGCCTGGAATTACTTTACAGTTAGTTACTCTGCCCATATGACACCGTCTGGTCAATAAGTAGTCAATTTGAGTTGAGTGGGACCCAATTTATACGTAATAAGGTGCTGAGAGTTCTTTTGGAAGAACGTATTCGCGACGGCCAGATCAGACGCAATATAGGTTCTCAGAATATTTTCTCCCTCTGTATTACGACGTCCGTATCTAAAACCCCCGTGAACACGTTCATACGGCTCAGCAGCCTTACTGACGTGACCGTTCAAGTCGTCCCCAATAACAAACAACCGTTTCGGTAGACGGTATAGCAAGTAGAACCTCTTCATTCTGCTTTCAGAATGACTCTTTTTTGGACACGCTACAGCCGGCCTGCGGCGCATAGGCACTATTTTAGTTTGTACTTACGCCTTCAATCAGCACCCTTATACGCATCAAGCTATTGCAGAGACCATCAGCTTCAAGAAGCCAGTTCTGAAGCTTTTCAGAAAGAACTACAGCCACACCGTTTTTACCTGAGGGTGACCCGGTGTATATAAGCTGGCAAACCTGTCCGTTATTGCCCTTCCAGCAAGCTTCCTGGAGGAAAGCACAGTGGACCCGAAGTTTTATAAGTACATCTGCGAGTTCTCTGCATCGTCCGGTTAGAGAGCCAATATTCCACGTTGCAAAGCAGAGTTTCTGTCTGGGTACTAGCGTTTTAAGCAATGATCGTACTTGACACGTTGTTGCGTTCCATATTAGAGGCGGATGGCGCTTTTTAAATGGCGCAACTGCCATTTGACTTCCAAAACCACTTTGAAAAAGCACGCTATAATTTTACATATATTATTTATGGACTATTTTAAGACCCCTTATAAGCACCCAAACCG
The DNA here is from genome assembly GCF_056956725.1 of Heliconius melpomene rosina. Lineage (NCBI taxonomy): Eukaryota > Metazoa > Arthropoda > Insecta > Lepidoptera > Nymphalidae > Heliconius > Heliconius melpomene. Next base: position 541,201 of record NC_140395.1, on the reverse strand, counting down.
ATTTGATGGCTCAATCATCCTCCCAGACAGAGCAGAGATGTACCTTTATTTTGCGCTACTTCTGGAAGGGCCCCACTTTCAGGCTAGTGAGTACACAAACTTTTATAAAATGACGTCGGTCTGTAGGCCCTAGGAACTTGAAGTATAAAACTACGAAACTGGATCCACATGCAAACTAAATTATTTACATTAGAAAGATAAAAGTAATTTTAATTTATATAATGTAAACTACCGGTACAGGCTGCACTAATCCCTGTACTTATTTGTTTATTGGAGGCCCCCTCCAACCTCAAACTTCCTGTTAAGTAGATACTATGCGTTTTTTCAAAGGCTTATTTAGGATTTGATCAAGGGAATTTGCACCATTTGGAGGCCCCCCTGGACCCGAGGCCCGGGGCGGACCGCCCCCGCCGCCCCCCCCCCCCCCCCCCTTAGTCCGCCACTGGGTACGTAATATGTAAGGGGAAATAGTCATACATACATACAAAATTATCTTAACCCAGTAATCTAAAGTGTAGCTAACCGAAACGGACGATCGCGTGTCGGTGTGTGACATAGAAAGATGTTATTTAAATTACTTGCTATATTTAAGCATATATCATAAAGTTTCCGAGAGGTTTTAATGGAATTTCTTACTAATTAAGTTTCACACTGTACCTCATAGAGCAGGGTAGACAGAGGGAAAATTGTGTTGAAGCTTCCTTAACTTTCTGAACATGAACGGGTTGAGTGGCGATAAATCTCGGGTGAGAATCGAACTCACAATCATCGCTTTTATAGTCACAGCTTTGTGCCACCGGGTCGTAACAGCGTAGAAAGTGTCTTACCACTAAATTATTTCCTTCTATTCTGTTTAATAAAAAAAAAAACTCTTCTCTACATGATGATTAAGTACTTATAATTAATCGAATCTACGCTCACCGTCCATTAACACATAATTATAACAGTTCAATAACCAATAAATCACTGTCGCGTTAATAAATAACAGTTGCGCTGTGAAATTTCAATACATCGCGTGTTGCAGAAGTCAGAAGCATAATCATTAGAATTCATGTATTCATTTATAATAAATTATATTTTTTCGCTGTTCCCCGCACATAGTAGGGTAGGCGGAGGGAACATGGGAACCTAGTGTTAAGATATCACGTTTCCCACTTTCCGCCGAATTCTTTAGGGATTGCCTGTTGACAAGCAGTATTCAACGCCGCGATTTAAATAGTTACCAGAGCGAGAAAGTAAAAACTTTAAATACATATTTCACCTCGAGTGGAAATCAAACCCATAACTGTCGCACTTAGGCGGCCTTAAATTAGTTTTTGATTTATTTGTTTAGCTTCACGCTGCATCTCTTTGATTTGACATTGAGTGGTAGAACATGCACTGCTACGTACCCTGCTGTGTGCGGGATACAGCGTGAAGCTGATATAATTTTATTCAAGATAAAATTAAAATAATACTTGAAAGTTGTCCCTACCTCAGTCTGTCATTATGCTAGTACTTACAAAAGTAACATGATAGCCATTTTATGCTCCGAATATCATGTATTGTTTTATGTCCTTTCTAAATACTTGTTTAAGGAAAAAGATAATGTAATTATTTATTTTATAACAATTTGAGGACATTCGTGAGACAGGTTCACAAGCGTGTGGCTGTAAACGCGATTGGTTTTGGGTTCGATTTCCACTCAGGGAAATAAAGTGAGGAACAGATTCTGAAGTGAATGAAAAGTGAATAGTAAGAGGCAGACGGAGACATCTGTTGAGACAGTATCGATGATACTGGAGGGTCACGTAAAAACATGAAATAAATATCTTATATCAAAATAAATATGTTTTATTACTATTATTTTACTTATAATATGTACAAGTTCAGTTATACAAAAAAATTATAGCCTTTGAGTATATCACTAATGAAACCAATCAGTAACCAAGTGTTCTATTTTTTTTATAGAAAAAGACAAACGAGCGCTGATGGTAAGTGATGACCGCCGCCCACGACCCCGTGTAACACCAGAGGAGCTATAAAATAGAAGTAGTGTAGTGTATCCCGCATATGACAGAGTAGGCAGAGGAAATCTAAAAAAGTAGTGTTAAGACACTTGAGACTTAATGTTACCTAACCTTGCCTCTTGTAGATCGTGCCTTACAAGTTCCAGAAGAAAAAATAAAATATCAAAATTATTGGTATGATGGATGTTATTATGCAAGACATAATACACCTACTTTTTTCGAAAACATAAAAAAATAACGTTGTGAGATTTGAACCCGCTCGTTTTGGAAACCAACCAAGCGCTTTGACAGTTAAGTCAAACCTTCTCATCAAGCTACGTGTGGCGTAGTGTTCAGTAAAAATCTCCCTTCAGAGATGCCAACAAGTTAAATAACATTTAAAAAGCGTATACAAATTTCGACGTAGCTTAATGAGAACGTATGGCTTGGTGGTGAGAACGCTTCGACGGTTGCCAAAGGGCGCAGGTTCTAATAAATACGTTAAATACTACGTTTAAATTGTTAAGTGTCTTCCTTTCCTAAATATGGAATAATAATTTAAAAAAGTGTTAAAATATCTTTTATATCAATATTGCCATGTATTTTAAACACTGAAAACAATTTATATAAAACTACAAAAAAGTTTAATCTAAGTTAGATCACTTGTACTGACAGATTAAACAAAAAAATATTCTTAAACTACCTTAAACATAGGATACATCTAAAAACTAATGCAACTATTTACATATAAACTATATGTATATATAAACTACCTAATAATCAGTCAACATTACAATCTAAGTCAAGTTTTCAATAAAAATACAATGTCAAATAAAAAAAGTAAACATGGCAAAAATGTGATTTCAATGCTATTTTAATTGTTAATAAGTGTCTGTCCAACAAGACAACACTGAAAACACAAGAGACTGATACGGCTGTAATAAAGATAGAAAAATTAATGATAAAAAAACAAAAAAAATGTTTTTTTTTCAAAATAGTGTTTATAACATACATAAATAAACATGAAGTATTAAATAGTTTATATTCTGTTTTAAATAAATTTTATTTACTGATTTTATAAGTAAATGTTTTTTTAATAGAAATTGTAAAACATCACAGGGGTATTAGATATTAAATAAAAAAAATGTATATAAAAAAATAACATTAAGTACACAATTGTATTACTGTAGTTCACAAACGTAACACATATCTACTGCATATAGCAAACAAATATAGTGTTGTAACACACCATTCTATTTCTTGCCTAATTATTGGGTGTTGTGGCGCAACTCAACAGCAAACTTTTTCACTGAAGAAATAATGAGTGTGGTTGAACCCCAGGCAAACTAATATTTATTTTTACATTCAACTGTATCTGTAACAGAAAATATTTCATTTTCCTGAGTGAGAATCAAACCCACACATCACATTTACAGTCAGACACTATAGTCTGTACCACTAAGCCACAAGAGCCTCTAATATATCTATAATATTTTTACAGTTATAGACAATCTAAATTCAATTTTCTTAATATATTTCTATTCTATATTATAAATTATGATACATTCTCATTTTCATTCAAATTCTTATTAACAATATTAGCTTTAATACGAGATGATGTATCTATACCGTGACGCCGACTCATATGCTTCTTATAATTCGAACCATTAGTAAAGTCTCTTTGACAGTATATACATTTGTAGGGTTTAACACCGGTGTGCTGACGGAAATGTAAATTGAGCCTTGTTTTAAAACGAAAGGCCTTATTGCAGTATTCACATACATAGGGACGTAAGTCTGTATGTACTATGGCATGGGATACAAGATGGCGTTTAACTCTGAAACTTTTACCACATTGTTCACATATAAAAGGTTTCAGACCAGAATGGAGGCTCATATGGGATATTAGGTTACCTCTAGCTCGGAAAGCTAGGGGACAATGATCACATTTGTAGGGTTTAACCTCATCATGAGTTATCATATGAGTGCTGAGACTTCCTTTAGTGTAGAACATCTTTCCACATACATGACACGCAAAGTTACGGCTTCTCTCAGTATGTAAAACCTTGTGTTGAACTAAATTAGGCCGACTTTTGAATATTTTATTGCAATGATCACATTTATGTTCTTTACTTTCCCCATTAACTTTGATTTTCTTAATTTTTTTTGAGGTATCTTTGAAAAAAAGTGATTTATGATCGTGTAATTCTTCAGGAGATTCAAAATTTGTTCCACAATTTGTGCATTTTGTTTTGTACACTTCTCGATGCTCTTTTACTTTATGATTTTTTACTTCGGAAGTTAATACAAAAACTTTGTTACAATATTCACAGCAATGCCGCAAAGCACTATTGTGTGTTCGTAAATGTCTCACAAAAGCTCTGTAACTATTTAAAATCTTCTCACACTCTATACATTTAAACAAACAGCATTGATTGTGTATTTGGAGGGAATGGAGTTGTAAAGATAGTATACTTTTACACAATGCATCACATTTTGCACATCTACAAGTCTGATTTTCCCAAGTTACATTGAATGAGAGGATATCTATAGGTAACTCTGTGTTATCGTCATATATTATATTATTTTTTACTTGTTTCCGTTTACCTTTCTTTTTCTTTATCTTTTTTAAAGGTACATCACTATCTGTGGAGCTTAGGAACCCATTTTCTTGTGAGAAGTCATCGTCAGTATCATTTTCTGTTTTAACAGCGTTTTTATCACCTGACACTTGGGAGTTACCAGCAACATCAATAACTTTATCAAAAATATTCTCAATTTTTACCTCCAATTTAGGTTTTTGAAATTCATCCCAGTTCATATCAACTGGTTTGCCAGGTATATGTGAATTGTTTTCTTTTATACTACAGTCAGATATTTCAATAGTTTCTTTGGATTCTTTGAGAAATATAGTAGATAATTTATCCTGTGCTGTACGAACATTATTAAGAAATGCCCAAGTTCTTTCTAACAAATCGAAACACGAAAAGCATATAGTATCAGGAAGTCCATTAGGTGAGGATATATCGATATTTATCCAGGATAACTTTGTAATAATTTTCGATGTAAACGCCACCTCTTCGTTCGGGGTTATTAACTGAACTGGTGGCGTTGGTTCCGCACATAGTCGACAATATGGTTCTGTTTCTTCAGTCATTATTTAATTTGTGCTATATTTTATTAAGAAATCGCATATATTCCCAAAAAATCACAATAAACAATGAATTAGTTCATTTGACGTATAGACGCTTCAGTGTTGCCATATTGCACACTATTGACTATACATTTTTGGTTACAAATTTAATAATCTCTTTTATCTTTTTATTTATTTATAAAATATAAATATTATATTTATTAAATATAATTAATTATTATGGAATAAAAAAATATAATCTATGCTTATACGAAGCAATAAATGAGCCAAGCATTATTACGAAAAAAATCTAATCACCTTCATGTTGTACCTATCCTGCAAACAGCAGGGAAGGCAGAGGTAACCTAAGATACTCTTTTCAAAAACAAATATATAAAAATCGGACAGGCGCGAGTCGGACTAACCCACCGAGGGTTCCGTACAAACCCTTTCATCTGATAACCTCTTCTTAAACTAGCGGCTTTAATGCTAAGACGTTATTGTTATGACAATGAAGACATCAATTATGATTAGATTATATTTTAAAGAGAATTGTTTAATTATAAACATATGGGTTCCATTTATATAAATCATTTATCAATCAATTTATTTATTCTTATGTTATACCGCTTTTTGGGCGAATTTTTCGAGGCATTGTGAGTTGAGTGACGGAACGCCGCGTTTTTGCCTTGGTACCAGAGCGAAGAAATTAAAATATTCATTCCACAGAGTGGAAATCTAACCCACACCCGTCGCGTTACAGTCACACGTCTGTGCCCCTGCACCACGACGGCCTCTATCATATAATATATTTGTTCAAAATACAGAACCAAAATTGTTTTTAAACTAAGTCTTAGGCTTAGGTATAAACATAATTTAATTCTGCTGAGAATAAACATTGTGCATTTTGTAAAGTAACATTTATATAAACTTGCTTTTCTTAACCTTGCACTTCGTGACTTGATTTTAAATGTGTTTAACTAATTCAAATTTATTTATAGGAAAAAAGGATTAGTAAATTCATTTCTTTGCCTTAAAGAAACACTAAAAGTATTTTTTAAGTTAGTTTGATTAGTTATATTTTTTTGCAGTTTTAAACATTTTAAGGAGGATTCTTTGGCCAAAAGCAGGATATAGAAAAAATATAAGCGACCAGTTCCGCCACTCAACATGCAATGCCTTTAGAATCCTGCGATATGTAGGGAACGGAGTGTCTTAACACTAGATTCCCTCTGCCTAGACTGCTGTGTGTGGGATACAGCGTGAAGATGATTCTTTTTTTTATAAGTAGGTACTTATCCACTTATTATGTGAGGATGTTGTTTGGTTTACTATGTTTCTAAAGTGGCTAAGTCTTCAGAAGATGGGTTATCTCGAAATTCTTACTAAATTTATTTTAAAAAATAAAGTATTGAGAAATTCTCACACTGCGTGGCAATACACAAATAGTAGGGCCATGTCTGCCGGGACCTCTGCTCGGGACCTTTAATTAAAGAGTTGGAATTTGGGACGTCCCGCCAAAATACGTCGTAAGTAAGTACGTCTAGCAACGCTGGGTACATCAGTTTTTTTTTAGAAAAAACAAGTAAAAAATGTTATTCATTCATATTGGAATGTGGGAAAAAATACATTTCGGTATTCCATCATTCTTGTGCTTTGTGAATTTTAAGTGAAACTGTCTCGAGTCTTGATACTTGAGAAGTGATGACGAAAACGTAAATCTAAATAATCTAATTTGTTTTTTTAGCTTTACTCTATATCTCGCGTAGCAGGGTTGGCAGAGGGAAACCTGGCACTCCGTACGTACACGTCCGTAAGACACAGATACAAGCGTGTGACTGTAGCCGAGACAGGTCGTGGGTTCGATCCAGACCCGGAGGAATAATTCTATGTAAACTTTTTTCATATCCCCGCTTTGCTGAATCTGCTTGCCCTATCTATCGTGCCTTAGTAAAGAAGCGTGAAGCAGCTAATTTCATAGGTAACTGGTAATTTTTATAGGTAAACTTAGGTAAATGAACAGAAAATAACTTAAAATCACAAAATCTAGACTGTATCCTAGGTCAATGGCACTAATAAGGAACTACTCAGTATCCTCGTCACGTGCCGCCGCTATCGGCATCTGAATCGTTATCTGTTTAGAGGGCAATTTTGTTTGCTTTGCCGTAAAATTGTTATATGAGAAGGTGAATTTCAATTGATTACGGTAATTTTTATAGCTTCAAAGCTAGGCTACTAGTATCCTCCTTAATATCTGGAATGTAGGTTTAGTGATACATCACTATGTCACTTGTTAATGTGTTATTTAGCTCCTTTTTTTCCCCCGCACTGTCGGCACATAGCATGGAAGGCATAGAGATGATTCTGGGGTGAGCACGGTCCAACCTTCTCCCCAATTCTTATGCTATGCTACGCCCATGTATATCATGTATACATCTGTACATGTGTATACATCTACTGACTTGCAAACTATGAAATTGGAGAACGGCGTGATTCAGCTCTAGGTTCTCTCTGCATAAACTGATAGGTATATGCGGCGTATGCACACTAACTACACACAAACATAGTAAAATTCTTGGACTAATTGAAGATTTATCCCAATAATATAAATAATATAGTTAGTTGATTATACATTTTTATAAAAAACATAGAAACTTATATTTTAGTTTCCTGGAAAGATATTTTTTTCCTGTCAAAATGAAAAATAACGGGGCCTAGGTCCTAAAATGTTACAAACCGTTACAATTCTGTGAAAGAGCTTATAAAATGGAATTTTTATTTCTTACGTTATAAAACCAGTTGACAGGAAAAAAGTATACAATTCTATGAAAGGACACTTATGTAAATAGATAATAAATCTCATCTTAGATTGTTTTATAAGCTTGAATTTGCATTTCTTCCTTTTTTTTAGCTTCACGCAGGCAGAGAGAATTTAGAGTTAAAATACTTCGGTCCCCAACTTCCCGAATATTGGAGCCATTTTATTTCGGGTTTACAGTCACACACTTGCGCCCCTACGCCACGACTGGCCTCTGAAAATTAATTTCAAATAATATAATTATATGTAGGTATACGCTTTGAAATTTTAGTTATAATTTCTCTTTATGAATAATCAATTGAGGCCAGTCGTGGCGCAGGGGCACTAAGTATGACTGTAAGTGCGACTGGTTGTGGGTTCGATCCCCACTCGAGCAAATAAAAAAAAATTAAAGTATTTCCAAATGATTTATCAAGTTCACCAACCCACCTGATAGCACACGTTTTGGCCAACGGAATGTATGTATGAAATATTCAACATAAGTTATTCCGTGCGGGTACAAATAGTGATGTATTATATATATTGTATAGTATTGTAGTACCTACATATAGTGATGTGATTATATTTAATTCGCACGCGGTTATTTACCTTTGCAACTGGCTTGGACTTGGAGTGCTAGAGGGTTTTTATCCCATTTTTTTTCGTTTTTAGTGTCGGGTTTCTCAGTTTCAAGTATGTTTTATAAAGAAGGCCTTCTATCAAGTATGCATTGAAAGGAAATAAATTTTTAGTTTTTGATCTGTTAATATCTAAAGTTGATGGATAAAAAAGTAACTCACACAGTATCCCAAAGCCCAAGTGTGTGTTATGTCGCTTTTTTATTTTAAATGAATAGATACAAGTAATAAAAAAGATTAAATATTTTTTTGTTGTTTCCCCATATGCAATCAAGATCACCTATTCTTTTTAAATTATATTTCATATTCAATCAATTCTGACACTGCACACAATATTCTGAAATTGGGCGAAAAGTAGAAAAAAAGTGTATTAACACCACGTTCCTTTTGATTAGCGTGATACAGCATAAAGTTTTTTAAAATTTTATAATTGAATAATATCGACTCCATTATTTGTTTTGTTCCTCATCACAGACATCATAGTTTTATGTGATGCTATCAGCTATCGCAAGATTTTTGGGGTTCAAATTTGAAATATCTTTCAATTGCCATTTTATTAGTTGTCTAGCTCGTTTTATTTGCCCGAGAAGGCAGAGGGATCTTAGAGTTAAGACTCCCCCTTCTCTCTTTTTTGTCATATAATATATCGGGAAATCGGCGTAAGCAAAATCTAATAAAATATTAAAAAACAATTATATTTTATGTAATTTTAAAAATATGCGCATATTACAAATTAAATAAGGTATGGTTCTTTGATTATGGCGTTCCGAGCGTGCCAGTTGAGCACATATCACTTCGCCAATGTCACTTGTAAAAATTAAATAAACACTTTGATATTTTAACCATAATTATATGAAAAGAATTATCGAAATATCTAAAAATGAGGAATCAAGTATCTTTACAATTATGCTCGACAGTTTTTTTCGTGGAAATTTTCTTTTTTTCCCCGTTCCCTCAATAACTTCGAGAAATCCCCTTCCCTCTTTCTTAAAATCAAATCAAATCTTTCCCTCTTTCCCAAATTTAAAAGTTTCTAAGAATTTTCTTTCGGTATATAGAAAAATCTACAGAACCACTAAAATTATTTACACAATTTAGATTCTGTTCGTGCCTGCAAATATTTTTAGGTGACATCAAAGTACAGTTATGACCTTAGTACTGTTAAAGATTGTCATCGACTTAGGATTCTTAAAAAGTAAAATGGTAAAAAATAGTAGAAATTGGCATAAAACAGTTTAATAGCTGTCTTCATGGGGTAGTATATATAGGTTATAGTTAGATGTATGTAATGGGTTGTAGGTTCAATTTTCTCTTGTGGAAATGTATTTAATTGACAAATGCTTTCGTTTTATTTTCCTAAAAGTGTGACGTAATAAGTAATTAGTCTCCACCAAGGAGCAACGCAAGAACGCCGCACACCGCCTCGTTACCAGAGCGAGGAAATAAAAATATAAAATTCCCCCAGTGGGAATTGAACCCAAGACCGTCGCATTTAGAGTCACACGCTGTGCCGCGACGGGTTAAAAAATAATGACGAAATATAAGTTTAACGATCACTATATATTTAAAGAGCAACAAAAAAGAGGATTATTAAGTTTTTATAGAACCCACAACCACCGGTTTAACAGATTATATGTAATCTCAATTAAATAATTAATCTCAATTAAACATTAATTATCCTAAATCATGTTCAAGTTCGAGGTTTTGACCTATCGAAATATACTTCCACGTTTTTTCCAAAAAGATTAGCTTACCCCATATAGCAGAGTAGACGGAGGGAATCTATTGTTAAGACACTCCGTTTCTTAAGCGCCGCCTAAATCCCGAGACACTTCGTGGTCAGTAGCGTATTGCATAACACAGCATGGCTCTGTCTTATTACCAGAGCGAGGAATTAAAAATAATTACGCCGAGCGTATTTCCTATAAATTTTTCGTCCTGTGTCGCTTATAAGTGACTGGAGTGCTGAAACCGGAGTGCCACGTCACTGTAGTGACGTGACACTCCGGTTTCAGCACCGTTGAAAAGGAATTTGGCCAATACAAAACAAATGATTGGCGCCTTCTTACACCATTACGTAACATAAATATTATTAAATTGATTTTACCACTCATTACCACAAATAAGTACACGCGTCACGTTCTTGATACTTACTGTAAATGATTCGTGAAAAACAAGAGATCAACGCTCTATACATTTATACTGGAATGGTGACGTTGTTAAGTACTTCTAAGTCTTATAATTTTAAGGATGGTTTTGATTGATGGGAGAATTTGTTATATTTCAGGGTATGCAGATAAAACAGAGTTCAGACACTCCTTGGGCTTGCTTCCCCTCTGAATTTGACATACTGCTTATTCATTACCGAAACCGTCTTGTTCTGAAAAACATTTTATTCGCCGAAAGGGGATTAAACCCGGGGAAGTTAAGTGAAGGGAAAATAGCTCAGCTCATACCCTCCAGTCCCCACGTATCGCCTAATTTTCGAGACATTGCGTATTAATTGGCGAAACCCAACGCCACTTGTCTTGTTATCAGAGTAATGAAACTGAAAATAAAAAAATATTTTCCCTAGAAGAAATCAAATCTATAACCGTGGCGCTTTTTCCACCGCACAGGTGGACACACGCTTTGCCGGCGGAAAAACAGTCATAGCTTGGGCCCCTTGGTAACACCGGAAATCCCGAAACTGCAACATATTTATGAGTAAAGTTTTACTTAGTTATACCTACTATCACAATTTAACAATAATATTTTTTTTTAAATTTGATTTGATTTCATTTTTTTTGGATTTGTTTGAACATCACCTAACTTTGTACTAACAGCACTAAATTGACACAATTAACATGAACTTGTTTCAAAATTGTGATAATAATGCGTGGAATTAAACGCTGTAAAAGGTCACTCGGGAAGCTAATGATTGATATATATTTATTGTAAAATAATAGGATAGATTATATTCAAAGGGCAACTGTTGAGGTTTCTACAGACAGTCTTCACAGACTGGTTCTGGGTCGGTTGTAGCTTCCCGTAGTACTGAGATTACTGATAATTTCATATAATTAAACTTTAATTTGGCTTAATTGTGTAAAGCAAAATTTTAATTTTGTTTTTGAATGCTATTAATTGTAGTAATATAATAAAATTTAGTAATTTACTTCTAGGTCCCCTTAGTTTTGGTTACTTAAAAAAATGTAATATGTAAAATTTATTAATGTTATTTTTTCTCTCTATTGTATTCCGCACTTAGCAGGCTAGGCAAAGCCTTCTTTTTATCATATTCCAGTCGCGGCGCAGACGCACATGTGTGTGACCGTAAACGCGACTGTTTTGAATTCGATTCCCTTTCTGGGGACTGAAATATTTAATATTTTCAGTGTCACTCTGGTAACAAGACAAAAACTCAAAGACTCGAGAATTCACCGGAAAATGGGGAACAGAGAGTCTATACACTAGGTTTCCTGTGACTACACTGCTGTGTGCGAGATAATGCGTCAAGCTAAAAAAAGAGAAGAATGGAATCTATTTTTTATTTTAAAAAATATATAAAAACATATTTCAGACGTTATGTTTCTTGTCAGTCTGTCTGTTAACCAGGGTAAACCTGTCAGAGGCATCAAGTTAAAGCTAATATCACACATTAACTTTGCGTTTCTTTGAATTTGCTAAAAAATATATACAGTTTTAAAACTGTATTTGCAAATTTTGAATGCCATATATTATTTTCATTCATCCGCTTCCACAATTTAACACGTAAATATCTCCTGATTGGGGAACGGAGGGTCCTTAAGAGGAATACTAGGTTCCATCTAAGTTGGTATGCAGAAAAAAATGAGATAAGTAAAATCCTTCTTTTCTTGTATTTAGTACTTAGTATTTACGTTACTTACGTTATGGTTGTAGGTTTTACCTCCATTTGGGAAATGTACACCATAAAGTCCCAAAATCGGATCAAAAGAGAAGAACAGAGTATTTTGGCAGATTCGTCCTGCCTAACCCTACGGGAAAGAGAGGTGCATGATACGAAGGTGCATATACCAAATACATACTTACCTACTGATTGACAGATTTTTCTTAGCAACAATTTGAAGCCGCTACCCCTATTAATATTACTGTCGCATATTTAACAGTACATCGTACAATGAGTCACCATAGACTTTTCACCAATAACTAAATACTTTATAATATATACATATAAATAGATTTGCTAAGTCAAGGTTATTTTGAATTTGACGCTATTTTACTTTCGGCTCACATCTCGCGGGACGAAATATGTACGGTTAGCATAAAAAAATTTGAATAGATATTTTCAGTATGCAATGGGCAAAGAACGGCGTTGAGTTCTGTCAATTAACAATTATTTGAGCGGATAGTAAAGTGTTTTGACCCACCTTTTGCTTATTCTACGAGAGAAAAAACGTAGATATGAAAAACGACACTAAAAACAAATAAATACTTCTGTCTATAAGATTTAGTCTAACAATAATTATGTGTCATCAGGAATACGAATACGAAGAAAAAACAATTTCACGCACTTTCAATACACAGCATTTCTTGATTTTTTGTCAGCTTAACTAAGGTTTTTATTTGTAATTAACATTTGCCTAATGGATATCGAATCTACATTTGATGAGTTCTATTTTATTATTACGATTAAACTAATTTGATTAAATTCAATTTCATATTTATATAAATATCTTAAAAATGTTTGAAATAAATATAAACGAACTATTGTACACAAAATGCACAAGATCAATTGGCAACTAGTATATAAGGTACTTGCTAGTAACAATAGCAACGTAATGAAACTTTACATGACTAGGTAAAAGTGGAGAAGAGGTTTTCATTACATACCGGGAAACTATATAATATATTTAAACTAAAAAGACATATATTTAAATAATAATATGACCACAGATTTTTTCTGCTAACGCTACCAAATCCTTCATTCTGGATTCCTCGTATAAATAACGCGACGGGCGACGTTTATATAAGACATAGAGAATAAAATATTCCGCATTCCCATTTGTCGTTGAGTGGGGACGATACGTGTAGTGATTGAATTCTCTGTATTTTTTTCCAACTACTTAGATTTTTTAAATATTGTAGTGTGCAGACTATACTTTGGTTCTTTGAGGTAAGTAATTATTTTAAAGTCTATGTTTAATGTTGTGTATTTTTTTAATTACAAAAATGTAACATGTTAAATAATAATGAATAGTTCGATTTTATTTTCAAATTTTATATTTAATTTTATACTTATTTCTTATATGTTTAAAGTATAATGATTGTTATTAATAATTTAAAGATTTTTTAATTCTTAATTTAAATATAAAATTAAAAAAATTGCCCATTGCTTGCTCCTACATTGAAAAAAATATAGGAATTTAATTAAAAATCATAAATTATCAGCTTCACACTGTATTCCGCACACAGCAGGATAGGTAGAGGGATTTTTTATGTAATATCTAGCATATAGCAAGGTAGAAGGAACTGAAGGGTACTGAAAGGTGCGGAGCTTAACGCCGCGCTTTAACTCGTTACCAGAGCGAGGGAATGAAAATATTAAATATGTCGATAATGACATTAATTAAGTATAATTAATCCACTCGTTGCGTTTACATATAGACGCAATGTCGTTTCTCCGTTTCCTCCTCCTTATATTTAGAATGCTTAGGAATCATCTATTTAGATAAAATTTACCGAAAATTAGGCGGCACGCGACGAAGAGAGTGTCATGCCATTGACTCCTGCTCTGACTCGGACTCTGTCAATTCTCGTGAAGCTCTCTTTCGTTTTCTTTCGATAAAACTCAAAACTGTTTTTATTTTTAAAATCGTATCAAAGACCGAAATCATTTTGCTATATAAAATTGATAATAATTAAATGTTAGTTCATGAAAAAAAAGTTTAATTAAATTTTTCATTATTTTCACTTTCTTTTTAATTTTAGGTAAAATCAAATCAAAATGGCGACAGTGTTAGTACGATGCGTGTTATTGTTTGTGTTGTCGCTCTACGCGTTTGGAGATGAAATAGAAATGGAAGTGCACAGCGGGAACCTCTTGAGAATGTTGAGGGTTAGTAAAATGTGAATTATTTTGAAATAATTCAAAAATCATGCCAATATTCCGAATTTTACGGACGAGGAAATCAAATAATTTTAGCAATAAAATAAGTAGAGCGAGGAAATGAAAATAAATCGATCTAACCTGTAGCCGTCATGGGCGTATCTGTATTATATTATATATATTATATTTATATATATGACGGCGCGCTGCTATGTATTAGTTTTAATTATAATTTCGCAATTATTACGTTGGGATGTTAATTGTTTTATGTAATGGATTATATTAGAAGAATATTTAAAATGGAGCGGGTAACCCCGAATAGGGTAGTAGGTGTAGCCACGAATAATAGCAGATGTCATTGGTTAACAGCTATGGCGTGAGATCTTCTGATGCTTCTACATATATATTATCCAGACGGGACTTGGCCCTGTCTTTTGAACAGATCTGTTCGTTTAAAGGTTTTTATTTTGCTAATTTTTGTTAGTAAAATTTCTGGGGTGGGCAGTAGACTACTCTGAGGTGGGCACGGACCAACTACCGCCCTATTATTAATTCTATGCCCATGATAGCCGTTAAATCAAACTTACAACCGTCGCGCTACTGTAACACGTTGTTCCACCACGCTACGATGGCCTCAATGGTCATTTACCTATATATAAAATTGTAGTATCTGTCTTTAAAACACCTGACTTATATAGTGCGTGTATTTACAACCATACTTAAAGAAAAATAAACCTTTTTTTTGTCTATCTTTCTGGTTCTCCTGACTAATATCCAGAACAACTGAACCGATTGTTGTGGGACTATTCCTGGATAACTAAGGAGGTTGCTTTATGCTGTAATTTGTATAGTTCAGGCGAGTGAAGCTGCCAGCGGGTCGCTAGTTTCACAAAATAATCAGTTCCTCATGAGATTCGAACTTGTAACCACAACAAAATAGTGTACTGATTATAATAGTATTACTAATATGATAGCAAGGTTACGTAACCGCAGCTAATTCTATCTATATAATAGTGGTTTTACATATTATTAGTATTAGTATTATATATCTTGGTTTTAGTGTGTAACTGTAGTGTTTTAATTAAGATTTGTTTTCAATTTTATAATTAAGTATAGGTTTATAGATACAGCGCGTCTTTATTCGTAAGAGTAGGTACGTCTCTCCAGTCTTTTATTTATTTTAGCCTCACGCTGTATATGTAACCTAGTGCTAACACACACACAGTTAGCATAACTTGCCTAATGTTCAAGTTATTGCGTACTCAGAGGACGACCTCAACGCCGAGCTTTACAGTTCACCAGACGGTTTTAAGTTCGATTCCCACTCGGAGAAATTAAATATTTAGTATTTTTATTTCTTTGCTCTGGTAACAAGGTAAAGCGCGGTGTTGAGTTTCGTCACCCAACACGCAATGCCTCGAGCGGCGGAAATGAGGAATGGTAATAGGTATGAAATAATGCTTCAAAGTTCGTTACAGTAATGTTTTTACGTATACAAATACACTAGTTTTTGTTTCATTAAAAAAAACCAAGTAGTTATGATTTTACAGGCATTTGAAGTTTGCAAAAATTTTAAATGCCGCTAACAGTCCCGCGGTCGGCGGTGACGTCACAGGTCTTGCAACTCGCTAGTCGCCGATGATAGTTAGGAGATCTCGCGCAGTACTTTGTTTGTTTGATACTTACCTGTGCTAAAGTGTTAATCCAATTAATTAAAATGGATGAGGGATTCGAAAAAGGGCAATCGGGTAACCTAGCCGTAATAGATGGATTTATGGTTGCTGATTACTTATCGAATAATAGTGATTTCATCGCCGCAGAAATGCAAGGAGTAAAAATGCGAAGATAAGTTTTGTTGTCTAACTAGTAATATTATGTCGATTTGGGGTAGGGATAGATAATAATATTTTATGTTATTTTATTTGAAATTATTTATTTAAAACTGTAATGTAACCTAACCTAACTAGTTTCATATTGTAGGTAACGCTATTTGCGTTAAAAGTACCAAACCTTTTATTCCAATTCAAAGTAGTAAGATTGTTTTATAAGTGAAAATAATATAATAATAATATAACTAAATACATGCAGTAAGTTGAGCAGATGTACATTTTCTTTTATGTAGATTTTTAATATTTTTATATATGTATATCTAAATAATATTTTTATTGTGATTATTGTAGATCGGCAAGAGAGAGTTATGGTCATGATGCTATTGCGTAGATTACCAAATGTAGATTACAGCAGAACACCGCGCACGTATTAAACCATATTATTGCAGTTTAGAATGCAATGAAAAGAACCAATAAGTTTATACGGATTGTAAACATACCATGACATTTATAATGGGCTACATCGTCGAAGCGACGAGTCTTCAACAACTGCAACCAAGTCTTCTTTCTCTTGGCTTTAATCCCGCCGTATGTTGCCAGGGTCTGCCTTCCTGCTTAACCTACTCCACTTTACACGATCTGTTACGTCCTGAGTGGTTCGACCATTGGTATTCATGTCCTGCATCACGACATCCAAACACCGCATCCTTGGGCGTTCGGAGGTCTAGGTCCAGGGACAGGATAGACATAGGAGGGCACCAGCATCCGACACAGTTCCTAACTGGCGCGCAACGTGGCCATACCATCTTAGGCCACACTCTTGGAGCTTATTCGCTACGTCATGGACCCCAAGACTACTACCTCGAATGAATGTGTTGCGTATGCGGTCAGACCGCGTTACGCCGCCCATTCACCTCAGCATCTTCATTTCCGTGACGTGAAGATCCTCAGCATGCCGAGATAGTACTGGCCAACATTTGTTGCCGTATAAAATAACCAGTCAGATGATGCTCTTATATATCAGCTCCTTGAGCTTCGGTAGTATTGTGCGGTCGCAGACCACACCAGTAACCTCCTACCATTTGGCCCAGGCAGCGCATAACGGATCCAAGGTACTTGAAACTTTTCCAACTTAACGCCTGGCTCAGGACCTATAAGTACAGTGCTCAAGTCCGGGCTCCCTCAGCCATGGAGGCTGGTCCTGGATGTGAGCCGTGACAGTATCCAGCACTACAATAAATAAGAACAAACTAAGAGCGGAGCATTGGTGAATCCCCTACTGTGATCTAAAGGGTTTGGTGCCGCCAACAGCAGTCCTAACCATCGCGAATCGCAAAGCGGGATCGTCGTACATATACCTAATAATCTCAATATAGGCCTCAGGGATCCCTTTGGATCACAATACTTTCTAAATACATTGACGAGGCACACAGATAAAGGCCTTCTGCAAATCTAAAAATTACTAAAAAGGCCGCAAATCTAATGCAGAGCTTTTCTTTTTTTTTCCTGTATGCCCCCATCAAAGTTCTGAGTAGTCTCTCCATTAAAGTACTGATTAAGTTTGTGGTAACGCTCAAGCCAAGCCAAGTGTTGTTGGAAAAAATTCAAGCCTTCTAGTATCGATACTATAATAAAAATAATCAAAGCTAAAGATTTTGGTACAACACGCCATGAAACCGAGCAAGATAGAACT
Source organism: Heliconius melpomene rosina (assembly GCF_056956725.1). Lineage (NCBI taxonomy): Eukaryota > Metazoa > Arthropoda > Insecta > Lepidoptera > Nymphalidae > Heliconius > Heliconius melpomene. Next base: position 523,053 of record NC_140395.1, on the reverse strand, counting down.
GTTTTTTTGACAAAGTACTATCAAAACTTCAATATCTCAAAATACAATGCTCGCTATTACATTATGTTTGTGAAAAAAAAGATTTTAAAAATATATCTATATATTATTTATTAAACGAAACTAAATTTGTGGTGGAACGCCAGCTAAAGAAGAGCGCGAACTGCGAGTGAACGAACACGAACTGAGCGAGCGAGTTTTGCAAGACCTGTGACGTCACCCGAGTCGGTTACGGCCCGACGGAATCTCGCGTCGCGCGCTTACTTTAAAGGACAATATCTCAAAAACTAATAGACGTATCAAAATAATTCTTTCACACGTATTTTTTGTTTTTACAAGACAATACGATGAGCTAGAATTTAAATTTTGTGATTATTCTCCATTGGGGAACAGAGTTTCAACATTAGGTCTGCTCCCTACCCTGCCATATGTGGGATACAGCGTGGAGTTGAAAAACTTTTTTTTTATAGGATATGGTGAATCAAACAGCCGCAGACTCTTTAAATCTTCCAGCAAATGCCACTTCTATCAGAGAAAATATTACTGACACGTTCAGGTAAGTCATAAGACGGAGAGTGCTATTTTTTGTATGAACATTCAAACGTATGTGCCTTCTATTCTTAGACTCTATTAAAATAGACAATCTTTTCATTTCTGTGCTGTAGACAAAAGCGTGGCATGTATTTTTCTCAAGTGTAGAATAATATTTTAAAAAGGTAAAAAATTATATAGTCTATTATAGATTACTTCCCTTCCAGCTGTGAAAACCGTACATACGGGTACTACGCGGACGTGGACAACGAGTGTCAGATATTCCACGTGTGCTACCCGTCGCAAATGCCGTCGGGAAGGAACATTACTTATAGGTGGAGCTTCATTTGTCCGCAGGAAACTGTTTTTAATCAGGTAAGATAATTCAGTATTTTTTTTAGCTCTTTTGCACCGTCCACAATCATCAACCTTTCGCCTTCTGGTGGGTCTTCATACTGTACGTGACTTTTCTCCAGAATCATCGATATTGTGTTCTTGTAGGTCAATCGAGGTCTCCCCCAACCTCTTTTACTACTTTTGCTTCACATACCATCTAATAAAAAAGTCAATAATATTTGCAATAATCATTGAGTTAATGTAAAGATAATTTTTTTTACTCAGAAATATGGTGGTGTTGGGCATATCTCTACTGATAGTGTTGGGTTCGATTCCCTTTCGAGGGAGTGATTATATTTCTGTTTATTTCCCCGTTGAGACAAAACAAAGCGCGGCGTTGAGTTCCGCCACTCAACAAAAACAGGGGAACGTTATGTTAAGATACTCCGTACGCCAAGTACCGCCCAATTTGTGGTATTGCGTATTAAGTCAACTTCATTAATGCCGAAGATATTATAGCATTCTGTGTTTTACACATAAAGTAAAATGAATATTCACATATTTACAACCAAAAAACTAATTTAAACAACCAACTTAACTAGAAAAATTAACCCATAACCTTCTCAGAAAGATATTTTTCTACGCCACTGTACAATTATAATTCCCTTTTTTGATGAAATCATAGTAAATTATCGCAAAATCTCAAGTTAAATCTGTGACATATTTATCAGATAAGACGGTTTTTGCGTCGTCCTTACCAGAAATGCATTATGGAGAAGTAGAATGCATATATTTTGTACTCAAATACGTTATATGAATAATAATTAAAAAAAAACAATACTTAATACGAAGAAAAAGGATTCGAGACAATCGTCGACTCGTGGTTTAGCGGGACAGAATCTGGCTGTAAACGCGACATTTATGGGTTCAATAATATTGCCATATGGGGGTAATTAATTATTTTCATTCGCACTGGACAAGACATTGACAAGAAGCCGCTACTCAGTGCATAATCTTTTTAAATTATGCGAAAATAGTGCGTGGGCACAGAGTGTCTTAAGTCTTAACTCAAGGTTCTCTCTGTCTCCATAGTTTGACTTTAAATCCCTATGAAGTTGTGTTAAATATTTCCCAGCTCTATGACAAACGGTGTTTTGCTCTGCCATTCTATATTATCTATAGTCTGTAATATGTACGGCAATCTGTGATACTCATTATTAAAAATCGTTTTCTCCAGCATATCGTATAGTCGGATTATTTCAATTTGGCCACCATGGCGTTCGGATTCATTATTATTACTAAACTAATCTTAAAATATTTTTATTAAAACATGTTTTGCAAAATTTCAGGAAGTCCTAGTATGCACGAGAGTAATAGATTCGATACCTTGCCAGGAATCACCCAACTATTACGATCTTAACATGGAAATTGGCAAAATAGCTGATCCAGACTCAAAAAAAGAAGAAATAAATAAGAAGGAAACTGAACAAATTCCAGTCAATAAAGAAATTCGTAAACCAAATCGTAAGAGGCAAAATATTATAATGGAGGCTTTAATGAAAGAAGCTGATGAACAAATGGAAGTATTGGAAGAGGTTTTGGAAGGGGAAAAGGCAGAAGAATCTTCCATCATTGAATTTAATGAAGAATTAAAGCCTAATGAAAAAGAAATACCTGAAGTTATAAAAGTAGAAGAAGTCAATATTGAAGAAAAACCTTTGGAAGTTGTGTCAGAAATTGATGAAAATTCAAGATTAGGGTCTGAAAGAAGTTTAAGAAGGCGTGGAAGAAAGATTAATAGAGGTAGTATGAAGTACCGTGGCGATGCTTGAAAAAGATCAACATATTGTAATAATAACTGATTATTGTAAATAGTGTATTATTTAGTGGAAATAATAAATGAATCAACGCTTTTTGTTTTTTTTTTTAATAATATTCTTTTCAAAGTTTATGTTTAACAAATTTCGTAAGTTTTTATTAATACAAATATAATTACTACAAATATTATGGCTAAAGAAAATTTTTTATTTTAAAATTCAGACACTTACAGAAATATTGTTTTTTTTAAATATTTGGTAATAAATTTGATCAGCATACTTTTAGTTCATATTTTAACATTTCCTTGGAAGATATTGACATTTTTTCTTCACTAGCCGCTTCAACTTATTCTACAGATTTTCGATAGGGTTCAAATCAAGCGATAGAGATAGTGGTTGCGAAACTTTTGGGCAATTGTAAAATAAATATTCCTGCACATCGCCTGCCTCATGTCAATCAATCCGAAATTGTTATCTTGGCAAAACCTAGATGTACTTGACATTCACATTTCCACCGTATTTTTGCGTGTTGCGCCACATATTCATGTCCATTATATTATTAACAAATACTACTTAAGCTGGTCCAAATATACGCTCTCATGCTGCGCCAAATTCACATTTTTGTTTCTACACACCATCCTTCGCCGTTCTGGTAATGCCACCAAGCGTGGGGTGGACTTAATGAGGACGGAGTGTTCTAACATTGCTACAGCTATGTGCGGGATATAGCGTGAAGCTCAAAAAAGAATTATGTAGTTCATTCCCCTGCATCCACGAATCCACAGCCATAACATTGGCAGTCTGACACTGCCCCACCACACAGAGACTTAGAAGAAGCAAATATGACTTTACTCTAAAGCCCCACTTTGTCTCGTCAAAACGAAAAATGAAAATAATTTATTTCCCCAGCCGGGAATTAAGATCACAACCATGGCATTTAGAGTCACACGTTATCTCACTGTACTACGATGACTTGATCATAAATATTGTAGATATCTAATTTACTTTTGTTCCTTGTATGAATATCATTTTGTCAACTTCTTATCAACAAAGCAATTTTCCAAGTAAATACCAAAATCAATTAAAAACTATACGCTTGATTAAAAATGACACAGGTATTTCTTGTTTTTTTATTAGCATTTCTGAACAGTATGCGCTAAATGCTTGAGAAAATGACTTAATACAAAATAAAAATATGTTTAAAATAATCATATTCTTTTATATTGTTGGATGTATACATTCTAATAGTGAAGAAATTAACGAGAAGTACATCGATTTATTGCCAGAAGCTGAGAAACAAGAATTTCTAAATCGAATAGCAAGAAGGATTTTAGAAGGTATTCAAAGTGATGACACACCAAATGAATCACATATTGAAATTACCGACGACCAATTGGACCAACATCACGCATACGTACAGCATATTATTAACCAAGAATCTGAAAATTTAAGAAATAAAGAGAGTAAAGAATCAAGTAGAACTAATGAGAATAATTATGTAGACTATAGTTTGCGTGGGGGTAAAAGAGAAAAAAGAAAAAATGATGAAAATATAGAAACTACACCTGAGCCCATCTACAGTGTTATTCCAGTCAAAACTATATACGAAGATTATGACACTATTTCAAAACCAAAAAAATACAATATATCAATGAGTAGCGATAATCATGAGAACACCGAAATAAAATCTCAAATTGATGATAACCAGGAAAATGAAGAATTGCATTCAGTCGATACTGTGGGTGGTGACGTTTTGAACATTAATAGTACGAATTTAAAAGATGGGAATGAATTAAGTTATATTAAAACGACAGATACTAACGATTTTGAACTTCATACAAACGACAACACAACGAGTGATAATGCTGATTATGAAATAACAACAGTAACAACATCAACAAATATTAATAGTAATTTTAGTAATAAAACGAAAAGAAAATCTCAAAAACTCAATCAAACCTTAGACCGAGAAAGTTCTAATAAAAAGAAAATGACACTAACTACAGATAATATTATTGATTTAGTTTCTCCAGAAGCTAAAACAAGTAATATAGATAAAGTTCGAGATGATGACTCGACTGTACTAACTACTGACATGACTAACAGAGGCAATGAAACAAGAAATGGCAAAACCATCTTCCAAAGAAGTGGCACAAATTTAGATGAAACACTTAGTTTTGCAAATATTGATGAAGTTCTTCAAACTTCAACTTCAATTTCTATGTCAAATATACCTAAAGATGTAATTGCAACTACTGAAAAAAACGAAAATGAAAATAAGAATACTTATACAAGTACTGATAATATATTAGAAACAGACTTTAAACTACAAAATAATTCTACAGAAAGTTTTGAATTTAAGCCTAAATTCAGGGACGAAATAGTTTCATCTAAAGAAGAAAGAAAAAGTCATAAAGAAGAATATGTAGTATATGAAGTTGGTAAGTCTATTTGCTTATATAGTCTATTGCGTTATAAGTTTGGCACATTTGTATTTTATTGCATATAAAGCTTATGTTAATATACATATATTCAAAGCTTTACTAAATTATTTATATATATAAATTTTCTCCAGTTGGTTAAAAGATATATTAAGGCTTTGAACTCTGTATTTTAACAAGATATATATCTTTTAATGTTATGATTGAATCTTCTCTGGAGTATGCCTGAAATAAAATATAAATTGCAGCACCAGGAACCCCTCCATTTATCAATAGTAAGAATTTAACAGGACAAAACTTAGACGAACCAAGCCAACAAAATTATGTGCCAGTATATAATTTTGCACCAGAAAATGCATATTTTAAGCCTATTGTCAGATATGGACCAGAAACTAGCGAAAAAAATAATGTTGAACGTACACAGGCACAAAACAAGAAACATTTTAATTTAGTTCCGACAAATAGATTTTTTGGTAATATAAAAAAATATCCCTTTCCATCAAACGGAAATTATCCAAACGGACAGTTATACCCATATTATAATTTTTTAAAACCAAAAATAGTAAAACCAAAGAATATTTATTACAATCCTTACGATTATTTAGACGAGGAATATGATACTGGACAATTTCAACGACTAAATATGAAAAACGTTAGAAACATTGAAGGTTTCCCCAATTCGGATGAAGAAGATCATCCAGTTAATAGTATGCATAAAAGCAACACAGCAAAGGATCATATCAGTGCTGTCAGAAATTTAATGTACCTTCAAAACATTTTTGGTCCCTTAGCTGAAGTACAGAGAAAATCTGTCCAAAGTGGCAAAAAAAATAACATACACGTAAAACCGATAAAGCATAAATACCCAGCACATAAACATATAGCATTAGATTATTATTTTGAAAGAATGGATTCTGAAGGTGAAGATTTAATGGATTCTTTGGACATATCACAAGGATCCAAAACGGAAGTCATACATGTAGAAAGTATAAAGTCTAAATCTAATGTTAAAAGGAAAGATGAAATAAATAAGAGGAAATTTAAGAAATTCTTTAATTCAATGATAACTGTTCTAAGAGATATAATAAGGTTTGATAATGATGCTTTGAAACAATATGAGTGGTTGACAACGACTGTTGAATTGCAGGTTGCGATAAGAACACTTTTAGATATATTGTAAGTAAAAAACACTAACTCGGCATATTTGTATTTGATATTAACGTGAAAGAGTTGTGGTAAATTTATAATTCTCATTCATTTAAAAAAATTCTAGACTTTAATTTTTTTTAGCTTCCCGTTGTATCCTCGACATAGCAGAATAGGCAGAGGGAACTTGGGAATCTTGGGTTAAGACGCTCCGTTCCCATTAAGACACTTGATACTGTAACGCATGGCAAAGGCAAATAACGGCGTTAAGCTCCGCTATTCAACACGCAATGTCTATAGAATGGAGCGGAAAGTGGGGAACGAAGTATGTTAATACTAAGTTCCCTCTGCCTACCCTGCAGTGGGCGGGATACAGGTGAAGCTGATAAAAGATATAATTTGCAGAAACAATATAAAAAGCGGCGATCACGTCGATAAGAGTCATATGGAACTATTTAAATATACATTGTACCTTTATAAAATATCCAAAACAGAAGTAGAAGATCTAAATAAACAAAATGAAGATGATGACAGCATTTTTATTAAAGAAAGAAGTATTTTACCACATAATAGAAAAAGACACAGAATAAGACGACCGTTACAAATGTGGAAGGATTTTGTTCACTTCCTTAGAAATGAGAATGAAGTTAAAGTATTTAATAAGCTCAGTATTTTCTATGAATTTGAGGATCTTTTGGAAAATGTATTGAATAATTTATATAATGTAAGTTATTTTTATTTATTTATTTACGCGATATCTCGTAAAAAAATGTGTTTCTTAAAACTAGGTTCCCTGCTGCTGACGCTAATGACGAATATAAATAAGTTTTAAATTAAGTGTAGAATTTTAAATAATATACATTTTATTTTTTTTATTTCAGTATTAAAGTTTAGTTTTCAATATAATAAAATATATACCATTTTCAGCTTCACGAAGCAATAAAGAACGTTGCAACTATAACAACTTATAGCAGACAAAATTGGTTCATTGACTTGAAGCATATATTTTTAAATAAGGCTACAAAAAGGGATATCGGAGAAGTCATTCTCCATCTTTATCTTGCCCATCTTTTTCATGATGTAGAAAATTCTAGAAGTAGAATTGAAAGAGGTTATAAAAAGTTTATAAAGAATCATAATAACGAAGTGCAACAAGCAAAAGAAGATTTTGTGTTTATTTTGCTTGTTCTAGATAAATTAAATAAATTGTAAATAAATAATCAAAACAAATAAGAGTTTATAGAAAAAAGGAAAGGATTATGATTAGTTACAAACTGTACTTTGTTTTATTTTACAACTTTAACTGTTGTTCCTGTGTTTTGTTTCTTCGATTGTTTAAGTATATAAACTAAAATGCTTTCTGAGAACAATAATTAACCAGTAAAAATATTAAAAATGTAATATTAAATATCTTAACATGAAAAAAACAAGTTTTCTCCTTCTGTTGTACGCTTATATAGGTATATGGCTTTTTTATAAAATACATATTTTGAGGTTGTGGGCCTTTCAGTGTTTGACACCCTTAATTCTTTATTATTTTTCTCATTTATTTTCATTGTTTTCATTTGTTAAATTTTTTACCTAAATAGATTATTATTAAATACGGCATTTTTATGAAATTGCAGAAGAATCGTTTTTGAGCATATTCTAATTTACCTAAAGCAAAGTAATGTACTTAGACTTATACAAAATTATATAATCGACAAAAAATGATATATTTACGAAATAATTATACATAAATAAATATATAGCTATTTAACATAAAATGTCTGTAAAGTCTACGCCCATATATTGTAGGAAGACAATAAAATAATAAAGGCAATATTCAAACAACATTTTATTCTATACTTAATCTAAATACAATACATTTGGTGCAAACATAATAATACAAATAATTTAAAAAACTAAAATCACATCATAACTAATAAACATATTAAAGGTATTTATAATAAAAAAAATATTTCTTATGTATGTTGTGGACCACGTAATTAAATAATGTCTTAGTTATAATGCCCGGATATTACGAATAATAATAATAATAATAGCGATCTATATTGGGAAACCGATAAATCCTATCCTATCCTATTAATATTATAAATGTGAATTTTTGTGAGAGTGGATGTTTGTTCCACTTTCACGAAACTACTGGACCAATTTAGATGAAATTTTACAGTGATATAGCTTATACATCAGAATAATAGTTACAATTTACAATTTTTTTTATAATTTGGCAATAATATAAAATTAAAAGTAAGCGAAGCAGGCGAAGCCGCGTTTGGGTAGCTAGTTATTATCTAAGCTTAATAATTGTTTGTCACATTGTCTGGTAGATGTGTATTGCTACGTTATCATTAATTGTTTAAGTAAAGGTATATCTATTAGTTGTTACCTTGGTCCAAAACGTTTACTGTTATTTATAAAAATAAATTATTAAAATTGGATTTCTTTATTCAATTTTTCTCGATCTGGTAACAAGACGACACTTTCCACACTTTCCGCCGCATTCTGAAGGCGAGACTCAACGCCGAAATATTCTATACATTTTGTAAAGCTGGATAATTTATTTGGACGAATGCACTAGTCTCAGGAACTATCGATCGAGCCTATAGCCTATTGAGCTACGACCAATGATTATTGAGACTTTCCAGAGGACTAATCTCAGATTCATTAGAAGAAGCCGCATATAAAAACTAGTATGTACTAGTATGTTTATACTTACTCGTATAAACATTTTTTTCTGATTTTATAATTTCTTAAATACTTTGGTTCACTTTTAAATATCTAATATATATATATATATATATATATATTATAAAAATATACCTAAATTTAATGTTAAACTACGCTTCCGTTTCCAAATCAGCCTCAATCTCTTCAGGAGTCCTTAGATCGATGGCGAAACGTTTTTTAGTGATTGGCGGTCGCTCATCTAATTCGGCAGCTGAAAAATAGTAATAAATATATTATTTTTTCAAATTGTTATTACAATTCACGATTAATTAATTTTATTAATTATGATTTTTGCACAAGCAAATTATCATTTGTAAATACATTATTAATGTAGGTATTATTTAACTTGTATATGCTGCATTTTCCTTTGGTCGGGAAAATTCTAGAAAGGTCTAATATAATCCTAGAGAAAAATTTTAATCTAGAAAGAGAACTCGATGTTTTTGATTTGACCATGTTGACGATCCTAAGTCCTACCAATCCATTATAAATGTGAAAGTTTGTGAGGATGGATATTTGTTCCAGTTTCACATAAAACCCACTGAATTGATTTAGATGAAACTTTACAGTAGTATAGTCTTGTTGCCTGATCTAGAAAAATCATTTATTGTGGATATCGAAGGAAACGACGGCCTTGTTTCATTATAAATATTTACTATATACCTGGCGTTACTTGCATTTCTTTAACTCTTCGAGAATAATCCTGGAAGGCAGCCGCTAACGAATATGTTAATCTTCTCGCAGCATTTCTGTAAAAAAATAAGTTAGTCAGAATTTTCACCCAATTTTATAACAATGTTTGTTGAGTGGCGTAGCTCAACGCTATTTCCCGGATTGCAGATTGAATCCACATCTATCGTATATAGAATATTAGGCAAAGGAATCATAGTGTTAAGACACTCCGTACCTTACTTTCCACCTATTTTTAAGACACTGATTGATAAGTGGCGGAACTCAACGCCACGATTTGTCTTGCTATCAGAGCGAGGGTTTATAGTCAGAAGATGGGCCTTTAATATTAAGTAAGTATATATATTTTGCAATAACACTGTAATACGACTAGCCATTATCATTAAATCTTATCGTCTCTTAGGAAAGATAATATTTCTTAGATAACTCATATGAGAATGAGGTCGAAATACTTTATCAAGAAAAACTTAATATTTTGCAAGAGCTATTGAGATATTTGTGTGAAAGTAACAAATACTAGTTGCCGCCTGCAACTTCGTTTACTTCATCACGCAACCGTAAAATATCTATTTTTCCGTTCCTTAAGATATTTAGGCCCATATGTATAAACCGCTCTCAACTCTGAGTTTGATATAGAGATGCCGTTTAAATAATTTATAGATGAAAACGGATCCTAAGGTAGATCTCAGAGGTAGAGCGATTTACGAATGCAGATCTTATTGCTCCCTAGACTACCTAACCTATCTACATGGTAAATTTTTACTTTCTAGTAGTTTCGTCTTCGTCAGATATGTGTAGATTTTACGCATGTTACTAATTTATTAAAAAAATGGAGGCCGGTTTGGCGCAACGTTTTTTAATGTTTAACAACTAGTTGGAAGATGGGAAACGCAGTGTCTTAACACTAGGTTCCCTTTTCCTATCCTGCTATGTGTGATACAGTGTAAGGTGATTAGATACTCTGTTTTCCAAGCATTACCCAATTCTGTCATATTCGGATGGACAATGGAGAAATACGAATCGTAAGGATGGAGCTACGAATAGCCTAATAATATGAAAAAAGTTAAAAATTTGGGAGAACTTACCTAGATTCACATACAAACGCGTGGCACTCAAAAGGATTTAAGCCCTTGACATCAGCGTTATCCTTCACTATGATCATGGAAAAGACCCTCGTGTACACCAGGTCCTGGACCCCGTAGGAGATGGACTCGATGTTGAAGAAGACGGCCATATTCTCAAATTCATTCTTGATACCTTGGTTGACTGTCTCCAAGTGTACGCCGTCGACTGTTATTGTTAGTTTCACTATTGGTAGAATTTCTCCTGGAAAATTAAAATGATTTATGATAGTAAAAAATGATTGATTGATTGATATTGTTCAGATGAAAGACTTGTTCACGATGGTTGTGGATTCAATTTCTCCTAGTAAATATTTAAATTTATTAATTAAAGTTCCTTTGGTAAAAAAAATGTGTCAGTAAAAAATGAAGAAAAAATTTTCGATAATTTAATTTAACATGTGAAACAGAACACAAATCCAACTCGCGGGAATATTCAGGGCGAGTTTTAAAATTAATGTAAATGGTTTTTCAGGTGACAGAAGTTTATAAATAGAGTAGAAAATGGAGTGAATTATAACTAAATGTCTCGTCTCTCTTGATAGTAGATATCTTTATGACATTTATATATTTTTCATACCTGGCGGTAGAGCCTTAGCTGCCGCTACCATTAGGTCCACGGGTTTTCTTGTGTGTTTGATACCCCATAGACCTCTTGCATCACTCTGTCCTAGATACTTAACCTGGAAATTATACATTTTATTATGAAATCTATACTTAATATAAAGTTCCGGAGTGTATATGGTTGAACGCACATATCTCAAAAAAATGTGTTGGTTTGTTAATTAATCGAGGATTTTTTTTACATAATGTTAAGACACTCCTTTCCCCATTAAGATACTTTCGATCCCCCAAAACTAAGTGAACCTACGACTTCCCGTCAGTAAACACCAACCACTGTACAATACGAGTAAAACTCTCATATAAATGTTAGTCATGGCTTTATAGTGGTAATAATTTAATGGAAACACCATAGCGCTCTCGAACATTCCGTTGTAAATTGGAGCGATGCGACCGGATGTGACGTCACTGAAGCAATTATTATGGCCCCTACATGGCTACGTATATGGAAAGTGTCTGTATAATAATATACATAATTTATATTCGTGGCTTTACTTGTAAAGCCTATTTAAATGTAACGTTTCGCTTTTGAGCTTCATGCTGTATAACGCCTATAGCAGGGTAGGACAGAGAACCTAATTATTACGAAACATTGCGTGTTGAGTGGCGGAACCAAACGCCGCGCTATTTCTTTTTATCAGGGCGAGGAAATGAAAATAACCATAATTTAAAGGAATACTACAGTTCAGTTATAACTGTACACCTACCCGCTGCCTACTCAGCTAAATGCAGAATACAGCAACGTCTCAGAAAGCTGAACGGTGCGTGGAGAACGTAGTGTCTTAACACTAAGCTCCCTCTGCCTACCCTACCATGTGTGAAGCTACCTGCTTTGATTATAGTTTATATTAGATAACGCAACTTTTCCTTGGTCAGATATAATATGAAGTTGATGACTTCCCTATGAGTTCCCGCACAGCTTGTATGTAGCTTATATCATAGTTTTATTACGTATTCGATGATATTTGTTAAATATAAGTAATCGTGACATTTCATAGATTGTGGGTTCAGTAGGAATATGTTAAAAACGTCGGCCAAATGTGAGTCGGTCGGTGAAAACAAAGTGATGCTATAAGGGTCCAGTTTTTACCTTTGCAACGGTGGTACGGAAGCCTAAGAAACTTAATAATGACAAGTAAATTTTATTTATAATTTAGAAGTTATCTCTTGTTGAGTGACTGAGCTCAATGTCGTTTAGCTATAGGTATTACATTTTATTTAAATATATAAAAAACTTGAATGTGGTGGGATTTCATCACTCTTTGGGAAATAGGATTCCGCCAGCGCGGCCGCCACGGCGTCAATATGCAAATTCATTTAGACATATTGTTATACATTCATACAAAAACAGCTGGGTAAATTTAGATGTTTGTCATACACATATATATAATTTTCGCGCGTCGTAATTAAACGCACAGGTTCTAGAGAATGGATTATTACCATTTTCTCGCTCTCACTAAAGACAGAACGCGGCGTTTAGATCCACTACTCAACAGGAATGTCTGGAATTCGAGTTGGACATTTTTTTGGCTTATCGTTCTATCTCGCACATAGCAGATTAGGTAGAGGGAACTTGGATATTTAGTGTTAAGACACTCCGTTCCCATTAAAACACTTCGATTCTCTACTTTCAGTTGAATTCTGGAGGCATGTGTTAAGTGGCGAAACTCAACGCCGCGCTTTGCCTCGTTACTGAAGACATGAGTAGATAATTAAATTTCAGATCCAGATTTTGAAATTTTCAACCAAAATTACAGGCAGGTGGTAGTATATTACTAAAGTACTTTAATTTAAATTGCAGTAGATGAACAATAGTGTCAAAATGGTTGACCTCTACAAATCTCTGTCCGTTGTTACACGGTCTGTTAGATATGATGGTAGCGTTGAGTTTATTTCATATGTTTTATGCTATTTTGTATACGAAAAGTCTAATATTTCGTACTATTTTGAAGAGATGGCAGGAAAATAGTGTTATGACACTCCGTTCTCTCCTTTTTAACTTTTGTCTGTTTAGATTAGTTTGTATCCCGGATATAGCAGGTTAGCCAAAGGAGATCTAGTGTTAAGACATATTATTCCCCACAAATATCGAGATATTGCGTGTAGATTGGTGAAACTCAACGCCGCGCTTTCTCTTGTTACCAGTGCGAGGAAATGGAAGTTATTCATTCCTCCGAATGGGTATCCCAACCTCAGTTGAGTACACTACATTTCGCCAATGTCACGTTGAATGGAAAACACAAAAGAAAATTGACCGCTGGGGAAGTTGCTAGCTGTACACAATTATGGAAAAATAATCATCAACCATAAATTTGACTATGACAGCCTGGTGAATCAACAGGTAAAAGTCAAATACTTATTTAGAAAAGGGAACATTTTATGAGCCAAAAATTGGACGATTCCCGAGAGGCGCGGGTTCAAGTCCCGTTACGTTTAAATTTATTTAATAATGTTTTCTAAATAAATATTTTTCTTTCTAAACACTTTAAAAAGGTAAAAGTCACATTATTAAAAAGTAAATGTAAATAAATACATGCATATATGTAATTGTAATTAGCATTCCAACGTATCTACACAATTTTCGTAATTGTTCCGCTCTGCATGCGTGGAAGCCTTACAAAATATATTATTGAAACACATATCTAGGCTCAACTCTTAATTAAGACAACAGCTTCACGCTCTTTCCCGCACAGCTGGGTAAGCGGAGGGAACTTAGTGTCGATAAACTACTCGTAGGTTTTCTATTTTCCTCATACTGTTAGATATAAGAGTAAATAAAAAAATATTATAATTTTGTTGCTTAGAAGCCAGTAGTAGCGATAGCGTGCGACTCTAAGCGCGACAGATTGTGGGGTCGATTCCACTTCAGCAAATTAAATATTAAATATTTTCATTTCGTCGCTCTGGTAACGAGACCAACCGCGGCGTTCAGTTCCGCCACTCTATAAGCAATGCCTCCAGAATTAGGAAAGTGGGAAACGGTAGTGTCTTAATGGAAGTGGAGTGTCATAACACTAGGTGCCCATTTTCTTTATCTATTAATTTAATAAATTAACTTATTGATAACACTTATCTACTATCAGTTTAATGTTATCATCTACTGTACAGTAGTATCACATTCTTATCATTCTGTAAAATAAAGAAATCTTTCTTTAACTGATTCATTTTTTATAACAGAAAGTGTTACTCGTATATTGATAACTAGCTTTTACCAGCGGATTCACCCGGAAACTTAAGGTGGTGCGTGAGGAACGGAGTGCTATAGCGCTAGGTTCCCAGGTTCCCTCTGCCTACCCTGCTCTGTACGGGGTACGGCGTTAAGCAAATGTAAACTTACTTGAAATGTCATCGGCAGATCTGTCGCCGTGACGGGTCCTTCGTGGTCCGCCATATTTAAATTTTCATAATATTCTTTTTAATCTTCAAATCATTTTGTCTGGAATAAAAAATAAGATAATATAATTTTAACATTGTATATTGGTAATAGCCAGGGGCAACCTCCCAGAACATAGTATCGATGATTCTGGAGGAAGGTCCCGTACGAAGCCTAAGGAACCCCGCATAGGAGGAGGGTATATATGTAGATTGTAGAGATTGATGTCAGTGGACGAGGCGTAGCACTGCCCCACTAGGGAGTCTGTGTGTAGTCCGTCCAGGCGTAGGGAACACGTCTGGCTGTAAACACAGTCGTTATAGGTGCGATCTCAATTTTAGGAAATATATTATTTTTAATTAGTGTCTGTAACCTTGTGTCAAGAGTCAAGACACTTTATATTACCAGAGCGAGAAGTTCAGGATTAGAACCTGTGATCTTCGAAGAACAGATACGAGTCTTAAATAATTTAATTCCGTTAATATACAAATTGTTATTTGTGCATTGTTTCAATAGTTAGGTTTCGTTTTAATAAAACAAAGGCGTCTCTTATCACCTGTTATCAACAACCTTGACGGATATACCTGTGTGTTATGTATTTATAAAGCGATGGTAATTTTAGTATTCATGTTTTTATTTAAAACTGTGTTATAAAAATTTACACTATTCATCTAAGGTACAAGTGCGTAGTAATGGGTTCAATTTAAGAAAAACGTAAATCAGTATTTTTTTGTTGTTATTAGAGTATCTCAAAAGAAATTCGTATTTTTTATCCGTCTGTCCGTCCATCGATGTCATTTATCTCGAGATGTCAAAACCTATACAGTACTTCCCGTGAACCCACAATTATGAAATTTGGCACGAGGGTGAGGTGAAAAAAAAGTAAAAATGAAGTGAAAAATCCGAAAAGTTACTATACCTATACAAAAATTATTACATTTGTATTTGTTATTCATTTTATACAAAATATATAATCAATACTCACCTAAAATTGTGAAATTTAGCAACAAGTGAAAACTTACAGTACAAATAAACATATTTCTTTTCAGCCTAGTGTATGGTTTACAAAGAAATATTTTTGTGGCCATTGCAATGCAGTGTTGGTGTACATGGTAATTGCGGGTTCAATTCTTAACATATTTGAAATTAGTAGCCTTAATCATATTTTTTTTCATAATATTTTCCGATAAATAAAAAAAATATCCACTGGAAATTTAAATATTTTCAAACAATATTTTTAAAAAACATATGTTAAATACACATAGGCACATTATAATTTTTTGTACAAAAAGGATCCTGCGAACACCGCCCTACACTTGTTTGCCAATCAAACACCTGTTACCAAACGGTCACACCGTATGTCGGTGACGTAACACTCGTATATTTTGACAGGTGTTTTTTTAAATATTTGTTTTGAAGGAGAGCGTTATAGCATAAAATTGATAGTTTAAAAGACGTTAGTACAAAGACAGCGTTAGCCCGTTCGATTTCCGCGTATTTAACTTTTAAATACGTATCCGTTCACACGTGACAGTGAACTAGGTACTTTTATTTCCCCACTTTGGTAAGTTAGAGTGTTTGCCACTCAACGAGCAAAGTAGCCAATGCGGGTGTAGCGTAGGGAACAGAGTGTCTTAACACTCTTTTCTGGTCTCACATGGTTATACGCAGGTACAGTGTAAAAACTAAAAAATAATTATAAGACGTTATCACGTCAAAAGAAGCAAGGACTATTAGGTTCTGGCTATGTAACATAATGCAGCAGTTGCATAAAGAGAAAACTTAAACTAAACAGCGTTAAAAACTAACATTATATTACGTTTGAATAATAATTATCAAGGATTTCCTTGAGTTTCTATCTTGCTATTAAAGTAAGAAATATGTAGGTATTTATTATACATACGACCAATAATACCTTATACCTAACAAAAACATTATTCTCAGGGTTAAGTTCCGCCACTGAACGTAGGGTGGTAGGGTAGGGGAAGGATTTGTTTTTTGCTTGTTAGTTTTTCTACAGTCAGATTTTGTTTTCTTATATTTACTTTTTATTTATTATTAATTATTGGCTTAATTGGTGGACAGCTTCAAAAGAGGAAAACTTTTATTACAGTGGTATTCGAGTTCATTTAGAAAAATTAGAAAAAATACTAGCTAGCGATGAGCAATATTTCTAATAAAAAACCCGCTAAGGTCGGACCAGCCCACCGAGGGATCCGTACCAATTTCAGAACTGTAGATCAACGGAAAACACAATTTATAAACGATGATAAAACGAAATCCTTATAAGATTATTTTGTTGTCAGTCCGTCCGTCCGTCTGCCTGCCTGTCATCAGGCTTTATCTCAGGAACACTTGGAGTTATTGGGTTGAAATTCAAACCATATACTGAGATCTACGGTCCCTTCCTGAAAAAATCGTATTTTTTTACATTTACTTAAAAAAATATGGAAACGCGTATTTCGACACTATAAAGGGAATCAAAATTAATAAGGTACTTCCGGTTGACCTAGAATTATTACATATGGCAGCTAGCATCTATAGAATAGGTAGTACTAGTTTACAAAAAAAATCTTAAAATCAAACTTAAGCAGCTGTCTACAGCTAACTTCAGGGAGGCCACGACTTGTTGGCCGTACTGTACCTAGACAATTGACATTACTTGTTTTTGCTTGCATATTTGTCTATCACTTGTAATTTATCGTCTACTTTTCCACTAACAGCGAAATGACGTTATACGCTATCATCACAAGTAAATCCTGTTATCAGTGCACTGATAACAATCATGTCTAGTTGTTTTATGTAGAAAATGGCTTTATAATCTAACATTTCTTTTATTCCTTTTTCATTAGATATTAGATATCGGTGGGCAACAAAGACAAAGAGCAGCGTTCGGTTCCGCTACCTGTCACCCAATGCCACGAAAATTTATTGGAAAAACGGAACGGAGTTTCTTGAGACTTGTTTCTCCCTGCATACATAAATATATATCGTATATTGGGCTTTCTGCCGAATTTCTGAGATATTAAGTGTTGAGTGACGTAACTTAACACCGGCTATCAGAGTGGGGAAATGGAAATAAATTAAAAAATAATCTTTTACTTCGTTACTTTAGAAATGTATATTGTTTTTTGTACCTACATCTATAATACATGCGGGTTCGTTATGGAATCAACGAAGCGACTCTTAGGGTATTTCTACCCTTAAATGTCAAGCGTAACATTTTTTCTACATCAACATTTCTATTAATGAGAAAATTTTCAGTTTTTTAATATCTTCACGCCTTAACCCGCATATCTGGCACTAGTGTTAAGATAATAATATGCGTTGAAATCGAACCCACAACTGTCGTTAGAAACTATCCTACTGCGTCAGTATGGCCTCATACAGAGAATAATAAAACTGTTGAAATGTAGTTTTATTTATATACATACCTACTTGCTAATTTATCTGAAGGTCGGTAATTCAAACGCGAGTCGTCTTTAATAGAGACGATACATAATATTGAATAAATTTAATGTATAGCTATAATAATTTGCAACTTCGTATATAAATATAAAGGAAAAAACACCTCAAGGAGCAGTGGTGCAGTTTCTGACTGTATGTTCGATTATCGTGGGTTCAAGTTAAGGTCACTCGTGGCGCAGAGGCACAAACATGAGACTCTGAACGTGACATGTTGTGGATTCTATTCCTATTCGATGAAATGAAACATTTAATATTTTCATTTCTTCGTTTTGGTGACAGCAGCCACAAAGCAACTACATTCAAAAGCCATTCAACACGGCGGAAACTGGGGAACGAAATGTACTAATGGGAACGGATCTTAACACTATGTACCCAGGATCCCTCTGCCCAACCTGATATATTTAATCTTTAAAATATTGTCTGGGATTTACGCCCCTTTAATTACTACGTATAATATAAACTTACTTAAAAATACTAAGTTTCTGTCAATGTAATGAAATAAAATCAATATAATGAATGATACTCATTAAATCTATTCATCTGTAAACATTCAAATTGGATTACGGATTTCGATACGGTTTTCACTATTATTTACTAGAAAATAGAAGGTATAGCTTCACGCTGTATCTCATATATAGCAGGATAGTCAGAGGAACGTGTCAAAACACTCTGTTCCCCACTTTCTGTAATATTTTCGAGACATTTGCGTGTTCTGTGGTGGAACTCAATTCAAATCAATCTTATTGCCAGAGTGAAGAAATGAAAATAATTTATTACTTCGAGTGGGAATAGAACCCCACAACCGCCATACTTACAGTCAGCCGCTACCATGACGGCGTCAAAATTAAATAGAAAGAAAAACCAGTACAAACAAAAAGGATTGTATTTGTAAATGGGCGGGAAGGGAAGGACGGAGTGTCTTAACGCCTGGTTCCTTCTGCCTGTCTCATGAGTTACGTAAAACCAAAAAAACATAAAATAGATAAAAATAATCCATTTAGAATCACTTTGTATTGGGTTGCGGAACTTAACGCTGCATTAATCTTCCTAAATGAATAGAGACTTATAAAATATCCTTTTGAATTGGATTTGAACGTCATCCACTCAACCACCAATAGTCTCATGTAAATCTCAATGAAGGTACTATGGAATATATTTTAGTTTTTTTTTTTAAAGAAAAAAACTTATTTTAACAGATAGCTTATCACTTGATATAATAAACGTCACATGTTATAGATATAGATTATGTTACTTGAAATTAGTACAAACTATACTAAAATATAAAAAGTGGGAGGGATTTGTCACAATTAATTACCAATAATAGAAAAAATATATAATAACATATGCAACGCAAATACCAATTTGATATAAATCGATATGAACCCAAAACTGCTTAAAAAGCCATATTTAATAGCAAAAATAAAAAAATATGCAAAAATACATAAAATAAACACAAAAACTTACATTTTCACACAAAATAATACACAAAACACTACTATTTTCACACTAACTAGTCATTACACTGTAAGCCTTTGACACAAACCCTACAAAAAAAATAATAAACAATAAAAAAACCACGTCCACTCTTCAAGCCTATATGTTACTGAATACGTTGTTCTTAAATCTTAGCATGAACCGACCAAATTATATTGAACTTTCGAAAACAATACAAAAACCTCAATTTATGGGGTATTTTCTTTGATGCAGGGAGGTGAAGGAGGTCTTTTTAAATTAGTCGGTTTACCTTAATATTGCAAGGTTCTATGTAAAATAATTGAATGTAATTTAGACTTTATGTTAACGGGATAAAGTTTCAATTTGTGCTGTAATTTTTGTATATAACTTTGTTAATTGCGTTCACGTTGAGGTGAGTATGTGATAAGAGATACAGTATGTTTCATTTTTGTACATAATATTTTTATGATAAGTTTTTATAAACAAATATTAAACTTATTATATTTTTGAATAAATAAATAAATAATATAATAATATTAATTAATGCGTTATTTATATGCATATTTATTTATCATACCTTTTTTGTATAACTTTTAATAACAATTTGTTATATCTTTATTTAAAATTACACAACAACATATTGATTAAGTTCAAATTCAAATTCAAAAAACATTCTTATTAAAACTCAATTATTCTGAATTATAATTTTTACATTTTTTACCATATGACAGCAATTATAACATTTGCAAATTTGCAATGGATGGTTGGTGCTTGATGAGAAATTGCAATTATTATACATTTAATATACATTACAATATTAAATTCCAATTATTATACATTATGTATATATTTAATTAAATATAAAAAAAACGATATGGATATAAATAAACCCAAAGCAAAGTACACTGCACTTATAAATATGTTATGCAGTATCCAGAGTAGACGAAACCTAGTGCATTGACTGATAAATGTCGGAACTCAACGCCGAGATTTGTCTTGTTACCAGAGCGACCAAATTGAAAATAATTCATTCAGGAGGAATTGAACCCACAACAATAAAGACAAACAAACGGACATATTGTCCGACTATAAAAAATAACACGCTATATAACATAAGTTACAGTTACAGGTGTGTGCGTATCCACCTGTTGTATCTATACGTATGTGTGAGTCATTACATTAGTGTTGAACAGTCGACACTCGACAGTCGATGCGTAACCGACCTGGAGTGTGCTTTACTTATTAGTTTCCATTTTTTTGACATTTTTTTTATTTTGAAAAATACATTGGATTTATAGGGTTCCACATGTAAAAAGGATTTTTTCCTATTACTAAACCATTATAATTATTTTATTTTATTTTCACGTTTATTGTGTTTTTTTTCTAGATTTTTATTCTGTAAGGAATCATTTACGATTTTATAAAAATATTGGCGCCATACAAAAACCAATTGAAATTATTAAGAAATATAAAAAGGCCGTAACTTAACCCCATTCTATGTTTAGCAGAGAGTATAAAAAACCCTCGAAATCTGGGATCCTCGAACTTAACATTATGTTCCCTCTGCTTTACTATAATATAGTATTTTGAAGATAGTATTAAAAATGATTTAAGTTGTATGAGAAGCGAGTAGAGCCTCTTTACTGCCCACGCCGGTAAAGCGCACGCTCCGCGGACGACGGAGGTGCAGTGTTGGATCCCGGGAGGGGCGCTATGATTAATCACTTGTTTTAAATATGTGCTATATTTGTGTAGATATAGTAAAGACGGTTTTTATAATTTTGTTTTCTAAAATTAATTGTAGTAACTTCTAGCAATATATGTTTATAGCTTTAGGCTGTGACCCGCACTTTACAGGGTAGGTATAGGGAACCTGGGCACCTATATATAAATAGTTATATCCTATATCTTGCAGGGTAGACAGAGGGAAAATTGTGTTAAGACACTCCAATCTCGACTTTTCGGAGAATTCTCGAGGCATTGGCATGAGTGTTGAGTGGCGGGACACAACGGTGCCCTTTGCCTCGTTGCTAGAGAAAATAAGAAAATATTAAATGTTTTATTTCCCCGAGTGGGAAATCGAACCCACAACCATCACGCTTACAAACGTAGGTAAACGAAATAGACTTACTAAGCTTAAGCTTCGTTTTATACTAACTAACAAATAAATAAATTAAGGTAAACGCATGCCCAAAAAGGTACTGACGATCAAAGTCTATGTTAATAAAAAAAATTACCGATTTTGAACATACAACTTTTGCGCCTATCGCCACAAACTGTCTTACTGCACCACTACTACCAAAAATTTGTGTCTATTAAAATAATCAGTGATGCCTGAAACAACTAACATAGCAATCAACGCTTTAGCTTATTTCTTTAATATTTTGTAAGGCGCTTTAATACGATTAATTCATAGTGGGTATTGTACTACGCTAATAATCTATTAAGTTAACATACTTAGGTTTAATAAAGGATTAATCAATAGACATATGACATGGTGGTCTGTGCTGCAATCGAAATCTGTTTAAGTAACATTGAGACAACATCTGACTGTAAACGCGACGGTTGGGAGTTCGATTTCCAGTTAGGGGAATGAATTATTTTCACTCCCTCGCTCGTGATGAGTCGCGGCACACACAAACAAACACGCAATGTCTTCAGAATTAAGCGGACAGTGGGGAACGGAAGTGTTCTAATGGCAACGCAGTGTTTTGACACTACATTCCCAGGTTCCCTTTGCCAATCCTGCTTCGTGCAGGATACAGCGTGAAGCTAAAAATGATTACTTTTCTCGAATTTTACAAACTAACTATTTTGTATAGCAGTGCTCAACGCCGTACGTTATTTTATCAGAATAGAAAAACCCACAACCATGTACCATGTCGTCTACTCTCAAATAAGTCCCAACTGTGCCACGATGTCTTCACTACACTACTTACTCGTATCTATGTTATCTATTCAAATCCCTTAATTATAATATCTTTTTTGATATCAATGCCCACTATTTCTAAATAGATAAAAGATAAAGGTAAAATAGTATGTAAGTTTAGGATCCCACGAAAGCAAGGTCGCGTGTTCAGTTCCCACAATAATTTGCTTGAAATCTTTACGATGCGTTAATACTGTAAAGGATGGTCTTGATACTTTTAGTTTTTTTTTCATATATTTAGACATTTTTTTGTATTTTATCGGCTAGGTATTTAGAGCAAAGAAATAGTTATACTATTTACTGATTTATAAAATATTGTTGCTTTTCAAGGCTAGGGCCATTACCAGGAGTTCGTGGTTTAAGCTTAAGCTGAAGACATATAAACCTCTGCACCTATGTTATCCGAGGATACTTACGTTCACCAATTATTTATTTATTTATTATTATTATATTTCCAATACACATAACTGATAATTGTATCATCATGGCATAAATTTGGCAATTATACGTAGCCCAGGTGGCAATAATACCATTGTTACCAGAACCAGGAAATGAAAACAATAAAGATTTCATTTCCTCGAGTGGGAATTGAACCCATAACCTGTCGGGTTCACAGATATGCGTTTGTGCCTCTACGACACGAACTCAAAAGGTCAGCTAGTAAACTATAAATATATGTAAATTTTTCAGCCGCCTGGTAAAATATCAAAATTGAGTATAGTGTTTGAAACAATTACATTACGCCCGCGTTACGACAGACTGACCGAGCGTCTTCGCCCGATCGCTGTGACCCATCATTACTTATTATATGTACATAATATGTATACATATATGTAATAATATTTATACGTTATTGTTTATCGTTTGACATTTGTGGAAAGGAGGTCGCGGGTTTATTTCTTGGTGGAGAAATTTTTCTAAGTCAAAGGAATGTTTTTAATTTAAGCTATGTTATATTCGTTTTCTCGATCCAGTAAGAGAAAGCACAGCACTGAGCGCCTATGATTTGGATTCAGATGAATAGAGAACGGCACTCCGTTTTCCATTCTTCTTCTCTATCTCTCTATCTTTCTCTACTCTTCTATCTTGAGTCTTGAAAGAAGGTACTGCCTGTATTCCTCCCTGCTATATGCGGGACACTGCCTGAATCTAAAATACTTTTATACTTATATGTATGTACCTATAAAAGAGAGTAATTTTGAAGAGGGGTGGGAAGTTTAAAGGTTTTTTTTCTTTAAAGAAATGTTAGCACATTGGAACCAATGTTGCATTTTGTATTCAAGGGTATACATAATTAAAATATATGAATTTCCTTAATTCGATAGGACCAGTAGGTACAGGGTTGAGTTCCGCCACTCAGCACGTACCTAATTAATATGTGAAGCGCGTGTTGACGGAGAGTCTTAACAGTAGGTTCGCTATGCCTACCCTGTTATATATGCGAAATATAATATGTAAAGTTCAAAATACTTTTTTGCGTTTTTGTTTATCGTTTCAAATTTTTAAAAAGGAGGTCATGGTCTCTTTGCTCGGTGGAGATTTGAAACCATTGTAGCGCACTGGGACAGTTTTATTATATAGACGATGATTGTGGATTCAATTTCTAGACAAAGCAATGTAATTTTTAAAATTATGTTCATTTCATTCTATTGAGGTCGTCGTGTCGAAGGAGCAAAAGCGTGCGATTGTAAAAGCAACGGGTTGGGTTCGATTCCCACTAGGGTTCTTAAGTTTGCTCTGGCGACGAGGCAAAGTGCGGCGTTGAGTTCTGCTAATCAACACACAACGCCTCATGAACTCGGCGGAAAGTATGAAGAGTGTTTGACTTTAAGTTATCTCTGCGTGAAGCGTTTAAACTTTAAACAAAGCTTTTAATGTAGATTAAAAACCATTTTTTTAATGAACTGAAATTTAAGACACAATTAATTTTTATAAAACAATATGTTACGACAAAAAAAAGAAATATTGTACTTGTGAGAATTGTATTAAAATTTGGTCATTTTAATACAATTGTCATATTTTCAAAATAATTTGCCAATATTTTTGATGTTGCAAAAAAAATAGTTTATTGTTTCCAGTTGTGGCGCAGGAGCACAAAGTGTGACTGTAAATGCGTCAGGTTGTGGGTTCAATTTCCACTCGAGGAAATGGAATATTTACTATTTCCATTTTTTTTTAATTTCGCCACTCAACACATAATGCCTCCAGAAGTATACGTAAAATAAAATAAAAAACTAAAAATAAGATTAAAAAATATATAAGTATACATACGAGTATGTAAAGAAGCCAGTGGTAGCGCAGAGGCATGCGACTGTAAACACGACAGGTTGTGCGTTTTATTCCAACTCGACGAAAATTTTATATTTATTATTTTCGCTCTGGTAACGAGACAAAGTACAGCTTTCAGGTCCGCCACTCAGCACGCAATGCCCACAGAATTCGGCGGAGTTTGAAGAATGGAAGGCGTTTTAACGTTCTTAACTCTACACTACTAGGTTCCCAGGTCCCCTATGCCTATCCCGATAAAAAATGGATCCTCTTACCTCCGTATACAGGAAATGCGTGAAATAAAATTATATATTAAAAAAAAAGAATTTTAGCTTAACTGTTGTTTGTTCAAAAGCATTTCTTCTCACGCTCGCATTATTCTTAATAACTATGTACACAATTATATAAATAGTAATTTACTAGAACTTTTTTTAGCTTCACGCTGTATCCCGCAAATAGCAGGGCAGGCGGAGAGAACCTAGTATTAAGAAACTCCGTTCCCCACTTTCCGCTGAAAAACTATTACATTATTATTTATATTTCAATTGTAATACCTACTTTGATGTAGGCCGTCGTGGCGCAGGAGTTAAACGCGACAGTTGTAGATTCAATTTCCGCTCAGTGGAATGAAATATTTAAAATTGTCATTTTCACTCTGGTAAGGACACAAAGTGCGGATGCAACATACATCCGCTCAAAAATTCAGCGGAGAGTAGAGAACGGAAGAGTTTTAATGGAAACGGAGTATCACAAATCCTTATGATATTTTTGTTAAAAAAAATATAAAACAATTTATTGACAATTTAAATATATCTCATAATTTTCCTCGTACGCTTTATTAATTAACTAGCTTAGTGTCCCAACACTACCATCTACACCTGTACACTCTATAAGTAAAAAAATCAAACACTCTTTTCACCTCTTTTAATAAGAAAAACCAAATGCCATAACTAGTATATACGTTCTAATATTACATTATGCCCGTTTATATACCTCCCCCCTTCGTAAGAACTTCAGTTGTGCGTCGATTGTGTTTGTGTTGAGATCTAAACGGTATGTACAATATTTATACTTACTTTACTTACTCTATAGCAAGTTACTGACATTACTGACATTTTTTCTTATTAGCTATTATGAAATTGGTAGAATTGTTTTGGAAGTAATTTTTGGACAATACTGATGTTTTTATGTTATTTTATTATTTAAAGGTGGTTATAATAAATAGTCCATTTGAATAAATAACTCCTACATTTTCTTTATATTTTTTTAAAAATATAATCAGCAATCGCCGCATTATAATGAAAAAAATCTTTACACACGTGTAAAAATATGAACGTGGCGGGGCTCAAACCTGCTCTTTATTCAACTTGGACGGCAAACAAGATGCTCGACGATTTGAGTTAGCAGGTTCGAGTCCCGGTATGTTAGAAATTTGTCTGTGCTAAGCAATAGGGCTGACAATACTGACAATTTTTTGTAAAGATTTTATGGAATTAATAATATTTAGTTTACAATATATAGAAAATATTCTCAATATAAGTTTTTTTCGTGAGATAATTTTTAAACAAAAACTATAAATTATAATTATTAAATATATGGATGTGCATTGTGCGTATAAGCAAAAGAACTAGAATATACACATTATATTGTTTTTAGCCGTCGCGGCGCAGAAACGAGGGTTGTGGGTTTGAATCCCACTCGGCGGAATTAACAATAAGCAATGTCTTAACACTAGGTTCCCTCTGCCTACCACACTACCTGCTATATGCGTGATACAGCTCACAGAAAGCGTGAAGAAAAAATACTAGACCTCTAGTATTCTAGACCTTTTTTACAACACGCACAATGCGAAATGTGTGTGAATTAATTATTAAAATTTAATGTTACCTCACGTTGCTACAGTTACCTTCAGAGAAGTAAGTTCTCAGCAATTCTTTAATTCACCATGAGGGTATTTATAGTATAGTAAAGTAAAAAAGGATCTCAGAGCAGTGTTTGAAACTAGTTTGATAGGCAATGAATTTTCTAGAAAATTGATCGGAAGTGGGTAACCCAGTGCCTTTACAATAGATTACCTCTGCGTACTCTGATATGCTGTATCACACAGCGTGAACCTAAAAAATACGACTAAAAATGTAATTAGTTTTTACTAGTACCTAACAATTGCTTAACCTCATTTAAATATAATAATTAATTTATTATAACATAATATATGTAGATACACAAAAATGTTAGATAACCGTAATCCGTGAGTATCTACCAACTTTCACTTGAATAATAATTAACACTAGCAAAATCAGTGAAATAATTAGCAAAAAAATATTTATAAGTTAAAATCGTTTTTTATAGTAATAATTATAAAAAATATTGCTACTCATTAAAAGTTGCATCAAAACTGATTCAGTATAATATGCAAATAAATTTTATTTTGTATAATTGTTTCAAATAAATGTACTAACTGAGATATAAAAGATAATAAAAAAATATTCGACTCTTCCATATTAAAATAGATATGTTATAGCTTTCAAATATTTCCTTCAACTAATATATATTTATAATATTATACATACAGTACATTTGTGCCCAGTCGTGGTGCAAGGACACACGCGTGCGACTGTGCAGCGACAGGTTGTGGGTTCGACTACCAATTGGAGAATTAAATATTTAATATTTTGAGTCTTCGCTCCGATAACGAGGGAGAGCACGGCCTCCTGGGGAACCGAAGTGTCTTAATGGGGAAAGTTGTGTTTTAACCCTGGATCCTGACCATCCCGTTGTCTACCCTGATACGTCTAGAAAACAGCGTGAATAAAAAATTTAGACAAACATACATACACACATACCATACATGGTTGGACAATGTGGGACATTGAGTTCCACCACTCAACCCACAATATCTAGAATTCAGACGGAAAGTGGAGAACGCAGAGTCTTGCCAACTAGGTCCTCTCCACTTACTCCACTCCCTGTAGCTTTAGCACTCCATGCTATATGCGGGATAAAGCGTGATAAAAAGCTGAAAAAAAAATAATACATGTAAATTAAGTAGACTCGAATTAGCCCAGTTACGAGACGTTGCATGCGCGCCTACATTTTACTTACGTGTACTAAAATTTCCTGAATTAATTTCCTAGTTTCTTCCTTCATTTGGTTATAATTAAGTGGTCTTACTTTTGATCAATTTTAGTTTAAATCGTTGTTATAAACTAAGTACAGTTAATCTCAAATTATATAAACTATTTTTTATGCCTTTCAAGGTATTTTCCAGCTTAACTAGGAAGGCAAAGAAAAATTTATTATTAGTATTGAGATATTCCATTTTCCGCTCAATTTTCGAGACATTACATGTTGGATGGTGGAACTCTACACCGCACTTTGTCTATTAAAGCAAGGAAATAAAAATAGCTTAAATTTAATCGTCTTGCCGAGTTGGAATCGAACTCGCAACCATCACGGTTACAGTCAGTCGCCGTGGATAAAACAAAATTGATATATAAATAAATTAAAATATTTGACCAAACCAACCAATCAACCAATCAATAACCAATTGAAGCTGGTGCGGCCCAGCGGAACAAGCGTGTGATTGTAGACGCAACGGTCGTTAATTCGATACCCGCTTGGAAAGTCAAATATTTAATATTTTAATTTCTTCACTCTGGTGACAATTCAAACGCGGTGTTGAGTTCCGCTACTCAACACACAATCGCCTTGAACGGCGAAAATTAGAATGTCTTAACTTTAGGTTTCCTCTACCTACCCTGCTATTTGCGGGATACAGCGTGAAGATGAAAAAATCAGAATAACCTCAATATCACTTAAAATATTTAAAAATTAACTGAAATCTCCGCTCCACGTACAATAATAACAAAATAGCCACAATCATGTAAGTCAATAGAGTAAGCTTAGTCTTTTACCTCTACAACCCATTGAACTACAAACGACCACTGCCGGAATGTGAGCCCCTGTATATGAAGTCAGGATATGTAAAATGGATTTAAGGAAAAATAAAGCGTTATCATTTTTTTATTCTTATAATTATTTTTATTTATTTTCTGGTAAATTAAATAAAACTTGAAATTAAGCTGAATTGAATCAGCACTAGGTCCTCTCTGCCTATTCTACTGCAGATTTCTGCATGTATAGGCATAGTGAAGCTAAAAAAGTTATTAGTTTATTATAATTATCAAATTAATTAAGGCCAGTAGTGGCGCAGGCGTACATGTGGGTCGGCATACACATGCGGATTCGATCAGCTAAACTGACTCCGCTAGTACATACGAGGTTCCCAGGGAAAAACATTGCAGGGCCATATGAAAATCAAATTATTTATTTAAGTTTGTCATTGGCTCCAAACAAAATATTATTTTGTACAAAAAAGAAATGAAAACCTACAGGATGCATCCTGTAGGTTTTGATTGCGTCGACTTAGAAGCTTTTATTTTTTCTGTGCTTCAGATACGGAACCCTAAAAAGAAAATTAATTGTATAGGTTAACTTTATCTTACCTCTGTAAGTCATCGATCTGAAACTAACCACCTCCGGAATGCGAACACCCTGTTTATGATTTAGGAAGTGTAAAGTGGGCTTCAGGAAAAGACATACTGACACAATTGCTATGTGGTATATTATATTTCAATAAATTGCATTAGTAATTACATAATGTATGTTTGCATGTATTATTAAGATATTAGAAATTTAAAATAAGAGGTTCAATAGTAAACTATATTGTATAAGGTATATATTAGTTAATCAAAAACATTTTTAAGCGTAGTAGACCTACGGGACCCAACTTCGTATGAGTGTAATGTCAATACTAATGTGGTATCAGTGTGTTGTCTCCTATATGTACGATGAGAGATCTATATTTTTTTTATTTTTCTCCTCCTATAAAGGAAACCAGTTTGAAGACACTACGTTTCCCATTAAGACACTTCCGTTCCTTACTTTCCGCCGAACACTCGAAGCATTGCGTATTGTCATTATTATTTTCAATA
The DNA here is from genome assembly GCF_056956725.1 of Heliconius melpomene rosina. Classification (NCBI taxonomy): domain Eukaryota; kingdom Metazoa; phylum Arthropoda; class Insecta; order Lepidoptera; family Nymphalidae; genus Heliconius; species Heliconius melpomene. The sequence goes on along the minus strand of NC_140395.1, from coordinate 493,136 downwards.
TTTTCAATATTATAATAATAGCAACTAATTTTTGCAAATTAAAATGAAACACTTATAAAATACTAAAGGAAATTTAAATATTAAAGGAGGCTTGCAAGATTCCAATGGAGAAAACGGGATTCATATCGGTCAAGTCGTTTTATCGTTTACTGTGAACAGACGCACAGGCAAACAGACAAAAATTAAAAATCATTGTTTTGGGTCTCATCACCTTAATAAGGCTTTTATCAACCATTATTTTTCTCATATATCTTCAATGTACAGACACCAATCCGTTAGGATTTTATCATATGTATAGACTTCATTACAGCGAGTGGGAATCGGCCTCCCTCTACATCTGTTCATTTGGCCACGGCGACGAGGCCGCGGGTAAACACCAGTTAAATATTAAAACGGAAATGATTAATTTAAATATCGATACACATAGCGCAGTGCTCTACATCACGCGATATCGAGATTCTTTGTTTACGTACACGCACTAATATATGTAATTATTTAAATTGTAGTATTGGGAGTTTTGAATTAGGAAACATTGTGACAATTAAGTGATATTTTTTTCTTTTAATCCTGAAATTGGGGCCGTTATGGTGCAGGGGCGCAAGCGTGCGACTGTATGCGACGGTTGTGGGCTCCCTTTCCTCTCGGGGGAATGAAGTATTTAATGTTTTCATTTCCCCCCTCTGGTAAGGAGGCCAAGCGCGGCGTATAGTTCCGCCATTCAACACGCAATACCTAAAGCTTAAATACTAGGTTGCCTACCTTACGTGCGTCATACAACATGAAGCAAACATCAAGGTAATTGGCGGGAAGGATTTTAGTAAGCAAAGGGAACTTTATGTCGAGGCACTCCGTTACTTTCCACTTAATTTCCAAAACATTGCTGAACCTAACGCCGCGTTTTGTCTTGTTACTAAAGCGAGGAAATGAAATTAATTTTTCCTCCAAGGGGAAATCGAACTCACAACCGTCGCGTTTACAGTCTGACGCTGCGTTACTACGCCACGAAGCGACGACTTCTGTAGCTTTGTATTTTTTTAAATTCTATCATTTAATTACTAATTAAAATTTTATATTGTGTATTTAAATTATAAAAAAAACTCATTAAAGTTACATCTTGACCCAGATATAGTTTTTTTATTATACATTACATGGTGACATTAAAAAAAATAAAAGTGCAACAATTTAAACGAGTCGTGAGAAGATTTTACGTAACTTTTTTATGATTATTGTAATTTGTAAGTCGCAATGCCAAACATGAAGAGCCTTAGGCATGGAGACCTGGCACGGGGCACGAGCGCGCGGCTGTAAACGTGACGGGTTGTGATTTCGATTCCCACTCGGCCTTGGCCTGTACCTACCTAATGAGCACGAAGCGATATTCCTACGGCCATGCGAAATATAAAATAATTTTACATTTTAGAGCTCATACAAATAAAGCTGCCATTAGTTCATCATCATCATCATCATGATCAACAGCCATCTTTTGTCCACAGCTGGACATAGGTCTTCCCCAATTCTCACCACCACACTCGATCCTCAGGTCTTCGGACCCATCCGCTTCCCGCCATTAGTTATCTTATTATATTTTAGGACTCCATATCTGAAAATTAAAAATTAAAAGCTTTTAGTGTTACCAAGATATTTGAGATCAAGCCGAACTTCTAAATGGTATTTTTCTTTCCTGATTGTGGAGTAACTAACACTTTAAAAAATGTAAAAAAATATTATCAAATATTGTATACCTACATAATACGGATAAATTTTTCCTTTTCCCCCTAAATCTATACACTGCGTGTTGAGTTACGGAATTCAAGGTTGCGCTCTCATTTATGAAAGACGAGAAATTATAAAATTAGTTATTTCACCACAATGAGTAAATGAAAATTATTTATTCCACCGAATGGAAATCGAACCCACAACTATCACGCTTACAGGGGTAACACCTGACCACATATGCCTATTGACTAACAAATATGCAAACAAGTGAACAATATAGTATTAGAAATATATGATTAGGTCTAATTATAGTATTCATAGCGACAGGTATTGGTAATTACACAAAAAGTGTAGACCAGGCTGAAAGGGGAAGTAACGCAATGCACGCGTGAGAATATCCCAAGTTAAGTCAAGTTTATTGTGAACTGAGAATGATTTTTCCGTTATAGCTCAGGTAAAAAATAATACAAGATGACTATAGGTTCGATTCCACTAATCTTTCGGGGGGCTTTCTTGTCTTTACGCTTTATTCGAGATGTAGACGAGAAACAGAAGTGCCAATCGCTAAGGTTTCCGAATTGATGCCTTATCCCAAGACCTCTTCATGACATAACTCGATAAATTTATCGTTTAATATCGCCTAACCGGATAAAGAAATCTTCAAAGTGGGAAATCGAACCCACACCCAGCGATACTTATATATATAACTGACACTTCTGGTTTTACGAGTGTAAACTGATACAATATAACTTTATTGGAATACACAAGAAAATTTACACAAGAAACAATTTGTACGATAATAACCGCATTAGTGATACACTGTGTTGCGGCTATTAACGCCCACCTCCCTAGCGTTGCTTAGTAACTATTGTAATTATATGAAACAGCAAAAAATTACCATGAAATACAAAAAAAATAAAATAAAAAAAAAAAAAAACTCTTAAAGTAAAATAATATAAAAGTAAGTGGGTTTGTGTGAGTGTGTGTGTGTGTATGTGTGTGTGTATTTGTGTGTGTCTGTGTGTATGTGTGCGTGTGTACATGTGCGCGTGTGTGTCTGTGTGTGTGGTGCGTGCTTATGTTTGCATCTGAAATTTAATAAGATTTTCGGTGTCTCTATAATTTAGTGTTAGAAGCCAATTAAACAATACAATTCTACACCTTCGTAGCGTTAGGCTGTAGATTTTAAGGTATTCATTGACTTTATTGTACAGTGTTGGGCTCAAATAAACGTAATGTTTGTTTGAGGAGGCCAAGCGTCTTTTTTCAGTCGGACATACTCTATTATTTCTGCGTTTCAAATTTTCACTATTCTGGTTGTAAGATATTTCTGTGTGTTTTCGTAAAATAGCGTGCAAGATAAACAATTGTCGAACAGTCAGAACATTACAAATTTTATATAAATCTGCAGTTGAAAAGCGCCTAGGTTTGTGTGTGATGACTTTTAAAACACATCTTTGGGCTCTCTCCAGTCGAAGCATCGTGCATTTCGATGCTCCACCCCATGCCGGAATGCAGTAATTCAAAATAGACTGCACAAGAGAAAAATAAACCATTTTTAAGATTTCCTGGGTTGCGCTAGATCTAAGATTTCTAAAAATGTATATCAGTTTCCTTAATCGGGATACCAAAGCATTTATATGTTCAGTCCACGTGAGATTTTCATCTAGGGTTACCCCGAGGTATTTTAGTGTACGTGAACGACTAAGAGGGCAGCAATCGCAAAAGTGCCCCTGGTCTGGGCATTTGTGTGCAATGATCGTAAAGGTATCAAATGGAATTTGGGATTTATGGCCAAAAGTAATGAATTTAGTTTTTTGAGTATTTAGCGTTAATATGTTGCATGATAACCAATTGATTATAGTAGCCAGAGCATTTTCACTATGCTTACGAACATCAGACCATGTACTACCATTAACTATCAGAGCCGTATCATCAGCGTAAGTAATAATTTGGAATTTGTAGCTTGCACAGGTCGTTAATATATATAAGAAACAGGATAGGTCCCAGCACACTACCTTGTGGCACTCCGAAGGATATATTTTGATCGCTACTTATAATATTGTTTATAGAAACACACTGGGTTCTCTCACTCAGGTAGCTTTTAAAAAGGTCATACGACGTTCCACGTATACCATTTTTTTCTAATTTGGAAAGAAGGAGAGGGATAGAAACGGTGTCGAAGGCTTTTGATAAGTCCAGAAAAATACCCACAGTTTTCATTTTTTTATCAATATGTTGAGTGGCGGTATTTACTAAATTCATGAGTGCGTCCTCAGTAGACCTATTGACCCTAAAGCCATACTGATTATCTTCAAGCAGTTTATACTTATCCAAGTAGGAAATAAGTCGCTTATAAATTACTTTTTCTAGGATTTTGGACAAAGAACTCAATATGGAGATAGGTCTATAATTGTTGACAGATTCATTATCACCGTTCTTATAGATTGGATGAATAATAGCTTTTTTAAAAACCCTAGGGAATATGCCCTTCGATAAACACAAATTGAACAGTACAGTTATTGGAGGAGTCAAGAAATCCGCAGCTGCTTTTAGTATCGATGTCGAAATCCCATCCCAACCCACAGCGCAGTTGTCCTTAAGTTGGCAGATGATGTACCTGATTTCAGACTCATCGGTGTTATTAATTACCATCGAAGAGGACATAGATTGACTATTTGGAAAGTTGATGTATTTCTTATACTTAGCGGTAGGTTGAATGAGTTTAGACGCTATCTCCCTCCCTATATTGGCAAAAAAGATGTTAACACTATTGACTGCTTCGTGTGCATCATTTACTGATTTTAAGAGGTGGCTTGACACATTCGCTTTTTTGTTAGGTAGATTGCCAAACTGTTTAATTAGGTCCCAAGTCTTTTTTGAATCTTTCTTAGCTTTAATGAATTCGTTACTTTCATAATTTATTTTAATTTTCTTTAATAAATTATTGCAAAAATTCTTATATCGGGTAAACGATGATTTTAAATCTATATTATTAGGATCTTTTTTTACTTTCCTATAGAGTTTATCACGGTTTCGTATGCATCGCAATAATCCTGGGGTTATCCAAGGTTTTAATATTCGTCTTTTACTAGAAACCGATACTTCACGGGTATGTTTTTTTATAGCAGCAGATAAGATTGATACTAATCTGTTTGCAGAGTGTTCAGGATCAGTGGAAGTTACAACATCAGAAAAATCTGTCTCCTTAATGTCAGCAATAATAGCAGATTTATCAATGAGAAAAGATGTTCGTATTTTTGTTACCTGTTTTATATGTAGATCGCAACAAACAATTATGGGACTATGGTCGGTAAATACAGTATCTAAAACGAAAGATTTAGCGGTTGTATCAGTTTTAAGTAGTATATGATCGATGCAATTTTTATTTCTGGTAGGAAATAGGTGCCCTGGCAATAAACCGTGTAAAGCACAAAGGTTTAGGTATTCGTCTGCTCGTACATCATCAGACAAGTTGCCAATATTAATATTTACGTCCCCTATTATAATTTTTGTTCTAAAATTAACTATTGAATTTAATGCATTATCTAGGCTATTAATGAAAGATGCGATATTCTTGTTGGATGGGGATCGATATAGAGCAATGAGAGCAATATTGTTGGAGAATTTAATTAGTAAACAATTGGCTTCATCAAAAACAGGCTCCACTACTTCACAAATTAGATGGATTAGAAACTGTGAGACAAGGCTTCTAATCGCACTAGTAATTTAATTATTTAACAATAGTTTTATCTTAGGAATGAATCTTTTTATTATTTACGCGATTTATTTATGATTTATTTACGCGATGGGACTTGAACCTCCACTTATGGAGTAATTCTCAAGTTTATAGAATAATTGTGCCATGTATGGTGTATCCTATTTAGCCAGGTAGACAGAGGGGTCCTACGTCCTAGGGGGCACACGGTATGTTGCTATACCACAATGACCCTATAATATATTATATATTTTATTATTTATTTACTTTCATTGAATGTTAATGATTGTTTAATGACAATTAGCTATTAGGTATAATCGATTTCAAAGAGGCCTATTGTGAAGACACTCCGTTCACGGCACACGTCTCATGTTATCGTTCAGTTTGGAGATAGTATAGTTGATCCATTTATCAAGGAAGGCTATCGGCTATATAACAACATTTTAGGTCCGGTCAAGTTTGTCGTAACGTTTTATATGTAAAGCAGACAGAGTTACAGGTAAAAGTTAGTATCTCATATTACCCAAAGAGCTAGTTAAAAGATGATTTATCTGACCAATTATGTTGTAAATGTTTTACTTGGCACACACCGTGGGACCCCGGGTGGCCCCTTTATGATAATTGGGCGAAAAATTGTTTTTTTTCACATCACCCTTGCATTAGCCAATCTAATTATATGCGTCGAGATGAACAGATATGAGGAACTATTGTTACCGTATTATGTTATGTAGATTAGGAGCTATGGTGGCTTAGGTATGGACTATGAACGTGGTGGTTGTGGGTTCGATTTCCACTTGGAGGAATGTATTATTTTCATTCCTTCGCTCTCGTTTCGGCTATACTGCTATAGGCCATGGTCAAATAAGACTTTGTCTGACTATAAATGCAATGGTTGCAGGTTAAGTTTTCATTTGCAGTAATGAATTATTTTCATTTCCTCGCTCTGGTAACAAGACGTAGCGTGGTATAAAATTCTGCTAGTGGAAAATTGGGACAGTTCATCGGGAACGGGTTGACTTAACACTAGGTTCCCTCTTGCACACCTTACTATATGCGGGAAACAGTGTGAAGCAATTTTTATAATTTTATAATTATGAGTTAAAACTGAAGGTAAAAAATGTTGTAAATGTAACTTTTGAAAGGGCCATTATTTTATAAACAAGGGCGTTGAAACGTAACATTGACATGGTTCCAGCTCATCTTCACTATCACTTTTATGCAATAATAACTGTTTGTGTGGATAGTTGTTACCGCACAAACTTCTCGTCTTCTGAGGGTTGATTTAACCCATGTTCCCTGCACCCCATAAAGAAACATTCCCGAGGGATATCTCAATGATAGCACAAGTTAATTCCAATGACAGTCGATATGCCTTTCGCCATTAATCGATGATCATCCGCATAAACTAGGCACTGCCTATTTATTATGGTGTCAGTCACTTTGAAAGTGATAGGCCTAGCTAATAATTTAGATATCCTAGCCTATCTTCAGGATCGAATTTGATAAGATAAGAGCGTTTTTCTAAAAGTAGTAGTAGTACCAGCTACGCTGATTGAGCAAAAGTGCCCAAATAAACGAGTAGCACACGCCTCGGATCACATGCACGGAGCATTAAGGAGAAATTCCACTGAGGTCTTTCGACTCGTTGAAGACGGCGTTCAGGAGATCGCCTTTTTCTTAGCTTCTCATAGATTTCAGCGATAAACTCGGCTCTTCTTGCTCTGGTAATTGTCTATTTAAATTACTTGGAGCCTTAGTAGTAGCCTGACTAGTATCTCAGCCGAGATTGACATAAAACATATGAAAAATATAAGACAATGCCGGATAAAACACTTGTGTATGATGGACATATTATAAAAAAAGGAAATGACTGATAATCTATGTATTTGTAGTATATATCCCACAATTTTTCATAATCAGTACTCTCTTACTGCTGCGTACATACATACGTACTAAAGATAACTGTAATTATATCTAGAATAACAATTGACAGTTTTTTTACTTCTATTCTACACGAAGCCTTTGTTCTACTAGACTAGTGAAGTTGACAATTTTTTTTATAATTTTCCCACTAACTTGATTTGTTTGACCGTAATTGTTTGGAGAATAAGTTATAAAACAGTAGAAAAAAGGTAGGGAGTTCGAATCGAAATAGGAAAGACTTTATAATATACAATTCTCGTTTAAGTTCCGCCCTTATTTGAAATTATCCTAAAGTTTTATATCGGATTCGGTAACGGACAGATTTTTACTTCGGATATCGGATAATTTCAGTTCCGGATATGGAGCTTTAAAGTATCCCTGGTTGCTATCACCACTCGGAAGGCAGTTTCTAGTGAGAAGAGCCGACAACAAATTCCTATAATTTATTAAGTACATCATTTTTTTGATGTTATTAAATAAATAATTTTTCTATACAAGTTTTACTATGAAAATATTATTTCTAGACAATAAACTAAAGATGTTTTTTTTTGCAGATTAAAAGATTTTTTGAAAACAAAGAAACATGTCAGAAGCAAAGCTGTGTGGCGTATCTATGGGGAGCATAGGACTCATTGCGGTATTTCTATATATAATAGACGTATCGACAGCTGTAAGTATTTATAATATTTAGTTTAAGGTAAAAATATCTATATTCTTCTTGTTTTACTAAATATTTTTCAATATCACCCTGAAGGAACCTTGTGTTAAATCTCGTTTTCCATGGGCCGCCCAATTTTCGTGACAGTGTAATAGTAGTGGAACTTGACGCTGCCTTTTGTCTTGTTACCAGAATGAGGAAATGAAACTACTTCATTCCCCCAAGTGGAAATCGAACCAACAACCGTAGCGTTATAGCAACTCAACACGCAATATCGTAGTATAGTATGCGGGATATAGCGTGAAGGATCTTTCTCTCTCCAACGGGGAATCAAATCCACAACTAATAGGTAGGTAATAATTTCACAATGTAAACATTTACTCAGAAAAGGTACTAATTGGTATAATTTTATTTTAATTATACAATTTACGATTTAATAATTTCTAACATAATTACTTAATACAATGGGATGTTATTAAATAATGATAATATCAAAAATAATTAAACGGCTTCGTGGCATAGTTGCAATGTCTGAACGATGGTTGTAGGTTCAATATATATTGAAAGGAAAACCTATGATGTATTTATTTAGCTTCACACTGTATCCCGCATATATCAGGCATATTTTTTCGAATGGATTTTATTGCTGTTGATCTGGACTGGTCTTGGCGGCGTCACCGGGTGGGGTATATCACGGTAGGCAAAATGTGACCTAGAGCCAAAATACTTCATTTCCCAAGCACTGCTCCATTAAAGACATCTTCGGAGTTCAATGACGGAGATCAACATAATTTTCTTACCAGAGCGAGGATATGAAAGTAAATTACTTATTTATTAAAACCAGAATGAACTTAATAATGTGTTATAACATTTTCAAAAATGTTAATCAGACACTAAAGAAAAAACCTCCTGTCGTACACAACAATTACATCAGTCGGCCATTTATATGTATGTATATGACCATGCGGGCGAAGCCACCGGTAGAAGCTAGTAATTAATATAGTTTTGGTTACACTATTCCAGGCATTAGACGGTTACATTCCGGGTGAAGACTATCCTGTGTACGAGGAAGTGCCAAAAGGCTTGTCGTTTACTTGCGATGATAAGATACCAGGATACTACGCGGATCCCGAGACCCAGTGTCAGGTATGCAATATTTTAAGTTAATATTAACACGGCACTCTGAAGGTTTAGTGGAACAGTAAGACCGTAAACGCAGTGGTTATGTCTTCGGATCCCACTAGCAGGCATGAATGGTAATATCAAAAACAAGGAATTTAAAAAGGAATTTGGTACTACCTTTACTCTGTGCTTTTCATGCTAAGTATGGGATATAGCGTAAGTTATGAAAAATATTAACTCTGTAGGCGTTCGTGATGAAGTATAGCAATGTCTGTAGTTACTATGTAACAATTGTGAGTTGACCCCTAGGGAGTAACTTATATTGAAATTGTTTTCATTTCCCCGCCATGGCAAATGACGAATGGGATTCTTTTGTATACTCACAAACAACTTCTCAATCATTAATATATCTTTATTTACTAATGAATGAAACGTATAAAAAATGTATTAATCTATATATATATAAAACCGAAAGGTCACTCACTCATCACGAAATCTCAGAAACTACATGTGCTGGGAATCTGAAATTTGCATAGGAGTTACTTATAGGACGTAGGTGCTCGCTAAGACGGGAATTTGCAATATTCGACTTCTAAGGTGTCGTTTTTGGGGTTGAAAGTTTGTATGAAACTTCGTTACTACAAATGCTAGGAGTCTTACATTTTGCATGGACGTCTCTTATGGGAAGTAGGTACTCATGGAGACAGAAATGAATAATAACGTAGTTTACGCAGGCGAAGCCGCGGGCGGGCCGCTTGTTAACAATAAAATTATTAAACGTATTTAAGTGTGAAATAATACGTTAAAAATTATTTATTTTGTAATATTTCTATCACAGGTATGGCACTGGTGCGTGCCCGGCATCGGAGGAAACATGATGTATTCATTTCTATGTGCCCCTGGAACTGTCTTCAATCAGCAAACGAGAGTGTGCGATTGGTTCTTCAAGGTAAGTCTCAAAATATAGTACAAATATTAAAAGGTAAAAGGTAAAAAGTAAATAGTACGACTTGGACGCTCTAGTCCATGAACTATTAATTTCTAGTAGGTACATAATTCTTTATAATATCTAAATTGTGTGAAGAAAATAAGTTTAAAGGTAATAAGAGTACTTCGATAATCTCTAAAAAGAGAACGGATGCAGTCAAATGCTGCCATCTTCTTATTCTATATTTTTTTGGCTTCACGCTGTATCCTTCATGTAGCAGAGTAGCCAGAGGGAACCTGCATAGAGACAGAGAATGCCACAGAGAAGATACTCCATTCTCATTAAGACATTCCGTTCCCCACTTTCCACCAATGAAAATTCCACAATGAAAATTTTTTTTTTTTTTTCGAGTTTAAATATAATTATTCCCTCGAACGGAATTGAACCCGCATTGTCTACACATAGATACATTTCATATAAATTAGTTGTTTAACATTTTTCAGGTGGACTGTCCAAACGCCCCTGCGTATTACGGAGTGAATGAGGACCTTTACAAAGATGAAGCGGGCAACTACATAGCTGGGAAAAAGTAGATCATAATTTATTATAAATAAGAAAAACTTAGCATTAATTAGTACAAATTATAAGTTACCAATCGTAGGACTGACTTAACTGACACAACTGTCATTTAGACTTACAAGTATTTATTATTTTTTTCTTTAATACACTTCAGATTTGCTTCCTGTGTTGTTTTATAAATTGCAAAGATATAATTCCATATTATTTAAACGATATTTTCCGAGTCTTAGTCAGTGATAGTAATTTTTCTAAATTATTCAGGAATTATTATTGAAACCAAATTGTAAGAAAATAATAGTTAATGCTTAGAAAAATATGTTTGCTCACTTGTACGAATTATAGAATACTTACGTAAGTAGTCTTAAGTCACAAATAGAGACAAATTTAGGATATCGAAGAGGACGTGAAAAAGAAGTTCAAAATGTTTTAATTTATCGTATTGTATAGAAAATTATTTTGAATGAATTCAAATTCATCCCTCCAAAGTTAATATAATCATCATCATTATCATCAGCAGCCATCTTTTGTCCACTGCTGGACATAGGCCTTCCCCAATTCTCGCCACCACACTCGATCCTCAGCTCTTCGGACCCATCCGCTTCCCGCCACTTCCTATGTCAGCACCGAAAGAATATAATACATAATAATAATATTAAGTGCCTAACAAAATTTAAATGCAATGTTTTCATTTTACAAAATAACCATTTAATATGACGAGAATACGATATTCTTGAAACTAGAAGTTGCATATTATAATGGTGACTCGACTCGTTCGAATTCCACTTTAATTTTTAGTGAAGACTGTCGCAAATTCGAATAAAGGCGATTATATAATAACTAAAGATTAGTGCGAGGCGCGGCGTTAAGTTCCACCATCTATACACACTGAAATACTCAGCCCGCCGACGATATCTCCCCGAGCAGCCACGTTGTGCTTGCTAGCTCTTTTATTGTGTTAAAGTATCCAAATACTTCTTTATTTACAATCTCTACAATAATTAGTAGTAGCTATACTACTTCTGGTAGGTATAAGGTAAATTATTAAAAATAAATCGTCAAACATACTGAAACTTTCATAAAAAATATAATATAAATTTTATCATTATTTTTCTAGAAATGAGCTAATAATTGTAAATATTTTTATTTTTGTATTAAAATGTCATAATTATTAAATGAAATGTGTTTTATTTTTTTCATTATACGATTGATTTATTTTTTCATTTTGATAATCATTAACAATAAAAAAGAATAGAGTCGTTGTGGCGCATAAGCACAGAGAACCTACGCTCTATTCCCTCTATTCCCATTAAGACGCTTACGCTCCCGATTTCCACCGAATTCTCGAAGCTTTACGGCGAAAAGCCGCGAAATTAAAATATTAAATATTTAATTCCGCTGAGTGCGATCGACCCCACAACCGTCGCGCTTATAGTCTGGCCCTTTTGGCATGACGACCTTAAACATTCAGAATTACAACCCAGAATCAATCTCTTCTCATTAAACCAAAAATCTAAGTAATTTTAATTTAAATTGAATTTTAAGTAAATTAATAATCTGTAAAGGAAAGTGTTAAATTAATGTAATTCTAAATTACTTATTTAGTGTTGTAATATTATATTGCTTGAGGTCATTGCGTTTCTATTACAAAATACTGGTAGCTGTTTGTTTGCTATGCTTTATATCGCGGTTTTACGCGTTCAAATTCTGGCAGAAGTCATCGGGGCGCAGTGGGACAATATGGCTGTAAACGCGGCAAAGGTAAAAGGTTCGATTCCCACTCAAGGCAATAAAATATTTTATATTTTCTGCCCTCGTTCTGGAAACGAGGCAAATCGCGGCGTTGAGTTCCGCCATTCCAATGACACGCCACGCCAGTATGTTGTTATATAGTCTTCCTTGATGAATAGATTATGAAAGACAAAAACATTTTTTCAGCTTCTTCTAGTAGTTAAGCGTATTTAACTTTACTAACATTTAACTTTATAATATTAGTAAAGATTTAAAAAATATATATAAAACATACAGAAAATCTAAATAATAGTGTATACAAGTTACATACAAATGACAACCAAACTAACAAAAACTGTAACTAAGAACTAATTATATACAATCGACAGACCTATACATATTGGTATATAATTCGACTAATTTAAGAAGACCTCCTTGTTATAAAGAATATTACGATCGTACGGTCCAATTTAATATGGCTGTATAAAATCAGCTACACTTTCACTAGCAAGGCCAAGTAAAACAAATAACTTCACGCTATGTTCTTAAAGTGTTTAAAATTGATATCTATTCTATCTCTATATCTCTCTCTATCTAAAAAATTATATTTTTCCTTGTCGTGATCATGGTGGGTTTGATCCACCCTCGGGGGGAGTTATTTTCATTTTTCTGCTATAGCAAGATAAAGCAGTGTTGGTTTCCGCCATTCTGTCTGTCTAACTTGCTATAGGGGAAAAATTGTGAAAAAAATATTTTTGTAATTTATTATTGTAATTTATTACACAAAAATCGAAGTTGCAACCATCGCGAGTAGACATATCGTGTGTTAATTTATAAGAATAAAGAAAATCAGTTTCATACTTTTTCCACCACAGCAGATTCTACGCAGAAGGATCTTAATATTATACCGCTCCCTTATTTCACTTAATTTTCGATTTATGAATGCCAAGCTTCGTCTATCACATCGGGAAAAGAAAACCATTTAAGTATTTAACCATTTCCCCGAGTGGGAATCGAACACCTAAACCCAATCATCATGTTTACAGTCAGACGCTGTCACTGCGCTACAACAGCCACATCTATTTATTTTTATATTTATTAAATTACAAATTGGTTGATAGATTTCTAAATGATGTTACAAACAAGTTTTAGAAAATTCTTTCACTTATCGTGTTTCGTTATTGCTAATATAAAAAATATACGTCTTTAAAGTAATTTAGAATGAAGTAAAAAAAGTATATTTTTATCTGTACTAATGTCCGTATCCTGCAAATAGCAGGGTAGGCAGATGGAACCTGGAAACGTAGTATTGAGACCGTCCCCATGGAGACACTTCAGTGTTCTTCTTCTCTTCCGTTCCCCACTTTCCACTGAAACCTAGAGGCGTGTTGAGTGTCGGAACTTAACGCTCCGTTTGCCTCATCACCAGAGCGAGACGATGAAATTTGAGTAGGAATCGAACCCATATTCTATCGCATTTATAGTTACAGACAGGTGCCACTGAGCCACGACTAGCATAAACAAACATATCATTTTTCGGAAACAGTCCTCCATATAATAATAATAATAAATTCTTTATTTTGGGAAAAACACATATACGTTAGCCTACTTAAAAAAACACAAGAAAAGATGCAGGTGCATGTAACACACCCTTTAATCTGTCAAAATCTGTCATCTGCCACTGTCACACACACAGATTAAAGACACAGCCATTTGACAGTTGATTTAATACAGATAATAAAGAGACGCTTACGTGAACAGTGGCGTAACACATTTTGCAATGACAGCGTAACCGGTCGCTCAAGGGCATAGCAATATTGGTTTCTCAACTATCTCTTATCAGAATTACTTCATAAATTGATTATAAGTCTGTTAAGAGGATAAATTGTATAAAAATATTTTTCTAGAGTTTAGATAGATAATATTTGTCTAGAGTTTCTAGACACTAGATTCTCTAGTGTCTAGAAACTCTGTTCTAGGTTCTACGTTCTCGACTTCTAGACATTGTATATTGATTAATGTATCTCATCGACGCGCTTTTTTGGCAGAGTACAAAAATTATATGAAGTTTTAGTAAATTAGATAAAAAAGTCTTAGATGACAAGTAATCGATACATTTTATACACAAAAGTATATTAAATTAATATAATTTAAATGTTCATTGGCATCTCTGAGTGCGGCTGTGTAAAATAACTATTATTAAGGTCTACAATTTCAACTATTCAAGTAAAACTCTTCATTATTGCATTTATTTTTTTAGCGTCACATTTTGTTAGAGATATTGCGTTTTAACTCAACGCTACGCTATATATATCTTCTTACCAGGATAAGGAAATGAAAATAATTCATCCCCCAGAGTAGAAATTGAACCCAGAACCATCGAGCTTACCGTCGTCAACGGCCTCATCCTTACTCAGCCACATTATTGCATTACGCGTGATTATAATTAATTATGATGTATTTTCCACACGTGACACGTCCTTGTATCAAAAACCAATAACATAGTTGGTCTTCTGAGAATTCAACATATTTTTTAATAAAACAGGTATATTTACCGTTGTGATTCATATGGCATATATGTAGTCGCAGTTGCAAGGGAGCCGAATGAATGAGATGTTTGAGGGTTCGATTTCCACTAGGGCGTAATACGTTTATATAATCATAGGAATTCGAATCGAATCCGAACTCACAACCTCTAGATTACAGTCAGCCGCTTTTAATATGATTTTATAATATAGAAAATTGCAGTGTGTTTTATTTATTAGGAAACTAGCATTATATATTAAAACTACATTAGTTTACAAACATTTAAAAATTAATTGATACAAAGTATGTCTTACAGGCTAACTTAATTACACACGCACAAAAACAGGCGTGTAAGCCTAAACTTATTACATAAACACAGCTTCATTCAACTACATATAAAAAGTAATAAATTGAAAATAAATAAAAATATTTAATAGTAAAAATAGCTAAACATTAAAAAAAAACAAAATACATTTAGAATAGTAATATAGTATTTTTTTAAATTTTATTCTAGTAAAAATATAAAAACGTTGCACGTACGTGATACATTACTTGCCAGCTTAATGCTTGCAGAGAAAACCCAGTATCAAGAACGTTAAGTATCGGAACTTAACGCTGCTATTTATCTTATTAGAAGAAAAAAACTACTTCACTACCTCGGCCAAATATCAAACTCATAACTATCGCACCACAATTACATCAAAAATAAAATAATTTTATAGTTTTAAAAACAAATTGAATCTGGGACTTCATGATATAAATCATTAAATAATAACCATTGTGCGACCAAGTCGAGTAAGGTATTGACAAACGGTTAGCACATGCTCTGCTCCAATGCCTATTTGAGACAGATGAAATGTATGCAAGTGGTGCCTAACTTGTAGTCAACCGATCGGTCACTTTTGTTACGAAAATTACTTGCAGTGACAGTTTTAAATTACATTTTTAGTAATTTAATTAATACTAGCTGAGGCCAGTCGTGGTGCAGGGCCACAAGCGTGTGCTTGTAAACGCGACATGTCGTGAGTTCAATTTCCACTCGAGAAAATGGAAGGAGGAAACTCGAGGAATATTTAATATCTTCACTTCTTCGTTCTAAAAAGTGAGGTAAAGCGCGGCGTTGAGTCCCGTCACTCAATACGCCGTGCCTCCAGAATTCGGCAGAAAGTGAAAAACCAAAGTGTCTTATTGAGGACGAAGTGCTTTAATCTTAAAAATAGGTTCCCGGTTATCTTTTTTTAACTTAACACTGTATCCTGTATATAGCAGGGTAGACAGAGGAAACCTCATGTGAAGATACGCCGTTCCTAACTTGCATTCCGCTTGCAAAACATTGTGTATTGAGTGGCAGAAGTCAACCCCGCAGGGTAGGCAAAGGGAACCTGGGTACCTAGTGTTAAGACACTCTATTCCATTGTATTTTTGTCGACTTATAATTGTCACTAACAAATATTATCAAAGTATTACAAAATCAACAATAGCCATGAGTTTAATTGTATTTAACTAAAACGACTACTTTCACTAAGTTACGCAAAAGTAAAGCAACCGACGCGCGAACCGAATGCTTAAATACTATGAAAACTAACATTATTGCTGTTGCCTACTGATGATATAAAGGAAAGAAAAAATACGTTTTTATGTTCAGGAAATAGACTGGATTTTAGGCTAGATTTAAATATTGTTTTCAGCTTCATGCTGCAAATAGCAGAGTACGCCTAAGACCTAGTGTCAAGACACTACATTTTCCATTTTTTACCCGAATATGCGATATTACGTATTAAATGGCGAAACTTAACGCCGCGTTTTATCTTGCCAGAACAGGGTAATGAAAATTCCAATAAATTAAAAATCCAATTTCATTCAAAAGGGTATCGAACCTATGACTACGGGACCTACAGGCAGCCAGTCTTTTTTAAAGTAGACTGGTTTAAGTGTTTCAAATTTCAGTCTGATCCTGTAATCTTGTCTAGGTCTGGATTTTCAATTGAGGTTAATCTAATATACGCAGTACGCGACTTATATATCTACTTCTAAATAGTAAGCATGGACACTCACATTATATAGCTAAGGTGACTACAATATTGAGGTATTATCGAGCTGGTCTGATGATGAAGCAGGGATCTGAACGAAACTCTTCACAGATTACTAGTAAGCTCGATTTTGAAGTTCAAGCTTATATAATTAATATCTTTGAGAACATTCTATTTATTCGTGCACTTGCAGCACTTGATATAGAAAAGCGTTCCTCACTCTGGTGACAGGATAAAGCTCGTTGAGTTCCGCGTGAGGAACTTAAAGCTGGGTCATCTCTGCTTACTCTGTTACAATGTGAAGCAAAAAAATGGCAAACTTAAGGAAAATATATGAAACGAGCTTAAAATAAAACTTGAATTGATGACAACATTGACAATGTCATACAGATGCTGTAACTAGAAATAATGTCATTCTCATCATAAAATATGAACAATAACATCACGTAATATTATTTGCTTTGGATTTAGATTCACATAGCTCGTCCTAGGCGGAGGGAATCTAGTGTTAGGACACTTTCCCTCGCCCTGCCGTATCTCAATACCGTGTATTGTCTTGCTACCAAAGTAACAAAATGAAAATACTTCCTCCCCTCGAATGGGAATCGAACCCACAGCCGTCGTGTTTACAGTTGCACGCTGTGCCTCTGTGAAACGACGGCCTCGATTATTATTTTCTATAGTATTTATTTTATGAATCATGTGAAAAATCTTGTATTTTTTTTTGATGAGGAGATAAGAAAATTATTTACATACATCCGCTTGTACTGCTTGAAATTAAACACAAGTAATAAATAAAGGTTGAGCACGCGACGATCGTCGTTTCACATTACACAAGAAATGTTTGTATTCGACTTTGCAAAAATATATTAGTCCTATATTTTTTTATAAGGTTACCAAGAAGATTGATAAAAAATATTTTAAGTATATGAAAATAATCATTTTTTTCGTCGATTGAGATCTTGTTAAATTTAAATTTCATTTTTTTGAACACATGACCTTCTGGCAACAGAAGGGATTCGTGATATTTCGTGTTGAGTGGCGGGGCTCAGCGCCGTGCTTTATGTTGTTGCCAGAGCGAGACAATCGAGCTCACAACTGTCACGTTTACAGCAAATATTTTCCTCTATGATATTCATCACACATACCGTACTGACATAACTTAAAAAACATTTCTTAATTGACCATTTCACTAATAATGAACCAGAAGTTAAATTACAAAAGAAAGAAAGTGTGTTTTTTATTTATATATAAAATTTTAATTACTTTTATAACAATGTATCCACAATCAGATATACACATGGACAAGTGAATTGTTGTGTTCTTCAAAATTATTATCTGAATAGGAAATTTATTGTTTTAAATTAAAAATGTAATGATGAAATTATAAGGAAATTATATGAAAATAAAATGTATGCAGCATACAGTATGCTTTACATTTGTAAAGTAATTTGTAAGAAGGGTGTAAGAAGGGTTTAATTCTAAATAAATAGTATTATAATAGGGGATAGGGGGAGGCCAGTCGTGGGGCACAGGCACAAGTGTGTGACTGTAAACGCAATTGGTTATGGGTTCAATCCCAACTTGAGAAAATGAAATAATTATTATATTAATTTCTTCGCTCTGGTGTCGAAGCAAAGCATGGGTGGCGTTGAGATCCGTCATTCAACACGCAATATCTGGAATTGAATTCGAAAAACAGGAAACGGAGTGCTTTACCAGTAGGTTCTTTCTACCTACCCTGATGTGTGCGGGATACAGTGTCTTAATGGGAACGGAGTGTCTTAACACTAGGTTCCTCTGCCCACCCACGTTACCTCTGCCTATGTTATGTGCGGGATACAGTCAGATAACGTGAAAAATAATTTTGTTGCAAAAAATTAAAGAATTAATTAAGCCTCTTTACATTGATACGAACGACTGTAAAATTATCATTTTAAATTAATTACTTTTCACTTTTAAAATGCAATTGTTCAAACTGTTGATTTGCTTTTATAGTTCGTTTTTTTTATTGTTGATAATTTTTATAGGCCGTCGTCGTGGCACAAATGCACCAGCGCGACGGTGCACAAACGTGAGGGTTACGGGTTCTATTTCTACTTAGGTGAATGAAATATTTAATATTTTCATTTCTTGTATTTGGACCTTTCCACCACTTTTCAACTCAACTACATAATATATCATTAAAATTCTAAAATTATGCATTCTTGACGCTGTAATTACTCTGTTAAGTCATTAAAATCTCACTTATAGGAATATTTATAAGTGTATACACATATGTTTCTCCAGTTACATTGAGCAAAATACACTAGATAAGAGAATTGTGGAGTTTATTGCCGGCTCTCCTCAACAAAATAACTTTCCGAGGCGGTGACAGTGACGGTTCAAAAGTGCTTACAATACTATAATTGATTAAATAATATTTTGTATTTAAATACATAATTGTCAAATAATTTTTTAACTCTTTTTAAATAACAACCTTACTTTTTACATAATCTTTATATTGAAGAGAGCAACAGCTGTGTTTCTCCTTTCTTGCTGGCTCTCAGCAGGCCAGCCAATATCTTACACTGAAAATATTATTGAGAGCAGTGAGCGCGTTGAACTCTTTTATTTGGGACTTAAGATTTACAGTAACTATGATTTTGTTTCGAACTATTTTATTATAATTTAACATTCAACGTTCTAGTTGCAAATACATAAATTGAATTTCATTTGTTTTTATTGAAAAGACAAGGCAAACGAGCGTACGTGTCATCTGATGGAAGGAAGTGATCACCGCCACCCATGGCCCCTGTAACACAAGAGGAGCTGCAAATGTGTTTTTATTTCCTCGCTCTTATACAGGTACCGTCTTCGTTAAATCCCGATACTTAAAACATAATATCTTGAAAATTGAGCGGAAAGTGAGAGAAAAGTCTCAAAATTGTTCTCTCTTTTTGCCAATTCAAAAAAACAGCTTCACGCTATTTTCTGGTCAGTCTACATCACTTAGCGGAATACAGCGTAAAGCTAAAAAAATAAAGAATATTTTATAAGCATTAACCTGTAACGGTACAGCTACTAATTAAAAAAAAACCTACACTTGTCTCAATTAATTATTGTTACACTACATAAATTTAATATGTCAATTAAAACTAACATGGAAAATACTTTTCCGTTTTAAAAAACTAATTTCACTTTTTTTAACTACACACATATATATATTACGTAATAAAACAATATTGTCATTATAAACATTACTAGAAAGTAAACTTCCTGGCTTTACATTGGTATCATCAATATAAATGAAAATTATTAATTCTTTTTTATAAAAAACCACTCATAATCGAGTAATTAACACTTGAAATGTGTATTATTAACTAGTCACTGCTCGTGACTTTTTTTGTGTACACTTTAAGATGTAAAATGGCAATTTCTAATTTTCGTAAAAATTTACATTTCCTGATATTCCTTATGCCAGTTTTCACTTTCTAAGTGCAGGCACAAGGTCTGATTGTGAACGCGACGGTTGCGGATTGGATTCTCAGTCGAGGAAATGAATTACCTCCATTTTCTCGCCCCGGCAACAACGAACTCAAACTACTCCTCTTGGTTTGTCTCGTTATAAAAACACAATACTACCGTAAAGCTTTCTTTTCTTCACGTCATTAAGTTCACTAATTAGAATATAAATTTGTAGCTGTATGTCAGTTCGCGTGACTTCCAAAGGAACTTGACCGATTCCGCTCAAAAAGGAAGTCGGTGAGGAAGTAAATATAGGATGTTAATATAGGAAATGACAGTCAACACGTACTGTTTATAAAGCAAGTAGTATGAAGCGTACGTCGCTATATATTATGACCTGGGAATCTAGTGTTAAGACACTACGTTCCTGTTAAGAGTACTTCCACTACACTTATTCATTGTGTGTTGAGTGGCGGGACTCAACGCCGCCTCTTTGCTTCGTTACAAGAGTCAGGACATGAAAATATTAAATATTTAGGTTTACCTTACATGGGCAGGGAAATAACGAATTCCTTCGAGTGGACATCGAACCCAGAATCAGTACCGTAGTAGTATTATTCGGACACTGTTCAACTAGGCTCGAGGGCGTAAATAATTTCATAACATTTAAAATAAAACTCGATCTGTGTCTTATTTATGTTAATGTGCGAGTAAGTTTCTTGCGCAGCGTCGGCTTTGTCCAGCACGCAATATGTAGGTGACATATAATGTAAAGTTATGCAGGATAGCCTGTCGTGTTTTTTTCTGTGTTCACGTAAATTCTTATGGTATATAATTTGTTCTGTTTTTCCTTCTATGTATTGATGGTATATGGTATTACTTTAATCTACGTATAGACATATAAAAAGTCTTCCTACACTGAGTGACTGACAGACAACGCTCAGACGAAAGTACCAGTAGTTTTGTAAATCAAGACTTAGGAATTTGAAATTTGGCATATTGGTATATTAGAGAGTGTAGGAAAGCATTCATAGAAATTTTATCAAAAATCTTACGGAAACGGGAAAAAACGGGACATTTTAGCGTCATGAATTTAAAATTTCAGTTGAAGTCTAGTTAAAACTAGACGTAATAATAAATTATTCACACAAAAAATATACACAAAACTAGAATGCTTTTAATATGATAATAATTTTGGTTTCCAAGTTAATTTATATGAGTCAAAGACTCACTTGTACATTTTTTGTAAGTTTTTTGACTTTGATTAATTTGCAAATTTCCCACAGTGCACACGTTAAATATGCAATTCTTCTAACTCGGTAAAATTAATTAACTAGGTATTAATTAAAAATTAAATTTATATAAAAATGAAAACTTTATATCTTCTATCTTCTTCGCCAATCTGTAAAAAGAAAAATATTATTTTATTACTTCACCGTGAAAGTCTTCAATTAATTTTAATTGTCAATAAAATATTTTTTTTATAAACAAAACAAACTTACAATGGTCACCCATCATACAATGACTCGTATTAATAAAAAGTGGAAAACATTACATTGACCGCATGTATATCTCAAGAGAATTTGTAATTAGTTATATTTATTCATAGCACAGAATAGAAATTTCAATGAAATAAATATATGATTCCACCTATTATAGTAACTTTAGTTACTATTGTCTTCAATCTAAACTAGTGGCTTTAGTTAGTACTGTGAACCTCAGAGGTCGTAATTTAATATAAGATAGCGATAAAAAAGAGAGTAAACTTGATATTCGCTAAAGCTAAGCCTAGTAACTAGTTCAACATACACATAATTATCTTTATTCTCAATATCACGTTGTTTCCCTCACACGGCAGAGTTAATAGAATTAACAGGAAACGGAGTACACTCTGTTTCCCATTACGATACTTTCTTTTCTCTTAAGACATTTCTGTTCCCCACTATTCACCAAATTCTTGAAGCAATGCATGTTGACTGGTGGAACTCAAACAATCGCACCTTAATTTCCCAGCGCCTTGGTATCCTTGTTTTTATAGATTTAAACGAAAATGAATTATGTATTTCTTCATAATATTGGACTCATCCATCACAGCACAACATCATGCCGCAGCAACACAGTGTATGTTTGCTTGCTTATGAGTTTCATTCATACTCGAGGATATTCATTATTTTCATTTTCTCGCCCTGGTAACAAGAATTTTTAGTTTCACCAATTAACTCGGAGTAACGGAGTGTCTTAACAATGTGGAATAATATATATTATGTATACCTATACATAATGTAAAAATATTACTTGTTTATTTTAATATTAAAAATATATTGCATTATAAAATTGCTATTGTCCATCTCTTATTATCATATCACAAAAGAAAAATCTTAAACTTTCCTGGTTTGACCGCAAACTTACAAATATACATACATATGCAGCAAAAATCTAATAAACAAACACATACAGTGCCTAGTTTTTATCCTCGAAATATATAAAATTGTTTATCCGCATACAGTCACGTATTAATTTAATTCGCCTTTCCAACTTCATGGCCACCCTACCTCCCACTCTACAGTCAGTACACAGCCAGCCGTCTGAAAGTGCGGTCGTCGACTTAGTTACACCACGCAGTATATCTCTGTGTATTTTGTATGTTTTGTGTTATATAGTTTGTGTTTAGTGTATACAGGTGCTCTATAAGGTTTAGTATTTGACTGCATATGTATAGGGTGTTTGCTTATTGTTTTCTAATTTTTTGTTCTTGTTGTGTTTGTTACCTAATTGTAGTGCGATTTCATCTTGGATTTATTTATATGTAGGCGTTAGCGTTAGCTGAGTGATTTTTCTTAAATTTCCTTAGATATCTTTTCTATTTTTAATTTTATAACATTTTTCTAATTATATATTTAAAAATAAATTAGAATATTATACCATTTTCACTCTTTAACCAGAAAACAACTTTTACAAATAAATTTGGTTGGTAGTTCCAGAATATTCGATTTTTTACTTTAATTTATTTATTCATATTAAAAAAGTTTTTTTAATATGAATAAAAAAGCACTTGGTACAAATATATTTAAATGTATATTCCCTTCACGTAATATTGCCACATTCGTTTCTAGCGGCGACGTTTCGCTGCACTTATAATATATACAAAACAGTTTTATATATATTTATGTATGTATGTTGTTTATATAATAGTTTATGTGGCATACTTTTTGTAGACAGTGCTAGCAGCTTTGATTTTTTAGAGGATACATTAAAAACTAAACGTCGGCCGCAAATTTATTTGCGTGGGATTTATGATGTAAAATAGATTTTTTCATCAGTTCCCGTAGGCATTTAGGGAGTGTGCGAGCTTTTCGAGAAGCTCACACACTACTTAAATGCCTAAGTTCAAACATTTTATATTCGTTAGTTTAGTTCGTTGTCTGTCAGTTAGATTTTTCTATATAAATATGGAACTTAAAAGACATGCATACATAAATGAGTAATAAAACAAATTTTCCCATTATTAGGAGTAATTCTTGGTTGATTGGGTTAGATTATACGTATATTTACAAATATACTTAAATTTATTTCATACTTTTCCTGTTCACATATAAAAATTACCAGCTGTTGTCCACTACATCTTTACATTACTAAATATTTTCATTGACTATAAAACAAAATCTTGTTTTTCCACTCAGTTTCTTGTAGAATTCTTGGGAAATTCTCGCTTAGCGTTCCCCTGCACTCCCCATTATAGCTAATAATAATGCCAAATTTCAGCGTTCAACACTGTGTAATTTCGTCTGTGCGTTGTTTGACATTGACTCAGTTAGTAAATGAAGTGAAATCTAACTTACCTTCAAAATACATATATAATGAACATTTTTTATTTTAATGATTTTTAAATTGATCATGATTGTCACTCTATCCGTCCGCGTGTTACAGCCCCTTTATTTTGTAGTGACTCACCACCACACCACACCACACATCACATATACTGAGTGTCTCACCATCAAGTTCTTTATGACTATCTGACAGCTATGAGGCCGCCGTGTGTTCGATCCCTGATATGCGTGAAAAAGCCGAGCTGTTTTCCTTTTCACTCAGCACTTAGACAGCTCATAAAACTTTACTTTATAAAAAAATATATATTTTCTAGATCGAAATATGAACACGTTACATCCGTTTCGTAATTGCAATTTATTACCAATTTCTAATGAGCCTTTAAATATTAATTATCATTAGAGCTGCTAATTAAAATGATAAGTTAAATATATTGTTTATTGCGTCTTTCGTAATATTAGTAGTATTGCTGTATTTCATTTTTTTAGCTTCACACTGTGTAATGAGACATTCCGTTCTCATTAAGACAATTCCGTTCCCTACTTTCCGCTAAATACTAGACGAATTGCAGTTGGTAACGGAAAGTGTACGTACTCGTAGTAACAGCACAGTGGCAGTGTAGTAGCGGAACACAACTCCGCGCTTTTGCCTCGCTACGAGGAAATTATAATATTAGATTTATTTAAATTTAAAAGAGAATAACACATAGCCCATGCTATTCAAAGAGCATTTGTGTATAAATCTAGCTTAGACTCCTAGCTTCACCTACGTATGTACGGTGGTTATATTGAAACGACTAATGTGACACATATGTACTCGTATAGCCCACTCCGAGAAATGACTGACTGAGACTGTCCAACGCAAAAATATTTTTTTCAATGAGAATCAGTGCAGTAAGTTTCTGAGATTAGTATTAACAACCAAATCAATTTTATATTTGTTTAGAAGTACAGATTATAGTTCTGGGTTTGAAGCGGTGATAAAAGTAAAGTCGAAGGTGACTTGTTTATTAATAAATCAAACGACCTCTGACTTTTAATATCTAAAAATATAGATTATATTTTTAGATATGCAATGCAATATAAACTTGCAAATTAGATATTTCTTTCTTCATTTTGTTTTGCTAAGAACGAGGCCATTGTGGGACTGTTGAAAGACATCTCATTCCTAGTCTGGTCAACTTCACGTATCGGTTGTGGATTCAATCCCATGTCGGGGTAATTATATTAAACTATTTTCATTTCTTGGCTTCCTTGTACAGAAAATGCGGCGATAAGTTGCGCCATTCAACTCCGACATTGCGAGTTGAATGGCGGAATTCAAAATTCGGACCGAAAGTGGAGAAAGAAGAATATAAAGAATATAATAATAAATCGTAAAGCCGTCCGTCGTGGCGCTGCCATACCGGGAGTAGAAGAGAGTAGTTAGTTAGTAGTAGTTATACCTAGCATTGCACTGATCTCACGTGATAAATCGATGCGTTAAGTACCGTCTAGGACGTAATACACTCCGTTCCCATTAAGACCATTTTCGGTCCATTTTCGGCTAAATACTACAAGCATTGCATTTGAGTGGCAATAAAAATGAAAATATTAAATATTTCACTTTCTCAAGTGGGAATCGAATCCACAAGCTTCCATACGTAAAGCTAAACAAAAAACATATACGAGTATCAAAAGAACATCTCAAGAACACTCTCGACGTTGAGAGCGGTCTATACAGCGCTCCTTAGATTCCTTGAGGAGTGTAGGGGAGCACTAGAAAAGAGTTTCAGGCAATTCTCCCGGAGACGAGAAAACAGAGATTTTAGATTTCATAATATAAGCTATAGAAGTGCGGGCTTCATCTTGTATAACATATAATTGGTTAGCCTTTCGCATTGACTTTGATTGATATACCGGAAAATATTCGATTTCTAATCAATATAGATAGACCAGTAGGTTCTTATCACTTTTATTAAATTATTTAATTTCACTTATAAATAACATTTGTAGTGACAATGTCTCCGTTCTTTAGTTATTACGGATAGTAGTTAACGGTTGTGAGTTCAATTCTCACACGGGGGAATATTTTCATCTAGTAACAAGACAAAGCGCAGTATTGAGTTCTCCCTCTCTACAAGCAATGTCTTTAAAATGCATGGAAAGTGGAGAAAGAAATGTCTTGACACTAAGTTCTCTCCGCCTACCTCCTTCCCACAAGATGGATTTCGTTTGAATTAGTTTTTTTTATTGCTTCATGCTGTATCCCGCCCATAGCAGGGTAAGCAGGGGAAACCCGGGAATGTTAGTGTTAACATATTCCTATCCCATTAATATACTTCCGTTAGTCCGTGAATTAGTAATTTTAATCTAATTAGGTTACAACCTATTTTTGCTTTACAAACAAACAGAGGAATTGGCCGCTAAACTTTCACTCTAATATTCAAAATTTACAATCAGACATCATATTTTACAGAAATTGAAATAAATGCAAGAAGTAAAAACCGACTCGGGCATAGTCCAAGTAGTTTGGAAGTTTATCAAAGACTTCCTTTATATCTATTTTAAGTTTGTTTTGTACGCAATTGCGATTTATATATTGTTTTATTATTACGATATGTATTTTAGTTAGTGACGACGGGTCACTGGTTCGATTCCGAGAGACTTTAGAGATGTTATAAGTGAAGTGACTGTACAGTGAATATATTTTTGTGTGTGACAACAACAAAATATTTTGGTGAGTTGTTTTTTAATTATGTTTTTATTTTTTTAGTTTAATATAATTTCTTTCTTTTTTAGCTTCACGCTGTACCCCATGTAGGAGAGTAGGCAGAGGGAAACTAGTGTTAAGACTCTCATTTTCCAACTATCCGCTGAATTTTCGAGATATTTCGTGATGAGTGACGGAAATCAGTACCACACTTTGTCTTATTACAAGAGCAATAAAATAAAATATTAAATAATTCTTTCCCCTAAGTGGAATCGAACCCATTGGGAACGAAAGTATTTATAGAAAAGGCAACATGCCTGGTGTAGAAATTTATTCCATAAATGTAGTTACGGGTTAGATGTTCACATTCCTCCGAGAAGGGATTGAACCCACAACTATCGCGTTTTATTTATTTCATAACATTTTACAAGTAAAAGTGCGGTGACATAATGTCAATATTAACTAATTAGATACGGTGACAATAAAAAATAAGAAATGTTATAATATTTTTTTATCAAATTTTACTTAAAATTAACGATTAAACTAAACGTTTATGATATTTTCACTTTATTTTATGAGTATTTTAATTGATTTTAGAAAAGTTGCAATTCATACAGTTGTATGAATAAGTTATTTTTACATCTTGATTTTAACCTAGGGTTCAATCACCACTCGAGGGAATTAATTATTTATTTTCATTTCCTCACTCTGGTATGGAGGCAAAGCGCGGCGTTGAGTTCCGCCATTCACTCTATATAGATTAAACTCAATAACGTTTATATCTTCATATAATTTTATACCAAGCTACGTTGTTATAGAATAAAAAGCTTTCTAAAGAACACTCAGGGTTAAATTCCTGAGTCCAATGTCGCCCACAAATAAATATATGGTATATATACAAGTTTATATGTAAAGATATCTACAATTACTCGACGCCTTATACGTATATTATTTGTATACAAGACCATATAAAATGTGGAGTGCATAATAAACTTCCCTTCTTTTTTATTTCGTCCTAGTGGCCGCCCACAGCTTAGTTTGCATGGACTTTAGGACACTTGCCATGCTGCTTTAATTTTCCTGCTTTAATTTAATGTTCTGCTTTTAACTGCTGATTTAACCAACAAACCAACCGTTGTAAGTAGTTTAATATAACATTTTTTCTGAGTGGAGATCAAATTCACAAATATCTCAGTGCCAGTCAAACACGGCTCCACTGTGCCATGACGGCCTGAAACTTAGAAACTTTTGTTAAAGTGGCATTTCATTGTTTCTTATAATTTAACTCGATTGTTAATACTTAATAATTTTATTTCATTTTTAATTTATATATGACAACGTTTTCATAAGCCTTAGCCTAGAGGTAGGCAACATAATTTGTTTCCTTATGTAATTATGTCTTTTTTAGCTTATAGCTCTGAGTACATTGCACTTTGTCTAGAAATCTGTATTTCTAAGTTTCTTTTTTAACAATTTTTTTTATTTAATTAAATTATAGAAGATAGTAATCAAAAAACTTTACAGATATATAATATCACTGAGTGAGAAATTAACTTGTGACCTTATGTAGTGTCGTTTTAATATAAATTATAATAAAAAGACGGAAGCGTATCCACTATCCAGTTTTATTTTATATCTCAAAATATCTGTAAAGGCCACTTGCTCAAGCTCGCTGGATGCTATGTACCTACATACCTGCTCTACACAGCGCGTGCAGGGGTACAAGCGTGCGACTGTAAACGCGGCAGGTTGTGAGTTTGATTCCCACTCGACTCGAATAGGCACTGGTAACCTAGTGTTAAATCACTCCGATTACATAGATACAATTCCATTCCCCTCTTTCCGCTGAAATCTGAAAGCAATCCATGCTGAGTGGCGGATCTCAACGTCGCGCTTTGCCTCGTTACCATAGCGAATAATAAAGTATTTTTATTTAAAAAATTAGACGCTATCTTCCCTCTGCATATCCTGCAATATGCGTGATACTGCGTGAAAATAAAAAAATGATATTTATCTCTCGACAAACCATAACCATACCAATAACAATACTCTCTTGCAGTCAGATAACCAGCTATTGTCATATCGGAAGCATTGTCCTTACGTTACACAACGTTATGTAAGTTGTGTAAGTGGGTCAGTAATAATAGATGGTTTTTGTCAGTTGGTTCAGTCGCAGCCTTCCTTAGGTAGGAGTAGGTTGGATATCACATTTTATTATAGATTTTTCATAGAAGCTTGTAAGCGGGGCGGTGTAGGATCGGTACCCGGGAAAATAAAAATTAAATATTTAATATTTTCATATCCTCGCTCTGGTAAAGAGGCAAAGTGCTGCATTCTCAACTCAACACGCAATGCCTCAAGAAACTTCACTACACATACGAGTATCTCTCTTAATAGGAACGGAGTGTCTTAACACTAAATTCCCAGGTTCCCTCTGCCTATCGAAGAACATATGACTTATAGGTCAGAGACTTAGATCCCTAAATAAGAGGTGCAGGTTCCAATCCTATAACATTGAAATATATATTTCCTAAAATAAAAACATTGTTTAAAAACTATTCCCTCTAACCAAAAAGACCAAAAAAAGTACGAAAATACGAAATATAGAAGATAAGTGAGTGACAACATGTGACATTCAACTAAATGCAACACTTCAAAACCAGTAAATGATAATAAGAAGATGTATAAACAATACGGCCGCCATGTTTACAATACAACTATTAGTACGAAGTAGGTTAAGGTGTCACATATTACGTTATATTAAATGCCAATAACGAGTTATGTAAGGTTTTTTTGCAATCACCAACTTGGGTGGAAGATTTTTTTTTCGATACATACATTTTATATTTATATATCCTTTTATATCTTTATGCTGTGTCGTAAATATAGTGAGGTAGGCAGAGGAAACCTGGGAACCTAGTGTTAAGCTATTTCCGTTCTCCGTTTTCCGTCAAATTCTCGAGGGTAACTGAGAGTAGAATCCACAACCCTCGCGTTTACAGTACCCGCCGTACGCCGAATCCCGCATATTGCAGGGTAGGGAGATAGAACCTAGTGCTCCGTTCCCCACTTTTAGATAAATTTTCGAGACGCGTGTTGAGTATTGGAACCCAACGTCGCGCTCCGTCGCGTTACCAGAGCGGGGAAATAAAAATAATTCACTTCCTGAAATGGGAATTGAACTACAACTGTAGATTATATAGTAAAAAGGAGAACCACTATTTCTTATTAACTCACAAAATTTCGTAAATGCGTATAAAATATTTATTATGAAAGTTACAAATATAAAATAATAGAATGCATTTAGTTGTATAACGCACATTTATTAATGATGTGACCTCTGGCGTAATTCGTGTTTGGCTAATAATGTATTGAGGTGAAAGTATCAGGTTAAAATTTTAGAAGGGTCAAACATTACATTGTTTTTTAAGATCAGGCCCACAGTAGGATAGACAGAATTCCCTGGGATCTTAGTGTTAAGATACTCCGTCTCTTTTAGGACACTTCCGTTTTCCACATTTCACCGAATTCCGGAGGCATTGCGCGTGGTATGTCGGAACACAAGTCCGCGCTTTGCTTTCCTCGGGAATCAAACCCACAACGTTTCGTGTTAACCACGTAATATAACTACAATAAGATGATTTCATATGTAGATCTAAGATCACATGTCTCGATGTGACATCACTAGTGTGAATTTGAGTCCCCATTTTTTAAATGAATTTCATCAGACATTTTTCCTTTTTTTCACGTCTTTTATGGTTTATCATTTGCTTCGGCGCAAGTGCGTTATAATCGCATATTATTTTCTTTAAAATACTTGATGAAATTAAATTGCAAATGCGCGAAGACATAAAAATCAGTTGTAGTATTCAAATGTACGGTTACAGCCCCTGCCTCGGGCCCATCCGCCATTACTATTTTCTAAATTATTTTATAAATATTTAATACTTATTGCACACATTCAGCATTACTTGTACAAGCATAGCGAATACGCGCGTACTTTAGAACATTATAAAATGGTACTTAGGTAATATTTCATTGGCAAGTCACTCGAGTTGTCTGACGCTTACCAAACCAAATCTTGTCAATACAAGTATTGAGGTCAGAGTGTTTCCAAACGGTTTTTACTATTCCAACAGTAGCTTGTAGGGACCGTTCACTTTGTTATATTATAACTTGACTGCGAGGGTAACGTGACCGACGGTTTTGGGTTCGATTCTCAGTCGGGGGAACAGGCATCGCCCTGGTGAGTGGCGGAATTCAAGAGAATTCGGATTTCAAGAAATAAAAATATTAATTAGTTCATTCCCCCGAGTGAGAATCGAACTCATAACTTGTTGAGTTCACAGGCGCATGCTTGTGCCCCTGCGCCACTACGAACAAAATTATTTATACCTTCCTTTTCAAAAATAAGCTAAAAGTTTTAAGCTCAACTCTTAGCCAATATAAATCGTAACTGGTAATTTCAATATATATAACGTAAATGTTCAGTGAACCGAGTAATAGACATTTAACGCTCACTATCACAAAAAGTCGATAGTGACACAAAATTATATGTAATAGTTAGTGCCAAAAATTATAATTTTTTTAGAGATTTTTCATATCCATACCTATATTATAAATTCGAAAGTAACTCTGTCTGTCTGTCTGTCTGTCTGTCTTTTCCGCAATCAGGGCCAAACCGTTAATTTAATTGTGATAAAATACTCATATAGAGATACTTGAGGGTCCCGGGATGAACATAGGATACTTTTTTTTTCTCATATTTGTAATATTTTCGTTATATACCAATATATTAAAATAATTAATTTGACAAGGAATTTATTCCGCCATGTTAATAACAATCGTCGCTACGCGTTGCTAAGCAACGGCTTGCAAAGTTGGCTGTTTTAAGAAAACGTCACCTACAGTGAGTTTGCTTAATGCATACATGGTGCGCGCCGATATAGATTTATACAAATCTCTTTATACAAATCATTAACAAAAATTAGATGATTTCTATAATTTGATATTCATCCTTATGAAAATAAATATAATAGTCACTTTTAGCATTTCATCTAGATGGAAATTATAGTTTACTGTATAACATTCTAATAAATAATTAAGATGTGACTGATTCCAAATGACCTAGCCTTCGGGCGGCATAATATGAGTATGACCGACGCGAACGGGCGGATGACTTTGATGATTTTGTAAATTTTTATAGATTTTCGAATTACTATTATTTTTTATGTAATTATTTGCTGCTTATAATTAATTTATCTCAGTTTGGTTATCTATACCGATGTTATACACTTAAAATATCGTAATTTTAATCATTTGAGATTTTATTTAATATTGTTCGCAAAAATTAATAATTATTTAATATAGAAAAATGTTTAGTACGCGCGCACAGCAAACTTTAGGTTTTTTTTTCTAATATTAAGAATTTCCTTTAGTTACTTTTACTTCTTTGGTTTGTTCATTTCGGTTACTCAGATATTTTTTCTAATAATAAATCTCCACTTATTATTATTTTTTAATTTATTTTAATGATTTAGGCTTATATTTTCGCGGGCGTAGCCGCGTCCGGGCCCACTAGTTATTATATAAAAACATCGTATTAGTTTGTGTTGCAATGACAATCACCTATCTTCTTATATTGAAACTAATTATAGATTAGGTAGAACATTTGTATTCCATGGACTCACCGCGCGTTCATCGCGTTGAAGGCACCTCAGAGCAGCGCCTGGGGCTGTGTAAGTTTAAGGGGTCCCTTTTAAACGCTCATTACCGCTTACTTCCAGTGTCCGAGCTCCTCTCGTCACCTAAGCCAAACCATATATTTTTGTTAATATTATGTACTAAATATTTTATGTCTATTATCGATTGTCTATTTTATGTTTATATTATATACATATTCTAAGTGCTCGAGGTTACTCAGTCCGCAGGTACTGTGTTTACAATGAAACGATGAATGTGATGTAATAAATACTACCCGAAACAAAAATATTTTCTCTATTTGAACCAGCAGTTCATGAGATTAGGACGTTAAGTCAAACACACTCTTCAGCTTTATAAAGTCTCTTTTCTTGTTCCTGAGATTAGAGCGTCCAACAAAACAATACATAGCCTCTCCATACCAACTTGACTTATGCAGATGCATTCCTTTATTATGCAGTACACGATGCAATACATTCACCTCTTTATCATTTATCTTACTTTTGTTCTGCACAGGTACCTCCGAGTTTATATTTATTTCTTGGTATTTTTGATATACGATCCTTTGTGCGGTCAACGGGAATTGATTATTTATACAGCATTTTTGCATTTCGTTTGTATTTATTATTACTTTTTTTATTTCGATGTATTTTTTTATTAAAGACACTCATATGCTATTCTAGTTCTGTCCAGTTTTCGATAGGAGAAAGTATTTAACATTCTATAGATTTTTATGTTGCAAGGTGGAGTTAGAGCAGTGTCTGGGACTTGCGACACAAGTGTAGGTGTCTTTGAAATACGCATTATTGTCTGAACTGCTTGCTCTCTCTAACTGAATTCTAAATGATGTAATGCTTGAAGTACTTTGCCTTTGAAGTACTTTGAAGTAGCTAACAGATAATACAGCACAGACTTAGGAAGTTGAAACTTAGCATATAGGTAGATTAGGGGATGTAAGGGAGCACTGAGAAAGGATTCTAAATTATGAAATTCTTAAAAAAGCGAGAAAAAACGGGTCCAATACCCCTTTTTTACCTATTATTATTAATGAACATGAAAATGTAAGCTACAGTTCATGTATATATTATAGCAAGCTATACTCCTTGTAAAGCAGTCGACAATGACCTTCACCCTCTCTCAGTACACCTATATCTCCGGTTCAAATTAACCGGTTTGTATATTAGAATTGAATATTGGAATTAAAATATTTACAATATACATCTATTATTAAAAAAAAATAATGCAGATAAAACAAGTTAAAAATATTAATTTAGAACAATAAAAACATACACAGTTAGGACACGTCATGTTAGGTCTAATAGATACTGAATATAATACACAATGCGGAGTTTAGTTCTGCCAATTAATACGCACTACCGCAAATTCAAGTGGGAAACACCTGATTAAATTTTATATGGTATATCCTAAGCTAATTGAGAGCGAACTGTTTTAAAACATAATCAAAATATCCTTCATAAAAAATTATAAAGAAATATTTCTATTTATTTTTTGTTTGTTTGTGTGTCCGGTTTCTACTCAATTTAAATAATTTTCTACTTATAATACTAACCTATATATTTAACCTAGTGTCCTCTTATTCTAAACACGTCATACTAATTGAGGCCTCAAGCCTTATTTAGTTAACCAATAACCGACGAGCCTTACCTAGGTCATAATAAATACATTGTAGTTTCACGCGTTTTCCCAAATAAAAATAATTCAAATATAATAATTATTTTAAATACAACAATATTAAATATTCCATACCGTAGTGGCGCAGGGGCACGAGCTGCGACAGAAAACGTGACGGTTGTGGATTGCCACTCGAGAACATGAAATATGGAAAATTTTTAGTTCCTCGCTCTAGAAACGTGGTAAAGTGCTTCCTTGGAGTCCCACTCATCGCACAATACTTCGAGAAAATGAGGAAAGGAAGTGTTTTAATGGGAACAAAGTGTCTTTGATCTCCGTTGACTGCTTAAGTGGAACCCAACGCCGCGATTTGAGTTATAGATCGGTAAACATTAAACGACATAAAAATATAGGTTTTTTTAATAAAATAAATAAATGTATTACATGATATATTTTAATATGATATACAAACAGTTATTGGAGTTAATGTATGAATAAAACATTTATTTTTAACCGAAACTCGAAACGGTGTCGATATGAATAATAATATGAATACAGTCGTTGCATTGTGGGACACCGTCGGGCTGTATACGCAATCAGTATGGATTCGAACCCCCTTCCGCGGTAACAATACACCTTTTTAGACAATCAAAGCGCTTTTTTCACGTTATTTTTGTAAATAATCACCGAGTGCAGCTCCAATCTATACCTATAATATATAAAACTCTTTCGTTACTGAGTGACTGACAAAAGAGTACTAGGAATAAAATTTTAAGGAAGTACTGAAAGAGGATTTCTAGAAATTCTAACAGAAACGAGAAATAATCGGATTTTATAATAAGTACCTCTTTAAATTGTAGGCGATGACTAGCCAATATGTTTTTCCACAGACATAAAAACACAATATTGTCGTCATATCACCGAAACGGACGGCCGATACGCTATTGAAATATTAAAAAAGTCCATAGAAAACAAGTGGCTGTATCACGTAAGTGTACAGTTGCATAACTGTGAGGGCGAGACGTGACCGTCCTACATACTGTCTGTACTGCTGCTAAAGTGGAAGAGTTTGTTTGGTTGAACGCACCAATCTCAAGAACTATTGGTTAAAATTTAAAAAAAATGTACCACTGGAAAGTCCTTTGGCGAGTCCTGGGAGAGATTTTTTCATTGCGATTAAAAACAATATAATCCAAACTGGTAGAAAAAAAGCAAAACAGGACACTTTAATCTCCATTTATTCAAAGAAACATCAAATAATTTAAAGTAAGTAGTAACCGTCCATCCGTCAGCCGAGAACACGTCGTGACGCCGGGCCACGAGCGTGCGATTGTAAACGCGACGGTCGTGGGTGCGTTTCCCACTCAGGAGAATTAAATATTTTAATGTTATGCATTTGCTCGGTAACCACGCTACGCCTCAACATCTCCACAATTGGATGGTGCGTGAAGAAAGGAGTGTCTCAACACTAGGTTTCCTACTATTTGTGGGATACAACGTGACTATAAAAGAAAAGGAAAAAATAATGTTCTTTGTCTCTTATCAGTTTTAAGATCACCATGACGGCTCTAGAGACTATAACTATCAAAGTTCCATAAAATTAGTATCAATCTTGTTTTTTCTTGAGAACTAGACGTTTGACCTTTGCGTGTTATATTCAAATCGATACATTAACCTATATTCCTGTGTCTTTAATTTTGAAATATCATCATTTATATGTAAATTGATTGTTTTATTGATGACTGTTGATGTTGAGATCTAAATTGATATTGGGTAGCAGGTTCAATTCTTGTATTAGTTAAATCTTCTTTAGCCTTTTACCCTATAGCAGAGTAGGCATTCCGCCCTATTTTAGAGATATGAATGTAAAAGGCCTCAACTCTGCGCTATGGTAGACACCACTTTAGGGAAACACTTCCTTCTGTAAGTAATGCCCAAGAGGCGGAACTCAACGCCGCGAAATAAAAATTATGAAACCCCAAAATATATGCAAACTTTATATTTTAGTTTAGATCACGATCACCCAATTTTATAAATATTTTATTATAACATTTATATTCTCACAAAATTATAATTTTGATAGTAATTTGGCATTCAAGGACAGTGTTATGAAATAATATAATAATTAGACCGCGGAAATAAAAATATTTTACTATATCGTTCCAAGTAATGGACATCGAAACCATTTCCTTATTTCATTTGAATATAATATTTACACATTTTCGGTAATAAAAAAACAGTGACCCAACACTTCTACACTTCTTAACCTTCCAAACACTTCTTCAACATTAATATTAAATAGGAAAAAAATGTAGGTAAATATAATCATAGCGATATAAAAACAAGGATATGATTATAAGGAAGAGTTCTATTTCGTATATAGCAGAGCAGGCTGTGGGAACCAACTGTAAAGACATATACTGTATCGACATCTCTGTACCAGAACTACCAGAAAATTAAAATAATTCATTCCCCCGATAGCGAATCGAATCTGCAACCATCATATTTACAATATGACACCGTGCCAGGCACATTATTATAGTTGTGTATAAGACAAATAAATATAAATGATAATATATTAGCAAAATTAGAGTTATACCGGTTTCCCCTAGAACTAAACATATATACTTTCTACATACATATATATACATAATTTCTTTATTATACTATATCACATCTCCGACTACAGTCGATCTGTGCATTGCGATAGAGTGAAAGTGCTCGGCGGAGCGTTTTACTCTATATCCATTATACTTGTACGACTTGTTCAAAACACGTGTTTAGTTTTTTAGTGGGAAAACACTCCGACGCACCCCCTAATTTGATACATTTCGCCTTCAGTGGCAAGATTGAACGCTGCGGTTGGTCTTATAAAAGTATTATTATAAAGAAAGCAAGGAAATTTAAAAAAAAACATTTCTCGGAGTGGGAATAAATTGATTCCATTTATTGGCTCTTCTTTTTAAAGCTTCATAAAATTTTATATACTTTACTAAATAATGATAATACATTAAGTCAAAAAAATCATATTGACCAGTCTTTTATTGACGCAAATTGATTAAAATTGAATATATGTATATATTATATCCTTTATTCGCACGCATGTTTAGATTTCAGCGTCACGTCATTTCATTTCTTAATAAAAGTATAATGGAAACAAATTTATTCTAAGTGTTTGGTACGAACGACCTCGCCTTGTATAATGGTCTATTACAAAATTATTACATATATATTTGTTATGTAATTTATACGATTCTTAAACTTTTCAGAGGGATATAGAGACTTTAGTGATTTATCACTATCTATTCTCTTTTTCGCCATATTCAATTATATTTATTTAATTTATTTGCATGGACGTAATATAGAAAATCCCATTTTTCCCATTCCAACAGGGATTTTAAAATTTCTTTACTAGTGCTTACCTACATACTTACTCAATTTAAATTTTCTATGTCCAGTTGTTTCCACTGTATGTTGTCACTCTAACTTAACCTCCTTCCTAAAACTTAAATTTGGGCAAAAAGGGAAAGGAGAATTGTGAGTATTGATTCTCCATTATTAGACTATATTGGAGACTTCTTATGATAAATATTATAACACTCGCACACACTATCAAGAATATCAAAATATTTTTATATACGATTACATTGAATAAAAAATATCACTTCGACGTAGGATTTGAAGCAGCTTACACCGCCTACTATAAGAGATTAGCATTTTCATGTCACAACTTAAATGTCCAATACAATTGGTAAAAGTAAGGGCACGTCAAGGTGAACGACCCACGCTAGTGTTTTTTGTCAAATTATTGCTTACGAAGTTAAAGTTGAAATAATTGAAATTATATAAAAAAATGGATAACATTATCCATATTTCCAAAGAGTGGCGTTGAGATCCGTCAAATTACCAAAAAAATGTTTACAATGAAATCGGGTTTTTTTGACGAATTATTTCTGGAAAAGAAAAAAGAATTGGAAATATATTGAACTGAAAACTGAGAGCGGAGTTGATGGTGGGTTTAAAAGTCAAAATATATTTGTATTGAAATGTTTAACTATAAGAGGATGGCCTCAATATATTTTTAACTTCATGCTATATCCCACATTTAGTAGTGTAGGTAGAGAGAACCTAGTGTTAAGACACTCCGTTCTCCACACATCAGTATACCAGAGCAGGAAAAACGAAAGTCTTTTTTTAAAAATAACCATTTCCCCGAGCAGTAATCGAACCCACAAACATCACCTTTACAGTCGGATGTTGTGATGGTGGTACTAAGTAATTGTTAGTATAAGCGGAAATGGCATTGTTTCACTGAATACGTTTCTAACAATACGATTCCCTGAGCTCACGCTTACATTCAAACTATGTACACTTACGTACACACAGACTTTGTATTTTTTTTAGCTTCGTGCTGTATCCCGCACATAGCTGGATATGCAGAGGGAACCTGGGAACATAGTGTTAAGACACTTCCGTTCCCCACGTTACACCGTAATTTAGAGGTTTTGGGCCATGCAATTCAATTCTTTTATTTGAACTAGTCGTTCTAGAGATTAGCGCGTCCGACCAAACAAACTATTCTACTATATAACATCAATGGCACCCTCAATAATCGAAATCCCTTCTAAATAAAATACTTGCCATTTACTTTACTGAAGGTAACCTAAAAACATATCACGCTTCCTAACATCGGGATCTCTATTATTAAATCATCTTCATTTTATGACTATTATTGTTAAAGCCGCTATTATCGAGGCCGTGGTGGCACAGGGGCCTTCTCCCTACTCTGACATGAGCGGGATATGTGGCACCGCAAAGAAGAAGGAACCCAGTGTTCGGATACTCCGTGGCGAATGGCGGAACTCAAAGTTACGCTTTATTCTGTTACCAAATTTAGATAATAAGAATAATTTATTATTCTTAGTGGGAATCGAACCCACAATCGTCGCAGTTACCTTTTGATACTTAAAATAATGCTCTCGAGAATAAACCTTATTACCGAATATACTTCAATGTTACCTAACTATTATAAATATTATACGCTCCTTTATGGGTAAAAAAATCTATACAATAGACTATAAAAACTAATTAAGCGTGGAGGGTCGCTTGGTACTTATACTTATGTGACATATATTTCTAACTTCGCCTGCTTGAATTTAAAAAATAATAATATATGAAAGATAGATTAGATAAATTTTAACAATATTATGGTAATTGTACCATTTTATTTACTTTTGTTTCTCTTGTTCCAGGTGTAACACAATGAAACGATCTCGGCACAGATGGCTGGGCCTGAGTTTGTTTTGTAAGTATTTATTATAGTTTTTTATTTTAACACATTTTTAAGGTTAGGACAAAAAATCTAGTGATATATACATAGATATTATGTTATTATGTATTAATAATAAATATTAATAATTATTATATTATTTAATAATTATTATGTATTAATAATAAATAGTAATAAAAAAACATATATACACTACCTTATACACATATACACCTTATATACATATACACTACCTTTAAAATGCAGCTCTGCCTGCGACAAAGTTACTGTCCTCAGGTACAGTAGGCTATTGACATGTCTATCCTCGATAAACGGACTATAGTATTTCTGATATTAACGACTATATTTATTATTACGACCTAGTAAACTCTTCAGCTTTATAATATTTTAGAAATATTACAAAAAGACAATTAAAAAATGTTTTTTTAGAATGTCGGAACCACGCTTTCCTTGATTACTGGAGCGAGTAAACTAAAATATTAAATACTTCATTCCCCTTAGTGGGAGTGGAACCCACAATCGTCGCTGCGCCTCTGTATATTTTACCCAAGTTTCCTTAAAAAATAGTTAATTTTAAAACGGTTTTCTAAAAATGTCAAACGTCACATTAAAACCAAGGTCTACCTCTACAGCAGAGGCCGTCTGGGTAATAGAACACACTTGAATAAATATTACAAATAACTATTTCAAATATATGTGATTTTGTGATGTCATCGCACTTTGGGACTGTCGGACTGTACACAATGTGGTTGTGGTGGTTGTGGGTTCGATTTACGTTCTGGAAGCACAGTTGGCGTTGAGTTCCGCCATTTAAAATAGATTATCTCAAAAATGAATAAGAATAGGTACCGGGGGTTATGGGCCTTTAATTTCTATTCCATGGATTTTTTTCTCTTGTTCTGGCGACACGACTAAGTGTGGCTTTAACAATATTTAATTTCTCGAAAAATCGGCGGAAAATGGAGATTGGAGTGTCTCAATTCTAGGTTCAGACAGGGGGAACTCTGCTGTATACGGATTACAGCGAGAAAGATAAAAACTCATCGTCGTATACCTACGAGTTTAAATTTAATCAGATTAAATTACTTATAAATATTTAATTTCTATTTATATAGGAATAATACATACGATTGATTTAAATAACTATTACTATTTAAATTTAAATAACTGTATTAGATTTTTTATTCTTTGTCAATTTAAATCTAGATATATTTCTAGGTCTTAGCCATAATAAAAATCTACGACTAAATTACTTTTTACGACCAAGATGCATTTATTAGTACTGTAAATATCAAGGATTTAAGAGAGGTTTGACATTTTACTAACGTTATAAGTGTTTCTTATTCTACATAATTGTGAATTTAATTTAATGTTTTTTTAACTTCACACTGTATCACCTAGCAGGGTAAGCAGAGGGAACCTAGTTAGTTATTTACTCTGTGATAGGGATTTTAGTAGTATTTAATTTTGAGATAAATTAAACCACGTAGCACTTGTGTACACTCGTTACAAACGGAAGACGCTTTATTATAGACAACCGGAAACTTCACAGATTATGCGCATGGAGGATCGAAATGTACTAATGAATGAATGACTCGGCGTTTTGCGTGAACACTCTGTACACCACTTTCGGCTCAATTTTTCATATATTGATTGTTGAGTGGCGAAACTCAACGCCGCACTTTGTCTTGTTTCTCGAGCAGGGATATGAAAAAAAAATGTCTTCGGTAGAAATGAAACCCACATCTTTAGCGTTTACAGTCAGATGCTGTGTCATTATTATAGTTTTTCACATAAGTGTTGTAATATTTGTGTATATTATATGTCTATGTATCTTCTTCAAACGTCACTCCATTCTTTTAATAGTATTATGTGGCGGATGGCGAAACTCAACGCCGAATAGTATCCTACCAGCCTGAGGAGAGCTAAATAATAAATAAAATAAAAATAAAAAGCCTTTTATTCCTCGCATCTTTAGTTAGTAATTACATTTCATAAAATAAAAATACAAGTTTAAAGTTTAGTGTTAGTATTGTAGTTAGTAAATATATTGTTAGTTTTTATCATTTTCTTTTTTTTATGCATTTATTATACATAACCGTTTGTTTATTTATCTATTTATTACTATTTTTCCATCATCGTTGTTAGTATTATTTACTTAACTTTATTAATTTACTTATTGATTTCTTGTTTATTTATGTGTATATTTTATTTTTGTATGGATATATGATTTGATTTGATGTAAATGTATGTAATATGCAAGAACCCCTGTGCAGGTGAAGGCCTCCTCCAAAGATGTCCAGTTTTCCGTTCCGCTTTTTGTGTCCAGTTCGTTTTTATTTATACTTATTACTGGGATTTACTTTGTTAGGTTTTATTTTTTAATTACTTTGGAGGGTTTTGGTCTTGATCTTCCACGGTGACCGGCCGGATTGGAAGAATTAATTTGTTAATTGTAATTTTTTGTGCTTTTTTTTTCTCTGTTTTTTCTATGTGGGAGGGGGGTGTTAATGCCTACAAGACGTTGTTTGTATTTTCAGGATTTTTTGAGGAGTAGTTTGTGTTTTTTCCACTAAGGAAGTTTAATAGACCCTGTTTTACTGGCCCCTCAGCAAGGCTGGACGATCTGTTTATGTTACTTCTAGTCTTGTTCTTTTTATTTAACTGTGTTTTTGGTTCATTGTTGTGGCCACTTTCTGGTGAACTGGAAAGCATTCTTTTGGTTTTGGTTTGGGAATTCGGATTTTTGTTAAGAAACTTTAATTTATCGTAGACAATGATCACTGAGTTTCCTTTTGCTTTTTCAATCTTCACTTGCTCTTGTAATTCTTTCCGTTTCTTTAAGATATTCTCTGGGTAATCTTCTTTTATATAGTATGTAGTATTTTTAAGTTCTTTTTTCTGTTTTACTATATTTATTTTAATCCCCAGTGTTAACAGTGTTATTTTTATTGGTCTAGGTCTATCTCCTTTTTTGCCTATCCTTCTAGCTTCCTGTATGTCCCTCTGATCAACTTTTACGTTTAAGTACTTGTTAATAAAACTAGTTAAGGTGTTTTCCAAGTTTGAGTATGATGATTCAGTTTCTTCCAGACCGAATAAAATTATATTTCTTTGTCTAGATTGTTTTTCCAAGAAATATAACCTCTTTTCTTGACTATCCAGCTTAACTTTGAGGTTCTCGTACTTTTCTTCCCAGCATTTAAATTTCTCGTCTAGTATACTATCAATATTTTGTGTAATTTGCTCTGTTACTTTTTCTCCGTTTTTTAAAATCATTGTTTTCTGTTCGTCTAGTTCATTCTGAATTTTCCGTAAAGCACTTAAGACTTCTTCCATGTTTATTTTTTCTTAATTTGAGAATTGAGAGTAATAAAATATCATATAATGTATTAATGTGTTATGTCTTCTGTCTAGTGGCGACCTCTTGTGGCTAGATTTCAATCTGGTAATCCAAAAACAAACTTTGTCATTGAGCCGTAAACTTGTTTCTTGTTACTTCCAAGAGATGGCGTTAGTTACGTAGATGAGTTGCTTATTTTGCAAGTTTTTAACAAAGTTTCTTTATATATTTATGTTTTTCCTTTTTTCACCCACAAAATCTATAATTAGTTTGCACTGGTCACAGTTTCACGAGTTTGGTCACTTTAGATGTCGTATTTTTTGAAAATGCCATAAAAGAAATCACACTAACGGTCTGTTTTTTGTTTTCACTATAAAACGTCTTTCACTGATTATTTGTCCGTATCCACAACATATGTCGTGTATCTCGGTATCTTCCAACAGTTGTCTTCTTTTCACTGGCTATGAACTCTTATTTAATTTTTAAAACGTAAAATAATACAGAGAACGATGCTAACCGTGGCTCAGTGGCGCCCCTCCTCCAGGAGGAGGAGAGCTAAATATATTACTTATAAATATAAACACTTATCTAATTTGCACCACTATAGTCTTATAATTTCTATAAACATTAAAACGTGCTACTGTAAACAAGGGTTATGAGTTCGAATTTGAAAAAGGAAAGGTAATTTATTTCCACTATAGAAGCCGTCCTCACATGTTAAATAAATATCAACAAAATATATTTAAAATTGTTCATGTTCATGTACCAAACTTGAAAAGCAAAGTGCGGCGTTAAATTACGCCCCGTAATGTCTCGAATTAATAATATATAAATAGAGCTGCCTGACATGCGGGATAAGATGAGTTAAACTATATGTCATATTTTTAATGCAATACTGACCTCCGAATCATCTTGGAATTACAAGAAAGAAGTGTCAATGACACGAATAACAAATTTCGGATATTTTATTGGAAATAAAAATAAGGAAAATTACAACAGACGTTAGGTATATGGGTAATATTTAGTGCGGGTCGAGTTGTTACTAAATTACCTTTATAAGATCTTTGATTTTAAGGATTTTAGCAAATTTAAAATGAAACTTTTAAACCAAATTAATCGCGGCTATATAATATTAAAAGCTTTGAAAACCAAACATTTCCAACATTTTGCAGTAGTCTGTGGTCACACCTGGTAATACACATAAGTTTAGTTTCGTTTTTAAGTTATTTTTCACGCTGTATCCCGCACCTAATTGGGTAGACAGAGGGAACATGGGAGCCTTCTGTTAAGACACCCCGTTCCCATTAGGACACTTACTTTCCTCACTTTATTTTAAAAAAAAACTTTAAAATTAAGTTAGTAGGTAGTTTAATATAATAAAAAACTTTGATACTAAAAGTATTCCTCTTGATTTCAGGCGTAACACTGCTATGCCTATCGGCGGAACTACCAACAGCATCTGCTGTGAGAGCAACTTCACTCATCTTCGCCAAAACAACGAGTACCACTCCGGCACCGGAGGAAGAGCCGAGTGGTCCAGACGATGAAGTTCAAGAGGTAAGCTTTACTTTTCTCCTGCATCCAGGCAGGCAGCCGAAACCTAATAATTGAGACTCTCCGTCCGAACCGTCTCCAATTTTTGGAACATTGCGTTTAGAGTGGTGGAGCTCTGTACTGCGCCTTGTTTTGTCGCGAGGAAATAAAAAATAATTTACCCCCACAAGTGCACAATCAGAAGCTGTACCGGAGTACCAGACGGCCTTTCATATCAAGGAACTCAACGCTGTATTTCGTCTAGTTACCAGAACAAGGATACCCAATTGAGGATAGAATCCACAACCATCGCCTTTACATTCAGACGTCCTATTGCAATAAGACAAAGCTTCTCTTTCTTAAATATTTTTGAAAAATCACGTCAAATAACTCAATGTAAGTTTAATGCAAATATCTGTCCTCTTCCGCGATCTATCCCGTTGAAAACAAGCACCAAATAAATAAAGTAATAAATACTTTATATAGATTAAGTTTTATATATTTACATATTACATACATACAACATATTAATGTATTAATGTATGTATATATCAACATAACATTTGAAATAAATATCCTTCTACGGAAATCAAGTGGTGCTACTAAG
This sequence comes from Heliconius melpomene rosina, assembly GCF_056956725.1. Lineage (NCBI taxonomy): Eukaryota > Metazoa > Arthropoda > Insecta > Lepidoptera > Nymphalidae > Heliconius > Heliconius melpomene. The sequence continues at coordinate 448,140 of NC_140395.1, read as the reverse complement.
CTTAGACTTAATAATCCAGTCTCAAGGCTGCGTCTGGACAGTTATTCACTTATTCGGAGATGCCAACTGACTTTTAATTGATATAACATTAGTATAGTGTAGTAGAGAGTCTATAAACGCGGGGTTATGGGTTCAACTCCCACTGGAACGATGAAATGAATTATTTTCATTTCCTCGCTCTGAAACAAGACAAAATGTGCTGCACATGCAGCGGAAGTCACCGCCACGGAACTCGCAATGTATTGAAAATTGGCGAAGAGTGGCGTAAGATTAGGTTCCTTCTTCTGAAAATCCTGCTGCCTGCTGTATGCGGGAAACAGCGTGAAGCTAAAAATATAAGCAAATCTAGTTAAAGTAGTCCTCAAGAATGAAGGCAAAAGAAAATAGCGGAAATGGTGCAACTTTTGTAATCATGTAGGAAATTATATACTCGTGCTGGATTCCTTTGACTGGTTATCAAGGTAGCGCGTTGTTTCCGTTTTTGGTATTGATTTATGAAGAACAAAGGTTTTTAGCTTTGGTTTATTATCGTCTAATTAAGTTAATTAAACAACCACTATATAGAGGCCGTCGTGACGTAAATACGGCGGTGACGGTGTGGGTTCGATTCCCAGGCGGACAAATGATTTATTTTCATTTTCTTATCCTATCCTATATCTTATAAAACAAAGTCGCTTTTCGTGTCTGTCTGAACTTTCTAACTCTTCTTCTTCTAAACCACCCAACGGATTTTTATGCGGTTTTCACCATTAGGTCGAGTATTTCTCAGGGAAGGTTTATATATAGTTTATTATTTGTACATTCTTATGTAAATTAACATAAATACGATAAATGTGTCTAAAGTCCTACCCGTTGAGACACTTTCGCGCATGCGCTGCTTTAATGGTAAGTACTACATGAAAATAATGTACTGGAGTATTGTTCCTCTTTATAAGATCTACAAAAAAGTCCGCGAGAGCATATTTTTATCTTTTAAGGATAACGTGTAGTGATCATATTTCTGTCTAAAAATAGTAATTTCAATATATTTTTTATTGTGAGGGATATTTTTCCATAATGGTATTAATCCTTATCCTTTAAAATACTTTATTAATTTTCTACGTTAAACGAAGATAAAATTTGCTTTTTACACTATTTCGAACTTGCGAAGAGTTTTAGAGAAAAACGCATTTAATTGTTGACACATCACGCCGTTGACTCATCAGCTGTGCCGACTTAAGTTTTACTTATCCCTTACTCTCAGCATATAAATAAGTATATTAGTTACGTTGGCCATTTAATGTAGATCAAAACTGTCTTTTACTGTTTTTTCATTTTAATAAGTACTTTAGAAATTGTTACAATATCAAAACATCCTTGCTGCGAAACGCGCCCCGCGACGTTTTGCTTATACAAGCGCGTCATGAGCAGTCATCGGTGGTTCAGTGGTAGAATGCTCGCCTGCCACGCGGGCGCCCCGGGTTCGATTCCCGGCCCATGCATTCTCTTTAATTTTCCTCACAGGCAGCCACGTAGTGCTTGCTTTTCATCAGGGACAGAATACCCTCTTCAGCATTAACCACAAGCTTGAAAAAAAAAACCCGCCCGCTATAGAGGCATAGCAACGAAGATTTAGATGCGTTTGCACGTATTGGATGATTGGAGTTGAATGTATTATTTCAGCGCGATATATTTGGTTTCATATTTTTTATAGTAGTTATTAGTATGAAGGCTTTTGTTTATAATTTCTTCCGTTTAAAAATAGTCATTTAAATATATTTTAATAAGTACTTGAAAAGATTAGTAGCACAGATTTAAAATTACGATACCTACTAAAAAATCCTTGCCGAGTAAAACAATTGGAAAATCCTTATTGGAACTACGAAAATGCGGGTTGCATTAGAGTTTAATTAATTTTCACATTATCTTAAGTGCTTTGCAAACATACATTATATGAATAATCCAGTAGTAAAAGCGGGCGAAGCCGCAAGGGGGTCGCTAGTTTTGGTAATAAAGACAAATTCATCACATCTGTACTCGAATTCACAACAATTATGTTAAGAGTCGCTGCAGTCTCATTATTTTCTATAATTATTTATATTAATAAAAATCTAATATTCCATGTTTCTTTTTTCAGGTGGAAGCGACAGCCGAAGGTGCTGAAAGTAACACAACAACAAAACTAACGGGTATCCCCCAAATAGACTACATATATGACCCCAACTTGCCACGGGAATTGAATGGGTATAATCTGTCCTCGTACCCATTCTACGAGACTGTTCCACCTCCAGAGACCATGGATTTTAAGTGTGATGGGTTACACGATGGATTCTATGCTTCAGTTCCTCATAAATGTCAGGTGAGAGATTTTAATGTGTGTTGGGACAATAAAAACATAACAAAAAAAAGTGCCAATTACACAATAAGGAAAAAAGATATTGCTAAACGTATATAAATTTTAATAATGTCTCTTGGGTAGCGCTTAAGCACTCATTCTTATCGACCAACGTCGTTGAAATATTATATGCCTTATAAAATATTTTTTATTGGCAGATTCAGGTTTTTTTCGGAACGAGAAGGGACGAGAGTCCTTTCTATATATAGTTTAGTGTTAAGGCACTCCGTTGCCCAAATACCGGCCTATTATTATTTAGTTTTTTATTGTATTGATTGGCAGAACTCAACGCCGCGCTTTGCCTCGCTTTGAAGCTATAACTAATAATAAGGTATCTTTTTTGTTATAAAAGTAATTTATAAAAGTAATTTATAACAAAAAAGAGTTTGAAAAGATTTTGAAAAGTTGAAAAGACATTGCTTGTATAGCAATGTCCCAGAATTCGTCGAAAGTAAAGTACGGAGTGTCTTAACACTAGGTTCCCTCTACCTATCCTGCCTTGGATACTGATAATAGTATCTTTAGAAACTTTTTTTTCTATGGTGCAAGAGAGGCGTGAGTATGTAATATTAATTTTATCTTGATACCTCCGTACGATCTCAACAAAACAGACTTGACAGACAGATTGACGGACAACCTAATCATTCTATAAAGGTCGGGTTTTTTTGTGAGGCACGGAACTCTAAAACTAAACTCTGAAATGAATATACTGTGTCTTTAATAATATGCGAGAGGTAAGGTTCACGACATTTTGATAAATTTTAAAACCTTTACATTTATTTATTTTGGTTTGGTCATAAATGCGATTCAATATTCTCAGAAATCAAGTTTTAAGATGACCAGAGTGATTCATTATTTTATTAAATTTATCTATATGCTATAACAAAAATTATATTTAATATCATACTCTTGAGATCACGGCGCTGTAGGACAGTAACTGACCGTAAACGCGACGGTTGTGGGTTCTCTGATAACGAGGCAAAGCGCGGCGTTCAGTTCTGCCACTGAATACGCAAAGTTTTAAGGAGATGCAAAAAAACTTTATGACAAACAACGCATAACCAAAACCACGTGGCGTAGAACACTGAAATTTGGTACATTTGATACTCAGGAAGAGTTGGGGAGCACCAGGTGTGGATTTCCCTTAATTTTGATAGGGACGGGAAAATGTGGGATTCCACGTTTTATAGTTCATAGTAGTTTGTTTAATATAGGATTTTAACGCAATTTCGGCAGCACTAGTCTAATATAATTTTCATCTTTAAATTTTCAGGTGTACCACCACTGCCTGTTCGGTACGAGATACGACTTCTTGTGCGCGAACTACACCGCGTTCGACCAAAAGACGTTCATCTGTCATTTTGTATCCGAAGTAGATTGTAAAAATTCACCTAATTATTTTAACAGGTAAGTTTCATCCCCTTTTTATGGCTTCACGCTGTACACGCTGTTTCAACTCGCAAATAGCAGGATAGGCTGGAGGAATCTAACATTAAGACATTCCGTTCCTCACACACCGCCTTATTTTCAGGACATTATGTATACATATATAGGTTTTCATGTTATACATTTGTTCATGTTTCTACAATATTTGTGTTAAATGAAATGAACTGCAAATTTTAAATATGAATATTTTAAACCAGCATTAATATCATTTTTTATTTAGTATAAGCGGGCGAAGCCACGAGTGGATCGCTAGTTACTTATAAAATTATATGACATTACAGAAATGAGGCCCTATACAAAGCCGCATCAACTTCGCCGCCACCTACCACTACCACTACAACCACAACAACCACTACAGTCCGACCACCAAGACCACCGCGACGACGACCACCGACCAGATATGATTATTATGATGATGATTATTATTATCCAGCTCGAGATGATTATGATTATGAAGATAGGTAATTATTAATTTTCTCCTAATTATCTGTAAAGAAATATATATATGATATTTTTTAAGTAAAATTTAAAAACAATAAATATATTGTTGGCAACACTCTAATTTTACTTCTTTGATCCATTTTAAATATTCTGGCGTGAAAATACAAATTTGATCATCCTTGCGGTAAAAATGACGTTGCCACTACCTTTACTAAAATAACGGAATATTACGAAATCAACCAACACAATTTAAATTTTGTGCAATTTTCCTCATATATTTTTGTTATCTGCAACAACAAAATTACATAAGATGTTGACAACAACATATAAAAACTTAAACCAATTAAAAATTTGCGAAAATAGTCTTTATAACAAGGGTTATGGGTACATGTTTTTTAAGAACCAGAAGCCGGAGTACCTCTTTTATGTGCATCGTAATTATGTTTTAATGCATACTTATTATTATCTTCCCCTTCTTTTTTCAGAGGAAGCCGAAGAAGTAGACCAAGGAGACCAGGAAAGCGCAGACCTCATGATGATTATGATGACAGGTGTGAATTGTTTTGAAATATTATTAAATACAATATATAAAGCCGTTTGATGATTGTGGGTTTGAGCTCCATTCCACTCTTGTAAACAAAGATTATCATTGACATTTATTAGCAGACGATTGAAGATTATTTTGATTAAAGTAGTTGCTTAATAACTTTCAGGTATGAAACTCGGACAAGATCTCGTGATGAACCAGAAGAAGATTATGAAGATAGACGACCATATGACAGACCAAGAACTAACAAAAGACCGTATCCTGATTATAGAAGACCATATGAAGATGAAGAAAGAAGGCCATTCAAAGGTAGTAGAAGACCAAATAGACCTCGAGATAATGATGAAGACAGATACAGGCCTGATACTGATGAAGATGATAGACCAAGGGGTGGTAAAAGAGGAGAATTGAGACCTAGAGATAAGCTGAGACCACGAGATGAAGATGAAAGGCCTAGAGAAGATATCAGACCAAGAGACGAAATCAAGCCTAGAGATGAAATCAGGCCTAGAGACGAAATTAGACCTAGAGATGAAGTCAGGCCTAGAGACGAAATCAGGCCCCGAGATGAAATCAGACCTAGGGATGAAATCAGACCTAGAGATGAAATCAGACCTAGAGATGAAATCAGACCTAGAGATGAAATCAGGCCTAGAGATGAAATCAGGCCAAGAGATGAAATCAGGCCACGAGATGAAATCAGGACTAGAACTGAAATTAGATCAAGGGACGAAATAAGGTCTAGAGATGAAGTGAAACCTAATAGAGACGATTCTCGCTTAAGAGAGGAAATAAGACCTAGAGATGATTTGAAATCTAGGGACGAAAGAAGGCCATCTGTAGATGAACCTATAGAATCTGAAGGTAAGCAAAGGGAAAGGCCAAGAGATGATAGATATCAACAAAATGAGGGAAGACGTCTTTATGATCGCCCATACAGAAATCGCGATGATAGACCTTATTTAAAACCTGAAAGAAACTATGAAGGTGAAGAAAGAGTGCAAGAAGAAAAAAGACAAATTCCAACAGCTCCTGAAAGTCAACCGCTGGTAAAACCAAATGGTCACGGTATATTCAGTCAGCCTCGAAAGCCACCAAAATTTAAGCGACCGGTCCCATTAAACGAGAAAGACAAATATGAATACGTACCAGTATCAACTACTAAAGCACCCCCAAAACACGATGATGAGTATTATGACGATTATGAAGAAGAAGATACTAGAAAACCATTGCCTTCTGCGAAAACAAGCACTGTGCAACAAAGACCAAGACCAGATACAATCGAAAAAGAAAAGTTCAAACCAACACGGCCTCATTATTCAGTTGATAAACCGAAAAAAGCAAAGAGACCGTTAGAATACGACGAAGAAGAATATTATGACGAGCCACCAGCGAGATCTCAAAAGTATTCTTCTCAGAGAAATAAAGACGAACGTCCATCAAAACTAAAAGATGACGATTATTACTACGACGACAAAAGTGATAAACAAAGACGAAAAAATGAAGAGGATATAACTGCAAAAGTGAAAGATATCAAACCAAACGTCAAAGTTTTAAGGAGGCCTTTTTTACCGTCTAGGGGTGGGAGTCCCTATCTTCCGAGAGGATTACAGCCTGTGGCTGGAAAAGATCTGAACTCACCACCCAATACCACCCCTAAGTCTACCACCACTTCTACGACTTCTACTACGACAACTACAACAACAACTACTACTACAACTACTACGCCAGAACCTCCAACAACTACACCATTATTTACAACAACAACAACAGAAAAGCCAACTACAACGTTAGCCACAGAAAAACCCACAACAACAACAGTGCCAGAGGAAGAATACGAATATTACGATGAAGAAGATATAGAATATGAATCCAAAGATAAAAAAGAACCGACTACTACCGTTGTAATTAAACCAGCTCAAATTAAAGAAGTACCTACTACTACAGTGTCATTCTCAGAAGAAGTAACTACAGAAGACAAAGCAAAAGAATTAGCAACAAAAGTTTTGAGAAATTTCAATGATAACTACGAAGCTATTAAAGAACAGCTCGCGTCTACGCTGACACCAGGAGATTACCTAAAACCATATTTGGGTCAAACAGTAAATAACAAGAAAGCCGAACCACAACCGGAAATATCAAAAGGCTACACAGCAACTGGGAAACCGTTACAAATACCTGATATAAAACAAAATTTGGCTGATTCTTTAGAAAACGACTACGATGTTAGACTAAATGAAGCTTTAAGCCCTAAAATAAGGATACCCAGTGGTTTTATAGTTCCTGACAGAGATTATACTTTTTCGAGATTTAGAAATAACGTGCATTCCGAACCGCAGTTTGCTGCTTCAGAAATTAGTCACTATCAAGTTAGGAAGCGACCCCAAATTTCTGGGGTTTCGATCAGAACCCCTTCATCATACTACATCCAACCCCAAAGAGTGGTCTACGAAGACCTAGTGAGACCAGCTCGACACTTAGTTTACAGGCAGTTTGGTGATATATTTTAATATAGATAAGGGGTAACCTTTGAGAGATTCAAAAAACTTTGAAAGTCACCTTGAGACTTTTGGAGTTTTTAAATATATGAGATATACATATGTATATATATTAGACTGACAAACAATATATGTATAGACATTTGAATGATATAGTATGTCTTATGTAATACATTCAAGTATTTAAATATAAATTAAAACGTCAAATTATGTCATTTAGTAGGGTAAAGTATCTTACGTATTCATTCAAGATACAAACCTTTGTGCCAAATTTCATTAAAATCTGTTCTGTAAATGTCAAAATATAAAAATTATACAAAATACAACAAATTTTGGACGGTTTCTTAACTATTCACTTTTGGTCATTTTTGCACTCAAGCTAAATAAAGTGCCAAAACCAATAAAAAACGATTGAAACAATTCACAAGTTATTTATTATAATAATTAAATTAAATTATTTAGTTTTATTTACATACACAATTAGAATCATAAAAAAAATCACAAAATAGATTATTATTTTATTTTACATCACTGCCAATATTTTACTTCTTTTATTAGCGTAAAGAATGAAAGAAACAAGGACAGAAGTAGAAGATCTTTTGTATTTCCTTGTGTTTATTCGTAAAATATATTTTCTTAATGTGTTGATAACATTTTTGTTTTTCTTTTATATTTTTATTAAAAATTATCTTCTACTACTACAATTTCTTCTTCTACGATCTGTTACTATTTTTTTGTTCTTGTCCTTGCTATATATGAATACCTTGAGTTACCCATTGTATTTAAGGTAAATTACAATTTTAGCGGTTGTCATAATATATTATGATTTATGTTTTGTATGGACAATCAATGCAATCAACTGGGAATCGAACTCACGGCCGGCAAACCATCGTGCCTCCAGATTAAAGGAATGACAGTATTTTTCAAAGGTTACCAAAGGGACCAATTAAAGTATAACTGTGCTTTCTTTGTTTCCTACAATGTTTCACTGTATTGGTATGAAAAAAATTGTAATTATTCATGTTATGTTATAAGAATTTTGTATAAATTTTTAAATAAAAACAATACGTACGATATATTTTCCTTTTTTTCACAAATATTTTAATTTTTATTACTATTATTATATTACTAACAAGAGTCACCGTCTGTTCTGTTCGCTCGCTATTCAAATAAAAATGATTAAGTTGAAGGATAACAGCCCTTACGATGAGTTCTCACTCGGGGACATAAAATTTTTAGTATTACCATTTCCTCCCCCTGGCTGGCGGCGTTGAGCTACTCGAGCGTCGGTGTGCAGGGACAAGAGCTTTTTAGCATCTGTGCATACATGTGAGCATCTATGCGCGGTATGTTTATCATATATCAGTCCATCTTCCACTTCAGTGCGGCCACGATTAGGCATGCACGGCAGTCGGGATTGTTTATATATAAGGAATAAAAAAAACAAATAATACAGTCTCTAGATAATTTATTTTCTAATATAATTAAATATTTATTGCATTGTTTGTATAATATCTTAAGTATTAATAATATTTTATTTTAGACACATTTTTAGAAAACTACAAAATTGTATCGAAATTGTTAATTATTTTGCGAGCTTCACACGCCTAATTATTTTTGTATTACAGATTACAGCTTTAGTGAGACTGCTTACTCCTACACAATATTTTAGATTGTACACTACGAGAAATATGAGCATACCGCTGATTTAGAGAAAAGAGAGCCTGACCTCAGGTGGTTTACATCGTTGAATAATATTTTACAACGGGACTATTTTGATGACAAACATAAATTTAACGGTGTATTTTATATGGCAAGCAGCAAGAAACATCAGCAGCAGCAGCGATCAGTAAACGTAGGAGTAAAAACATTGGACCCAATAATATCATGATCATAGTCATCATTATCCTGATGTCTCCAAAATAAAATAAAATTACATTATAATACAAAAATATATATTCTTAAATTTAACGTAATTTTTCTATTAGGTATATAGTTTTTATTTTATAGAAAAATTTTGGAAGGATAAAATGTAATTTTAAGTAGAGCAAATATTTCTATTGAATTGATTTCACTGATTTAGGCCTCAAAACATCAATTACTTATTAATTATAAAAAAAATATCTTTATTCTACCCATTTCCTTTTTTGTTTATTTTATATGCATTTGTTTAACTTCACGGTGTATCGCGCATATGCTTTATGCAAAAGGCAGAAGGTATCTTGTGTTAAGACGCTTTGTTCCTCACTTTCTTACATTATTATATAACAAAACATCCAGGAAAGAGGCACAACTCAAAAACAACACATTTTTACAACAGAATTGACCCGAGTATAAAATTTTCAGTTATGTATAATTATCTAAAATTTTAATCTTGCAAGAAAGGTAAAGGTATTTGTTAACTTCCTTAATAGATTTCTTCACAGAAAAAGACAACATTATGACCAAATAAATTTATAATATGTGGCTGCCAGGAATGTCGTTCGCTGAACTATAAAAAGTCAACAAAATCCCATTTTTTCGTAACATCCTCCCTCAGGGTGCTCCCGTATGCAAACTCATACAGTGAGTTGTGCTATTTTTATATGAATAGACATATTATTTATTAAGTATACTTATTGGTCCCTGTTATTCATTTGTGACTTTTTACTTAAGTAAAGACAAATAAATTATATAAAAAATATCAAGTGGGACCTTTGCTTATGAGCTATTATCTCAAGAATATTAAAATGAATCTTCCCATAGATATCTACCACTATTCGTAACGACATTGAAGATATCTATCAAATGAATCAGGAACTTATCAAATAAATTCCAAATATTTTATATGTAGGATCATAGTATATTCATTTAGCAGATTCACCACCCTTTTCCCCCCACCATGCTATGGCAAGCACCTAGTGACAAGACACCACCACTTTCCGCCTAATATTTAAGACATTACATGTCAAGGCGGTGGCGGTACTCAACACCGTAGTATGTTCATTAAGATAAAAAGTCACGAATATTTCTATTGATAAATGAATAGCTTAAAATTATATGTAAATCTTTATCACAATCTAGAATTCTCGAACTGACTTCTTATACTTCTGAATTTAAGGCTCCAAGATTTCGTAGAAAACGGTGGTGTTTTTAAATCGGTAATAATTTTACCATTATTTGGAGCTCCTACATTACCATTACTAAGACTATTATCATTAACTTTATTGATGCTGTCATTCTGGTCTTTTCCTGTGTCCGTTGCGGTATTCTCTGGAATTTCTTCTCTGTGAAAAATCCTGTTGATTGGGAATTGAAGTCCATAGAAAACATACATCATTCCCCAGATTAAAAGTTGGTACAGACACACTTGCCACCAGTTCATTGTACCAAAAACTTGATACAGCCAGCGACCGGTGGCGAAGTAAATCGAATAGTATCTGAAAAAAGTATTTTCATGAAATATATGTCACGTAATTTTTAAATTAGTTTGTTAGCCAATTTCAACTCACATACATACATACATACATTTATTTGTAGTGACACATGATAACACATGATATACTTTTATTAAGTTAGTGAACCAATTTTACATTTAAAAATATAAAAAAAATAATATAATATTATTATGACTGAGGAATATCGAAGAATGGTGGACGGACGGCTGGTTTAGTACCTAAGCAAATATGCAGAGTTGACTGCCAACCTTCACTAGTGGAAGAGACATTAAAGACAGAAAATCATGTTTAATCAGTTCCATTGGTACGTAACGAGAATGTTACATTTACAGTCAGATGCTGACTCCTAATTTGTTTTGAAAAATTTATAATTTTAAGTACTACTTATTGTACATATATATATATATATATATATATATATATATATATAACTAACAATGATATTCCCTATACTTACACTATGGCGTAGGCGACAGCCACAATCAAATATAAAATCATCTCCATCTTTATGTCAGTAGGTTTCCTTCTCGACTGAAGCAAAGTCTCGATGAGCAGTACGATGGTTATATTTGTGTGGACGCAGTGGTTGAACCACCAAGGGACCACTTCGTCATACACTTGAGGGAACACCAGCTCCCGGTCTATTGCGTATACACACCAGAACATGGTCGTCACGAACTGAAATTTAAATTAAATAATAATCTTGGGATTGTACTAATATGTTACTATATTTTTCACTTTTTGACTATTTAGGCAATGGAGAGCCTTGAATGGCGGAATTAGACGTTACGCTTGGTCTCATAGAATGAGGAAAATTTAAATTTAAAAAAATCTAGATATTTATATTGTAACTTACCAAAGTGCAAGGCACTACCATACCACAGAAGAACACATCGCGCCAGTATTTAAGTTTCTGGGCGATGTTGTTTTCTTCCTTGTCTAACCATTCTAACACATCGTGTGTTAGAGAGAGACCGAGGAAGATTGTTTGGAACACCTGAAAATAGTAAAGAAATAAGTTTAACTTTTTAATCTGACTTCCAACCAAGACGGATATAAGTTTGACTTGAATATTTCAGTATGATATTAGTATTCAGGTTCCCTAGAACATGCGCTAAATCTCTTAAGTATATGTATGTTTGTAAAATTGTTCTTTTCTTTCACAAATTTCTCAGAAACTAGAAGTCACATAGAAGTGATCCTTATTAATTTAAATGTGGTGTATTCCAGTTTAGAGAAACTGTTCGCTAAATCGTTTTTAAACTCGGTTCAGTAGTTTATGGGAGTCTATGTGTGTCAGTATCTATTTATTTTCCGCCAATCAACACGCAATGTCTCGAACGTAGTGTTTTAACATTACAAAGAGAATATATTCACTAATATATTTAATTGTTACCAGAATTAATTATAAATGAGTAATTGCCGCAGACGGTTGACCTCAGATAACTAAAAGGTCTACGTCTGGACGTCTATTGTAGACCTACATAACACGAAATATAAATTGGAAATCATATGTGTAAACAGTCACTCTCGAAATTCCCCTTTTTATCGTCGTCGTGGGAATTTCAGGAAATTCTCTTTAAATGTTCTTGATATATATCTAATAACAAAACATTAAAGGACTTTACCGTTCTAAATGTTATTTATTATCCTACATACCGTTTACAATAGTTAAGTAACGAGAGCCATAAGGTACATTTTTAATATTTATTAGAAGAGAAATAAAGATTGAGATTTCAACGCAGCGTTACTTCGGCTGAGCATCGTCAGTTAGAGACACTATGTAAGGAGCAAGTAGCTATGCGCGGGATACCACTATATCCTGAGAAGCAAGCAGTATAGGCAAAAGTAACCTGGAAACCCCCGTGTTAAGACACTTCCCTTCTCCACGTTTGCATTGCATTGCATGTTGTTACAAATGAAAATATTAGATATTTCATTCCTTCGAGTGGAAAACGAACTCACTACCGTCGCGTTCATAGTCGCACTACGTCAGTGGGCCGCTGCGCCACGACAGCCTCATTCATTAGTAACATGCAACATACGTAAACATAAATAAACAAAATCACGTTAAATCACGATCATCATAATTATTTACATTTACAATTAACACGAGGAATACACAGCTTATCAATAAGGTCGACGGTCGAAGTCGACGTGCTTGCCACGTGATAACAGCTGATAAGGATTGATAACATAATTTAGGGTAGTTTCGACACCCCCTTTGATAAGTAAAAACGGAAATTAATTGTGATAGTATAGGAAATTACGTAATTGGACAATTTTTGGGTAAATAAATAAAAAACGAGACTTTTGCAGTATTATAAAGGATGCCATGTACTTGAGGGACTCATTAATTATATTAGAATTATTCTTATTTCCTTGTTCTGATAAGATCTAAGATATAGCGCAGCGTTGAGTTTCGCCTCTCATGCAATGTTCCTAATGTCTCATACATTTACATTTTACATTCTAGAATATCTAGATTGACTGGAATTCGGATGGATAACGGTGAACAGAGTGTCTGACACTACACACCCGGAACCACCACGGCGTTGAAATTTATATATAGAATATAGATAAAATAATATGGAAGGTGCATTTTACTTAAAGAAGACAACACTAATTAATATAAAGATACACCCTCCTTGTAAAGAAATAGAATCTGCAACAACCGCGTGGCTGTAGTTCATTATAATAAGCTATAGTTGTTACAAATATATGTATATCTGTAGATGTGTATTGTATATTGGAATATCATCCGATAAAGATTATTGTTAGATTGATTTAAAGGTCAAATTATAACCAATCATAGTAAATGGTAAATTAAAACTTCTTTTGCTGTACGAACTGATTGTTATTTGCGACTTTCAAAAATATTACAAATGAAACAATCAAAGTTTGTTGCTAAAATTTTTTTTAAGACAATATTACATAATTTTTTTATCCAATGATCGCTGATAACTTTAAATATAAAAAATGAAATATAAAATAAACTTAATCACTCTGATGAATTTGATGAAATTATGCATAAATAAAATGTTTTCATACACAACAGGTCACACAGGCCACTAAAATAGTTTTCCAAAATTTAAAATTATTTAACTCCCTTAATACAAAGTACTCACAAAATTCCATCCAGTCAAATATCCAGCTCGATATGTATACAGCATTTTAACTTCGGGTATATCACTGCTTTCTAAGTCTAAGGTGTTCGCGAGGAGGCCCACGTAAACGTGGTGGAGCAATCCAAATAAATGGAATACCGTTCTCCAGTACAGGTTGGAATCGCTTCGATCAAATAATTTCTCGTTTTCAGTTATCAAAAAGCACAGAACATTGTAAAATATATTCGTATCCTTCCAAAATTCATCCATTTTGTAATTTTTATTTAACAAATTTATTATTTTATAATTGTATTAAATTTTATATTATTTTTATATTTATAAATTATTTATTATTATAATTACAACTAAAACTAAATATGTTTAGACGCCCGTTTAGTTTTCGGGCGACTGGTTTAACTTTATTTGTGAGGGTAGTATGTGAACTGATTGGTGTTGCCATATTTGGATATATACCCTTTATTTCTTAAAGAAGTCTTTTTTTTTAATAAATACAATTATATAAATATTTTTTTAAGCTATCTTATTTTAACAGACGATCCATCCATGTCTTAATTATTTTCTAGCTTTTATAACAATATATTAATGTGTATATTTTGAATTCATAAAGTTAATAGATTAAAATGATAACTATATTTTAAATAGACAAAAATATATATCATGTTTTACCCAGCTGGAGTAGTCTTTTTTTCTAAAGATGTTAGGGACATACGTGTGTATATGTTTTAGTACATAATCTTTAAGGTACTTTTATTTTTAATCATTTTATTACATTTATACACAGACGGGTATGTATAATATTATACCTGTAACCTACAAAGTAAAAAGAGTCGAATGTTATATAATTTTACTTACCTTACTACTTACTTTTTTTATTGCACATTATCCAAAAAAAGTGGAAAAGACATTTACAAACAAGATTAAATTTTGACAATTCATCAACTTCATTTGGAATTTTAAGTAAGACAAAAAAATACCTAATAATATATCAAGTTCGTGGTACAACATTTAGTTTTACTTAAAATTCAGTGAACTCGGTTATATAGAATAGAACCTTCACCGCAAATCCATAAAAGTGATCTAGCATTGATCAAACTATATCCATATGCCACTTATTTAAATATCAATTGAATTTTTTTTTCAGTCCAAGGTCCATTTCAATTTTTCACCTATAATATAGACTTTTAATCTTCGCTTTAAATTTTTTTGAGGCCTTTATAACGCAGATTTTAAGTGTAATTAAACATTTAATATCCACACGCAACGCTTTTAGAATTCTACATAAACAATCTGTTTTATAGAATACCTAACACTATTGTTATAGTGACTATTAGCTAACATCTAAACCAAGGATTAATTAATTCTATTGTTATTTTAGTATTTTATAATCTACGTATGTATTTATTTTAATGTGTATAAGTATTATATTAGCTATCTGGTTTCGTCAAGATGACATTGTAATAGACCTTGAAATATAAAAGTACTAAATCATATACATGCATTGCTTTGACTCATGTATTTGTGTGGCGACCTGTCTGTCTGTCTGTCTGTCACTAGGCTTCAGCTTGGTTAACTATCACGATTAAAATTTTCACCGATTATATATTTACACTACACTATAAAAAACCGATTAATTATTTAAGGGGGCTCCCATACAACAAACTTTTTTGACTATTAAAAAAAGACTGAAGAAATAAATGTGTATATTATATTTAATTAATTAGTTCAACAGTAGCATCCTACTGTAAATAATTGAAGATCATTTTTTTATTAAATTAAACCTACAAAAATATTATTATATTTTAAAAATATAATTTTAAAGATAAATTCCAAGAGCAGTCCATATATGTATATTAGCATTTATATGTAGATACCTGTTTAGAATTGTTAAAAATTATCTTTTAAATCTAGGTCAATTCTGAATCGGATTCTAGAATTTCTTAACTTGTTACTCAATATTTTTGATAATTTTGTTAATTTATTTTGTAATTTCACGCCATACCCGCTATTTAATCTGATTAAACCTGGAGAAGGAGAAGTGTCCCGACACTCTATTCTCATTTGAAATAACATATATCCAGAATTCGCCAGAAATTGGAATCTCGCCCTCTACCTAGAGGGAATCTAGTGTTACAACTCTCCGTTCCCATTAAGACACTTCCGTTACCCAATTTCTGGCGAATTCTGGAGGCATTGCGTGTTGAGTAACAAAACAACGCTACGCCTCGTCAGAGCATGGAAATGAATATATTAAATATTTCATTTCCTCGAGTAACAATCGAACCCGCACCCGTTGCGCTTACAGTCACGCGATTGTACCCCTGCGCCACTCGTGATATCTTAATTAACTTGTTTAAAATAAATAGCAACGTATTCTATAATATACAACTAAAATACAATAACAGCACTCAAAATGAGGTTCATCAACTACGCTGCGATAGTTTGTATGTATAAGATGCAACATTATAAAATATTCACACAATAAATACTATTTAATTGTTTTGAAACATGCTACACGTATATTGTAAGGTCGTGTTATTAATTATAATAGATATTATTAGTACTAGAATTATTTCGTTTGCTTATTTACAGAATACTGATGTTTTTTCATGTCGCATCTAGACGTACAGTACCTACTATTTTTTTAAATATGTCATCAATTAAGCCACGTTAACAATAAATGTATTATGATTTCTAGATAGCAAAAAAAGATTTAATTGTTATGTTTTAATGACGGTTACAACTACACATTTTTTTTATTATTTCTTATTATAACGCTTCCATTTATGGAGCCTTTTGCTTATTACTTGTTGTAATTACCGGGAATTCCAATAAAATGACATACAGATATGTTTGGAATTAAAACTTCCTTTATAAAGACAAATTTTAATTAAAATAAATTATAATCAAATAAAGTGCAAAAATATAATATTCCTCTTTTTCAAACATTTTCGTGTTCATTGTGCGTGACGTTACGTAGTAAAATAATTAAACAAAAAACACCTACTTTAGTAGTAACATGTAAACAGGCAAATTATACATTGAATGTGTTTAATAAGTTATTAATATAGTTATTAATATTACACATATGAGTAGTTCAAATTGCTTATTCTATAATTATATCAATCAAA
Source organism: Heliconius melpomene rosina (assembly GCF_056956725.1). Classification (NCBI taxonomy): domain Eukaryota; kingdom Metazoa; phylum Arthropoda; class Insecta; order Lepidoptera; family Nymphalidae; genus Heliconius; species Heliconius melpomene. The sequence continues at coordinate 431,141 of NC_140395.1, read as the reverse complement.
AGTGCATACGCCGAAATCAGTAATAGTTCAAAAGAAAGTACATTTATAAGTATTTTTCAAATCATCCCGATGAGACATTGCGCACCCACCCCGAGGAATGAAATATTTAATATTTTTATTTCCTCGCGCTGGTAACGAGGCAAAGCACAGCGTTGAGTTCCGCCACTCAACTCAAAGTGTCTTAATGGAGATCAATGAGTCTAAAGACTATTTTTCCAGGTTCACTCTGCTTCTTTGCTACCTGCGGGATACTGTGTAAAGCTAAAAAAGAAAAACTCCCTAAAAACGAGCAAATTTATTAAGTCACTAAAGCGACAACATTACATTTCTTAATACTCTGATAATATTATCAATTTACTATGACCGACGTATTTGTTTTAGTAGAAGATAAATAGTAATAGACCCGTCGTGACGCATTTCACAACGTTTTAATGATTACTAGTTCAAATTCCGTTTTGATATCCAAGAGAATAATAAACAAATCAAGTTAGTTAATTTTGATCTACAGCCACAAACCAAATAAAAATACTTTTTTACGAAACTATTATAAAAATTGAACGATCCCAGAGATGCCAGTACAAATTCCGCTTGGTTCAAATTGTATATGTTTTCTAAAACAATATTTTTCCTATTTGTGCAATAAATAATTATAATACACAAAAAACTTTGCCGACGCAATCAATAGTTTTCAATTTTTGTTCTTCATATTAATAATTACAATTTGTTAATTTTTTATTTGCACATTTGGTACTTAAATAACTAATCTTTAATTAATGGCATAAAATAACGATTTGATTGTTAAGCTTTAAAAAAAGGTTTTAAGAATTAAAAATATAAGTAACTACCTAAATTATAATACTATGTTAAAAATATAATATTAAATTAAAAATTATATTATTTTTATTTATTACTAGAGACTAATGCGGCTTCGTCGATTAAATTTGTCAATTAAATTAAAGTTGTGTTTGGAACGGAGTGTCTTAATAATAGGTGCCCAGATTCTCTCTGCCTACCAAGTTCAAATAACTTGGTGAAGGGTGAAGGTGAGTTCTATTATTAACCTATAATATTTACGTACGTATGTAGATAGAAAGAACCAAAAAATTCGGCTGTGCCTTTGATCCCTATTCGGAGAATTGATTGTATTTAAAATACCTTAATTTCCAATCCTTAATTCCATTTCCAACTAGAAAAATGCAGCGTAAAATTCCACCACTCAACAAGCAAGCAAGGTCTCAAAGATTGGTAGGGTACAATCAGTAGGATACGTGGGCAAAGGAGTGACATAACACTAGCTTTCTCTGCCTACCCTGCTGTGAGTTAGACAGTGTAAGATAGATAGACGTACCAAATTCCAATTAGTCAAATAGGCCCACGAGTAATATTTAATCATATACAATGTTTCTGGAATCTCTTGATCACTTATATAATAAATAGTACGAAGGCCCCAAGCTTGTACGAAACACATACACAACAGCTCCGAACAATGAAAAACTGTATTCACATATAAATAAAAATTAATTTGCAACATGTTTCGACCGTTCGCGGTGAGACTGTTTTTATTACTAAAATGAGATTTGGTTATGATTTTGAAATAATTATCTCGTATAATGTACATAATCTTAATAAATTTTGCCTGCGGCCTGGTCAATAGAAGATTACTAAGAGTGCTGTATGGCATATCCTAAAGTCTGGTTTCTACCGCAAGAGAACAACGTAGTCCTTAATGGGAACGGTCCCATTAAGGACTATGTTGAACTCGCAAATTAAGCTAATGAGCGCACGGGTCATTTTGTGGTCAATAATCTCTCCCAAGTAATACCAGAGGAGCTACAGGTGCGCTGCCGGCCTTTAAGGTAGATGCGTTTTTTGAAGTCCCATGTCGCATAGACCAGGAAACACTGACGCAAGTAGATCTTTCAACAGTTGTCTGGCGCGTAGGAGGAAGAACCGCAAAACAACAGAATGTCACGTATTTAGGTGGTGGGGATGATATTTAAGTCTGTGATGTACATTGCGATTAGAAAATTCGACAGCAGATACCAGGTAACAGTTCCTGAGAGTCTATCACAGATTGTTGGATCCCCAATGACGCAGACCGCTCTAATCCAATAATCGCTATGTTCAAATTTTTATCCGTTTTCTAGAAAATATTTCTCTTTTCTAAGTGTGCAATAACTTTTTAAAAATGTAAAAAATATGAACTTTTCTCAAATGGGATCGAATCTACAATCGTCACATTAACAGCCTGTCACTGCCACTGTGCCACTACAGCCTCTAAAATTAATGATTTTTCTTACATTACATTCAACTAAATTTACTTGAAATTTTAAATATATTTTAAGAACAAAAAACGTATTTAAAATTCATACATACGAGTAAATACAAAGTTGTTTTTTTACTTCTTAAGAGTATCAACGCTTAATTTAATTAAAACTACCACGTTATATAACAGTTTTCTAGAAAAATCTTTTAAACTTCATCTTTTAAGCGACAATTACGGCTTAAGCTTCTTTTTTTTTTTTTTTTATGGAAGAAGGACAAGGCAAACGAGCGTTCGGGTCACCTGATGATGATCACCGCCGCCCACGACCCCGTGCAGCACCGGAGGAGCTACAGGTGCGTTGCCGGCCTTTAAGGTGGAGATAGACGCGCTTTTTGAAGGTACCCATATCGTACCGACCTGGAAACACTGCCGCGGGTAGGCCATTCCACAGTTCGGTGGCGCGTGGAAGGAAATTTCTACGAAACCGCACAGTAGTGGAGTGCCACGTATCCAGGTGGTGTGGATGGTATTTAAGTTTGTGACGTACTGTGCGGTTGGAAAATTCGGCGGCAGCTAACAGGTCGAACAGTTCTTCAGAACACTCACCATGAAAAATGCGATAGAGAACGCACAGCGAGGAGACGTTTCTACGCAGAGCCAAAGTGTCAAGCCTTTCACAGCTTACTGGGTCCTTAATGATTCGAACAGCTCTACGTCGTATGCGATCAAATGGGTCAAGCTGATACTGGGGTGCACCAGCCCAGAGATGAGAACAGTACTCCATGCTTCACCTATATCTTACATATAGTAGGGTAAGGAGAGAGAGCATACTGTCAAGACACTCGATTCCCTCACATTCCGCACTTTGCTAGTTAAGTGGCAGAACTCATGCCGTTCTTTGTCTTGAATTGAATAAAACACATTCCCACAAGTGGGGATCAAACCCATAACCGTTGCGTTTACTGTCGATGCATACGGATGCAAGGCCTCACGTATGCAAAGTATGTTCAAGTAATGGTCGAAATATGTTGGTAAGATTTATACATAACTAGCGACCCCCTTGCGGCTTCGCCCGCTTTTACTACTGGATTATTCATATAATATATGTTTGTAAAGCACTTAAGATAATGTGAAAATTAATTAAACCCTAATGCAACCCGCATTTTAGTAATTTCAATAAGTATTTTCCAATTCTTTTACACAGCAAGGATTTTTAGTAGGTACCGTAATTTTAAAATCTGTGCTACTAATCTTTTCAAGTACTTATTAAAGTATATTTAAATGACTATTTTTAGATAGTTAAATGACTATTTTTAAACGGAAGAAATTATAAACAAAAGCCTACCTACTAATAACTACTATAAAAAATATGAAACCAAATATATCGCGCTGAAATAATACATTCAACTCCAATTATCCAATACGTGCAAACGCATCTAAATCTTCGTTGCTATAGAGGCAGGCGGGTTTTTTTTTGCTTGTGGTTAATACTGAAGAGGGTAGTCTGTCCCTGATGAAAAGCAAGCACTACGTGGCTGCCTGTGAGGAAATTAAATAGAATGCATCGGCCGGGAATCAAACCCGGGCCGCCCGCGTGGCAGGCGAGCATTCTACCACTGAACCACCGATGCGTGTAAGGCAGGCGGGCGCGGCGGACGTATGGCGAGTGGCGAACCGTTTCGCAGCAAGGATTTTTTGATATTGTAACAACTTCTAAAGTACTTATTACAATGAAAAACAGTAAAAGACAGTTTTGATCTATATTAAATGGCCAGCGTAACTTCTTCTTCTTCTTCCTGGCATTAATCCCGGCTATTACCAGGGTCTGCCTTCCTACTTAACCTACTCCACTTTGCACGATCTTTTGCGTCCTCGGTGGTTAGACCATTGGCTCTCATGTCCTGCATCACGACATCCAACCAGCGCTTCCTTGGGCGTCCGGGAGGTCGCGCCCCCAGGAACTAGTATAGCAAGGCACTTGCGTCCGACATAGTTCTTAGGCCGGCGCGTAACGTGGCCAAACCATCTCAAGCGACGCTCTTCTAGCTTATCCGCTACGTCACGGACCCCAAGACTACCTCGAATGAATGTGTTGCGTATGCGGTCAGACCGCGTTACGCCGCACATCCACCTCAGCATCTTCATTTCCGTGACGTGAAGCTCCTGAGTGTGCCGAGATAGTGCCGGCCAACATTCGCTGCCGTATAAAAGAACCGGTCGGATGATGCTCTTGTATATCAGCCCCTTGAGCTTGGGCGGTATTCTGCGGTCGCAGACCACACCAGTGACCTCCCGCCATTTGGCCCAGGCAGCACTTATCCGCCCTTGGACATCGTGATCGATGCCTCCAGACTCGTGCATAACGGATCCAAGGTACCTGAACTTCTCCGACTTAACGGCTGGCTCAGGACCTATAAGGATGGTGCTCGAGTCCCGGCTCCCGCAGGCCATGTACTCTGTCTTCGACACATTTAGTTTAAGACCGCCGTTCTCAAGCGTACCCTTCCAGAGGTTCACTTTACGCTCCAGCGTCAGTCGGTTCTCGGCAATGAGTGCTATGTCGTCGGCATACATCATCAGCCATGGAGGCTGGTCCTGGATGTGAGCCGAGACAGTATCGAGCACTACATTGAATAAGAACGGACTAAGAGCCGAGCCCTGGTGAACCCCCACTGTAATCGGGAAGGGTCTAGTATCGCCAACAGCAGTCCTAACCATAGAAGCGGAATCGTGGTACATGTCTCTGATAATCTCAATATAGGCCTCAGGGATCCCTTTGGATCGCAATGCCCACCAGATACACTGACGAGGCACACAGTCAAAGGCCTTCTGCAGATCTAAAAAGGCCAAATGCAGAGCTCTCCTTTTTTCCCTGTATACCTCCATCAAAGTTCTGAGGGCGAAAATGGCGTCCATGGTGCCCGATCCTGGCTGAAATCCATATTGAGACTCAGAGATAGTACACTCTCGGCGGAGCCTGAGGTCGATCATGCGCTCGAAGAGCTTCATGGTATGACTCATAAGCTTAATGCCCCTATAACTACCACAATCTTGAACACTGCCCCTTCCTTTGTAAATAGGGGTAATGAAGCTAAGCCGCCACTGATGCGGCATCTTACCAGTGTTCAAGATATGGTTAAAAAGGTCAGTAAGCATGAGCACACCAAGAGAGCCCAACGATTTCCACGCTTCGATCGGAATGTCGTCAGGTCCCACCGCTTTTCCGTTCTTCATGCGTCGAAGGCAATTACGTGTTTCGTCAAGGGTTATTGGGGCAATAAATCCGAGGTTAGGCGGTGGGTCGTGATGAAGACTGCATGGGTGCTGAGTATTCAGCAACTCCTGGAAGTAGCTTCTCCACCTCTCCTTCACAGAGGCATGACTACAGAGCAGCGTGCCCTGGGAATCTTTGACGCAAAGACATTTTGCGATATCTTGCGTCACTTTATCCCGGGAACGTGCCAGTTTGTAAATGAGCTTCTGCCCCTCCACAGTTTCAAGTTTATCATACAATGGTGACAAACTTTCACTGCGGGCTCTGGCTACAGCTCTTTTACAGGCACGTTTAGCTACTGTGTACTCCAGTCTGTCTTCAGGAGAGTTGGATTCTTGCCACTTCTTAAAGGCAGCCTTCTTTTCACGAGTCACCTCCTGCACCTCGTCATTCCACCACCATGTCTCCCTGACGATGACACGTCCTCCCTTAGAAAGGCCAAGAACTCGCCTGCCCGCCGCAATGATTGCCGACTGAGCCCGATCCCAAGCATCCTGAGCAGTCTCGGTGTTAGTCGAAATATCGTGACTTTTCACCTCTACCAGGAAGTCGGTCTGCATCGGTCCATTCAGCAACCACCACTTGATCCGAGGCCTACGTTTCTCGGCTACTTTCTTCTTCGGAGTGACGTTAAAGTCCATGACAAGAAGACGATGTTGGGCCGTTAGGCTTTCGCCTGGAATGACCTTACAGTTAGTTACCCTGCCCATATGACACCGTCTGGTCAGTAAGTAGTCTATTTGAGTTGAGTGGGACCCGCTCTTATACGTGATAAGGTGCTGAGAATTCTTTTGGAAGAACGTATTCACGACGGCCAGATCAGACGCAATACAGGTTCTCAGAATATTTTCTCCCTCTGCATTGCGAAGACCGTGCCCAAAACCCCCGTGAACATGTTCATACGGCTCAGCAGCCCTACCGACGTGCCCGTTCAAGTCCCCCCCAACTAAGACCAATTCGGTAGACGGCACAGCAAGTAGCACCCCTTCATACTGCTCCCAGAATGTCTCCTTTTCGGCCGCGCTACATCCCGCCTGGGGAGCATAGGCACTGATTAAGTTTGTGATAACGCCCTCAATCAGTACCCTCACTCGCATCAAGCGGTCGGAGCGACGGTCAACTTCAAGGAGCCCATCCTGAAGCTCTTCAGAAAGCACTACCGCTACACCGTTTCTACCCGAAGGTGACCCAGTGTATATAAGCCGGTAACCCTGTCCGATGTTACGGGACTTATTGCCCTTCCAGCGAGTTTCCTGGAGGAAAGCACACTGGACCCGACGTCTCATGAGTACATCTGCGAGTTCCCTGCATCGTCCGGTTAGAGAGCCAATATTCCACGTTGCAAAGCGGAGTTTCTGTCTGGTTACTCGCGTCTTTAACCGTGCCCGTACTTGACACGGTAGCCCTTGCCCACTTATCGCAGGTGTAGGGCGATGTGCCTGCGCGTCGTTTAGCGGCGACGCCCTAGCCGTACCCAGTTTCTTTCTGTGACTCTCCATTATGTCGGCGGATGGCGGTTTTTTACATGGAGCGACTGCCGTCTGACCACCAAAACCCCTTTATGGGGAAAAACCGGGGGGGAGAGGAAAATAGAAGGGGTAGGATAGGCAAAAGGAGGGAGCTAAGGAAAGGAGGAGGGGAAGGGGGGGGGGTGTTAGGACACCATTCTTACGGACTGGATGAGGATGTAAGAGTGGCGGCTCTAGGATCCGGGGTCGCGTACCCGTATGCCCATAAACAAATATCGGACAGATATTAGTCAGAACATCCTCTGGATGAACTAATATACTTATTTATATGCTGAGAGTAAGGGATAAGTGAAACTTGAGTCGATACAGCTGAAGTGTCAACGGCGTGATGTGTCAACAATTAAATGCATTTTTATCTAAAACTATTCGCAATTTCGAAATTGTGTAAAAAGCAAATTTTATCTTCGTTTAACGTAGAAAATTAATAAAGTATTTTAATTGATAAGGATTAATACCATTATGGAAAAATATCTCTCACAATAAAAAATATATTGAAATTATTATTTTTAGACAGAAAAATGATCACTACACGTTATTCTTAAAAGATACGAATATGCCATCGCGGACTTTTTTGTACATCTCATTAAGAGGAACAATACTCCAGTACATTTTTTTCATGTAGTACTTACCATTAAAGCAGCGCATGCGCGAAAGTGTCTCAACGGGTAGGACTTTATTCATATTTATCGTATTTATGTTAATTTACATAAGAATGTACAAATAATAAACTATATATAAACCTTCTACGAAAAATACTCGACCTAATGGTGAAAACCGCAACAAAATCCGTTGGGTGGTTTAGAAGAAGAAGAGTTAGAAACAACAGACAGACACGAAAAGCGACTTTGTTTTATAAGATATAGGATAGGATATGGCATGTAACAGGGTAGGGAGAAGGAAACTAGTCTTCAAACAATCAGTTTATAACTTCCCGCGAGACATTGCGTGAAGAGTGGAGGAAATAAGGGGCGGCCCGTTTTTATAAACCACTCTCAATTGTGAGCTCGATCTTGAGATACCGTTTTCATTCATAGATTCAAGAAAAAAATGGCATCTCAAAATTGCTCTCAAGATCGCTCTCAAAATTGACAGCCATTTATTAATATGTGCCTAAAAGGACAAGAAAATGGAAATAAAATAGTATATCCATTACATATGGTTAAAAAAGAACTTATCAAGATGGTCTGTTGATGGAGTCAGAATATGAATAATCGAGCACTTGAATGTTGGCTCATAATTTATAGCTCTAGGTATAGATAGTGTTTTTTATATTATTTTAAGTATGTTTCATCTATTATTTATAAAAGCAAGTCATAACATAATATTATTTTTTTTTACTTACCCCACAAAAGAGTATTAAAAAACACAAATCTTCCTCCAATATCACAAAGTATTCTCCGTAAATAGTAGAAAACGTACATATTGTAACGGAAATTAACTCAAAAAAATGAAAAAATGTCTTAAACACCAAAATACTCATATTATTTTTATTTTTCTTTATTTTCTAATGTTGAGACCGTTCGGTAGCAATAGCTGTTTTGACTAGAATTTAAAAACTTAAAACAACATATCGATTGATCCTATGCTCTTTGCACAGTGGTTAAAAAAAATAAAAAACACCGGACAAGGGCGAGTCGGGCTTGCCCACCGAAGGTTCCGTACAAAAATTGGAAATCTCGAGCTTATTCTGAAATTCAAGCTTATCTTAGCCAGAGCCTTTTCATTTGAACTTGAAGTAGCAGTTTTAATACCAAATTTTTCCCCCCTTTTAATGCTATTCTTGTTAGGATTTAACCACAAATGTATAGTTTTTCCTGAACTAGTACAACGTGTAGATGCTACCTACCATATTTAATAATTCTAGCTCAACTGGAAGTACCCTATTAATTTTGATTTAGTGCCAACATAAGCGTTTTTTGCGATATCGGCAACCGCAACTAAATCTTTTGTAATATAGACTCATTAATACAATACATAAGGACACATTGTAATATTTTTTTTATGTTTTTTTCCCTCACGCTGTATCCCGCACAAAGCAGGATAGACAGAAGAAACCTATAAGACAATAAAACACTTCCAGTTCTTTATTCAGATAATCTGTTACGGACATTTTGAATCGTCGAATGAACATAAAAGCTCGGAAGGCAGTTGTTTTTTCAAAATTGATGTTGCAATTTAATTGCTAAGCTGCCTATACTATCCTGCATGAAATTTAGATGATATTAATGAAAAACATTTCGATAGATCGTCCATATTCTTATTGGATATCTTCTATTTTAGAGTGAATATTTATTTATTATTATCAGTTTAGATAACAGAGATTTAAAAAACAGAAAACAACAAAAAACAATACGAGGAACCCCAAAACATTAAGCATAATTCATACACTATGAAAACATTAAGCAAATATTATACAATGTTAAAAATTTACTAAAGAAATTCTAATGAGTCATTACCGTAGTGTTTTTTTTTCTTTGTCGTCATAAGGTAATAAAAAGGTAAGGAAAAAAATACTGACGTCAAATATCTGTCAATTACCGAGTTACCTACATAATAGAGGGAACCTGATATTAAGATACTTCGGTTCCCACGGAACTCTCAATATGACTTTTGGTTTCTATAAATTAGTAGATAAACATATATACTCTCTCAGCCGTCTCATTTACGGTCGTACATTTCTCCTCTGCACTACAACGGCCTCAAGTCTTTTCTTGCGCTTGCAAAAAACACTGACATTTTATCTACTTCATAGATAAATAAAATGTATTTCTCTGGCTTCCCTCGTATTTAACATTAATGAACAATGACATACATATAACGTACAGTATAAGGGTAATCTCCTATTATACCTACCTTTAAGACCTTTTCACAGAGTTACTGTGACCTAGTTAGTTGTATTAACTTTTGTTTTTTTTTTGTATGGATAAATCATGCAATATATTTGTATTAGCTTGTTTTTTTCCTCCATATACCAGGATATTCAGTGGGGACCTAGTCTCGAGATATTCTATTACCCAACGTACCACCCGAATTTCGATTTTTTTTTGAGACACTGCTTGTTTAGTGGCGCTGTCTTGTTAAGAGAGCAAGGAAATGAAAATATTTTATTCCCTTAAGTGGGAATCAAAGCCACAACCATCGCAATTACTGTTAGACGCTGAATGACTCTAAACAATTTTTCCTTCCGCAACGGTAAAATTAAAATATTTTAAATACTAATATTTCAAGAATATTAATTTGCTAAAATAATGGATAAGGCGCCCTAATAAAAAAAATATATTACATAGAATTATAGATTTATGTGTATATTGAACTATATATACAGGTTGAAGTCTGACAGAGGGTTTTGGGTTCAATTCCCACCAGAGAAAGTGAAAAATTAATATGTTCATTTTCTTGAATTCGGCGGAGAGTCGGAAGTGCCTAATGAGAACAAAGTCTCTTAACACTAGGTTACCAAGTTCCCTCTGACACAGACTTGAATGACTCCAGAATTTGGCGGAAAGTGTCCTCACTTCATGTATTTTCTTAACACAAGGTTCCTGCTGCTTACTCGGCTATGTAGAATGGGTAAATACATAGAGCTACGGACATATTCCATCGTAGGCAATCGAATCCGCCACCACTTATTCAGAAATCAATCCTAACAAACACACCAAAAGAATGAAAACATTTCCGTTGAGGAAAATAAAGATATTATTAGATAATGTGCAAATTAAAGTAATTTTACAGTACAATGGTACAATATGGCTGCGAAGATCGCATTGAGATTAAATTACAAAGTCATCTAAACACTGTACCTACTAGAGCAGGGATTCCCAACCTGTGCGCCGCCGCGCCCTAGTGCGCCATAGAAAGTAAAAAGGGGCGCCGTGAGAAGGCGCCTTCCTAAATCTGAAATCGGAAATCTCAAAATCTTTGAGAAACTGTGCGGAGACTAAGCTCAACCGTCACATTGAATTGACTAAGAACTGTCGTACTTTATTATTCTTATGTCTTAATTGTTATTTTCTCATTTAAATAAATAAAACTCAATTTCTATTTGGGAGCAGGTATCTATTTCTTTAGACTGTTTAATTTTTAAATAGCGAACTAGCTTGGGTAGGGTGCCGTCAAAAAATACCAAACTTGTAACTGCGCCGCGAGCTGAAAAAGGTTGGGAACCCCTGTACTAGAGGTAAAGTAGTTATTATAGGTACCTATTTGTTATGTATGAATTGAAGTACCCTTGAAGTGTATCCTTTCCAATAAAAAAGGAAACATCAAAATTGGTTGGCGGGATATTGAGCTATTCGTCCATTTGTCACGCAAATTTAAGATTTATGTGTTTTTCTCATTGATACCATTGTCAGAAATGGACCAAATTAAAATGGGAGCATACAGGAATAACCAACTTTCAAATAAAAGAATCATCAAAAGTTTTGAAGTAACAAACATAACACGAACAGTCGAAAGTGAAGATTTAGCGGAAACTGTTGTGACAATAGGTTTCCAGATTCCCTCTGCCTACCCTGCTACCCTGCTATTCAATAGTAAATGCCAATTCAATTCAGTTTGGTATAGGCAATGGTTGTAGCACGAGTAACGAGCGTGACATAATTCACCTAATATCAATAAATTCCTTTCTAGTTTCAAGTGCTTTACACTAACTTAACTGACTGGCTGTTTTAGGCGCATACGTTAAAAACGTGTTTAACTTGAAAATTACTCGTAAGTAGGCACGTTCATTTTAAAGTTAATTGGTAGATTGGCAAATCTGGATGCAATACAATGTTTGTAAGTTCGGTTCACGTTTGAAAATAATTATATTTAAAACTCAGCTTCACGCTGTATCCCGCACACAACAGGACAGATAGAGGGATAGCTAACCTTAAGACACTCCGTTCCTTATTTTCCACCGAATTCTGGGACATTGCGTTTTGAGTAGCGGAACTCAACGCTGGGCTTTGCTTCAACACCATAATGAAGAAATGAGAATAAAAATTTAAAAAAATATTTTATTTCATCGAGTGGGGATCGAACCTACAACTAGTCGCGTTTACAGTCGCACATTTGTGCCTCTGCGCCACTACTGGAATTTTCAAGACGTAAATTGGGAAATCTTGTTCGTCTCTCAATGCTCCCCCACAATGCTTAACCCACTTACTCGTACATGCCAATTTTCAACTTTGTAAGTTCAGTAGTTTCTTCTGTGCGTTATCTCTATTCTTGCGAGTTCAACGTAGTCATTAATGAAGCCGCCTCGCTTCGCACGCCGGTCTTTAGAAAACAAGTACGGTGTAGAGTTCCGCCACTCATCGTGTAATCAGCGTTTAAGTAATGCTAAGTCAGTATACACTTATGATATGGACGTTATACGCTAGTACCAATAAACAATACTCGTACATGGCTATTAGCTAGGGTAGAACTCAGAATTACAAGTCATTGTTTTTTTTTTATACTTAACTGTGCGACGCGTGCAATTGCGAGGCCAGGCGTGGCGCAGGGGTGCAAGCGTGTAATTGTAAGTGCGACAGATTGTGGGTTCGATTCCCAAAGGAGGAAATTAAATATTATATATATTCATTTTCCGAGACGCAAAGAATGTATGTTCCATTCGAGGGACAAAATCGAACGACTTGACCGATTTTGATGATTCTTACGTTAATCGATTCATCTTAACCTCGCGTGTTACTTAAAAGACGACCATAAAGAAAACCTATTTCCAATCAATTAAATCTTCACAAAGAACCATGTAAAATTTATATATACAGATATAAACTATTGAGTTTTTTTTTGTTTTTGTTATTTTATTTACACGAATTTCACTAATTGAGGGGAAAAGGTTGATATTAAAAATATTTATTAATTAAGTCAGGGATGAATGACAGGAAAAGTATCTCAACATTTGTATCACTTTACAAAATATAGCATTTTAATTTTTATGTATATAAATCAAGCTTATATTTTTTTAACATAATTTTTTAACCCTAATTCCCCGTTTACCGTCTGACGTCGCCCCACAACGCCAAAGACCTCAGTTTTCTCTATCCCGTCATAAAACATGAAAATTATACCATTGAGATCATTAAATTACTGAGTCATCTTAACCATGCCAAGGTACCGTGAATATCTATTATCTTTAACTATCTTTTACCTGTGGCTTCGCTTGTGTTCTTAAATGAAAATAACCACCAATTTATATGATACATGAGTCAGGAGTCTTGACAAGTTCTAAGTGCGGAGAAAAAGCATATATATATATATATATATAAGCATAATAACCCTGACTCCATACTCTAACTCGAGGTACTGTAGGATTCATTGAAGAATTTAACTAGTTGTAACTGGGATGGACCACTTTTTGAACTTTCACGCTATCCCACCCATAGTAGGACAGACAGAAGGAATCTGGGAACCTAGTGTTAAGACAATCCGTTTCCATGAATACACTTCCGCTCCCGACGTTTTACCTAATTCTGCGCATTTACGCCCAATGTTAATCTTCTTCTTCTTCCTCCTGGCATTAATCCCGGCTATTGCCAGGGTCTGCCCTCCTACTCAACCTACTCCACTTTGCACGGTCTTTTGCGTCCGCGGTGGTTAGACCATTGGCTCTCATGTCCTGCATCACGACATCCAGCCAGCGCTTCCTTGGGCGTCCAGGAGGTCTCACTCCAGGAACTGATATAGCAAGGCACTTGCATCCGACATAGTTCTTAGGCCGGCGCGTAACGTGGCCAAACCATCTCAGACGACGCTCTTGGAGCTTATCCGCTACGTCACGGACCCCAAGACTACCTCGAATGAATGTGTTGCGTATGCGGTCAGACCGCGTTACGCCGCACATCCACCTCAGCATCTTCATTTCCGTGACGTGAAGCTCCTGAGTGTGCCGAGATAGTGCCGGCCAACATTCGCTGCCGTATAAAAGAACCGGTCGGATGATGCTCTTGTATATCAGCCCCTTGAGCTTGGGCGGTATTCTGCGGTCGCAGACCACACCAGTGACCTCCCGCCATTTGGCCCAGGCAGCACTTATCCGCCCTTGGACATCGTGATCGATGCCTCCAGACTCGTGCATAACGGATCCAAGGTACCTGAACTTCTCCGACTTAACGGCTGGCTCAGGACCTATAAGGATGGTGCTCGAGTCCCGGCTCCCGCAGGCCATGTACTCTGTCTTCGACACATTTAGTTTAAGACCGCCGTTCTCAAGCGTACCCTTCCAGAGGTTCACTTTACGCTCCAGCGTCAGTCGGTTCTCGGCAATGAGTGCTATGTCGTCGGCATACATCATCAGCCATGGAGGCTGGTCCTGGATGTGAGCCGAGACAGTATCGAGCACTACATTGAATAAGAACGGACTAAGAGCCGAGCCCTGGTGAACCCCCACTGTAATCGGGAAGGGTATAGTATCGCCAACAGCAGTCCTAACCATAGAAGCGGAATCGTGGTACATGTCTCTGATAATCTCAATATAGGCCTCAGGGATCCCTTTGGATCGCAATGCCCACCAGATACACTGACGAGGCACACAGTCAAAGGCCTTCTGCAGATCTAAAAAGGCCAAATGCAGAGCTCTCCTTTTTTCCCTGTATGCCTCCATCAAAGTTCTGAGGGCGAAAATGGCGTCCATGGTGCCCGATCCTGGCTGAAATCCATATTGAGACTCAGAGATAGTACACTCTCGGCGGAGCCTGAGGTCGATCATGCGCTCGAAGAGCTTCATGGTATGACTCATAAGCTTAATGCCCCTATAACTACCACAATCTTGAACACTGCCCCTTCCTTTGTAAATAGGGGTAATGAAGCTAAGCCGCCACTGATGCGGCATCTTACCAGTGTTCAAGATATGGTTAAAAAGGTCAGTAAGCATGAGCACACCAAGAGAGCCCAACGATTTCCACGCTTCGATCGGAATGTCGTCAGGTCCCACCGCTTTTCCGTTCTTCATGCGTCGAAGGCAATTACGTGTTTCGTCAAGGGTTATTGGGGCAATAAATCCGAGGTTAGGCGGTGGGTCGTGATGAAGACTGCATGGGTGCTGAGTATTCAGCAACTCCTGGAAGTAGCTTCTCCACCTCTCCTTCAAAGAGGCATGACTACAGAGCAGCGTGCCCTGGGAATCTTTGACGCAAAGACATTTTGCGATATCTTGCGTCACTTTATCCCGGGAACGTGCCAGTTTGTAAATGAGCTTCTGCCCCTCCACAGTTTCAAGTTTATCATACAATGGTGACAAACTTTCACTGCGGGCTCTGGCTACAGCTCTTTTACAGGCACGTTTAGCTACTGTGTACTCCAGTCTGTCTTCAGGAGAGTTGGATTCTTGCCACTTCTTAAAGGCAGCCTTCTTTTCACGAGTCACCTCCTGCACCTCGTCATTCCACCACCATGTCTCCCTGTCGATGACACGTCCTCCCTTAGAAAGGCCAAGAACTCGCCTGCCCGCCGCAATGATTGCCGACTGAGCCCGATCCCAAGCATCCTGAGCAGTCTCGGTGTTAGTCGAAATATCGTGACTTTTCACCTCTGCCAGGAAGTCGGTCTGCATCGGTCCATTCAGCAACCACCACTTGATCCGAGGCCTACGTTTCTCGGCTACTTTCTTCTTCGGAGTGACGTTAAAGTCCATGACAAGAAGACGATGTTGGGCCGTTAGGCTTTCGCCTGGAATGACCTTACAGTTAGTTACCCTGCCCATATGACACCGTCTGGTCAGTAAGTAGTCTATTTGAGTTGAGTGGTACCCGCTCTTATACGTGATAAGGTGCTGAGAATTCTTTTGGAAGAACGTATTCACGACGGCCAGATCAGACGCAATACAGGTTCTCAGAATGTTTTCTCCCTCTGCATTGCGAAGACCGTGCCCAAAACCCCCGGGAACACGTTCATACGGCTCAGCAGCCTTACCGACGTGCCCGTTCAAATCCCCCCCAACTAAGATCACTTCGGTAGACGGCACAGCAAGTAGCACCCCTTCATACTGCTCCCAGAATGTCTCCTTTTCGGCCGCGCTACATCCCGCCTGGGGAGCATAGGCACTGATTAAGTTTGTGATAACGCTCTCAATCAGTACCCTCACTCGCATCAAGCGGTCGGAGCGACGGTCAACTTCAAGGAGCCCATCCTGAAGCTCTTCAGAAAGCACTACCGCTGCACCGTTTCTACCCGAAGGTGACCCAGTGTATATAAGCCGGTAACCCTGTCCGATGTTACGGGACTTATTGCCCTTCCAGCGAGTTTCCTGGAGGAAAGCACACTGGACCCGACGTCTCATGAGTACATCTGCGAGTTCCCTGCATCGTCCGGTTAGAGAGCCAATATTCCACGTTGCAAAGCGGAGTTTTCGTCTGGGTACTTGCGTCTTTAACCGTGCCCGTACTTGACACGGTAGCCCTTGTCCACTTGTCGCAGGTGTAGGGCGATGTGCCTGCGCGTCGTTTTGCGGCGACGCCCTAGCCGTACCCAGTCTGTTGTTGGTTCGTTCCATTTGTGTTGTGGCTGTTTGTGGTTTTTCCTGGAGCGACTGCCGTCTGACCTCCAAAAACCCCTTTGTGGGGAAAAACCGAGGGAAGAGGAAAATAGAGGGGGGTAGGATAGGTAAAGGAGGGAGCTGGAGAAAGGAGGGGGAGAGGGGGGGAAGGACACCATTCTTACGGACTGGATGAGGATATAACCAATGTTACGCCCAATGTTAATAATCAATCCTAATCCATAAATTGCAACCATAGATTGAAATAGACAGAGATGGAGGATGGCATGCAGGTTAGTGATTGGATAGACATGTCGGACAATACAAGATTGACGTTAACTGGAGATAGGAGATACATTATTAACATTGGGCGTTAGTCCATTTATGCGCATACCCAAGTGATGAATATTTAATTCCATCGATTGAGAATCGAACCCACAACTGTCACACTTTATGCCCCTGGGTCTCTACGGCCTTTGCATGTATTTTATAGTAAAGAATATAAAAAATCCATAATGCATTTTATTACGCGAGAACTATCATCACTTTTATGATAATTGTGCAATAAAATAAAAAATAATATGATACTTTGTAATAGAACTAGAAAAATAGAACAGAATGTTTCGTAGTTTGTTAAATAAATATAAAGATGAAGACTATATGGTGTTGAGTTCCGCCACTAAACACGCAATACCTCCAAAACTCAGCGGAACGCGGGGAACGGAGTGTCTTAACACTAGGTTCCCTCTGCGTGCCCTGCTGTTTGCGGGATACAGCGTGAAGCTGATTTTTATGTTGTTACGAGCGTATAACAATTTTGACATAGCTCCTATACGTTTCCTAAGGGCATAATAACACTTTAAAAATGCTTTATGAACGCGGGAACAAAGCCACAAGTAACAGATAGCCTATACATATAATAAAATTCGGTTTGTCTGTTTATCTGAGCGTTTGTACACGCTAACCTTAGAACTGATTAAGCTAAAGTAATGCAGTTTTCACTATTATATTTCAGAAAATTTTCCTTACATGTTTTGTTTGTTTTATTTGAATCGGCTCATAAATAAAGAAATATAGCTATATAGTGTGATAAAATAACAATTTTATTGAATTGGACGATAATTTAATAGTAGATTACTAAAATATTATTTTGTGATAATGTTATTACACCACGTTAGTAATTCACATGAGAAAGGATATAATTGTGTAGTTCGAGCGGGCGAAGCCGCAAGCAGCTCGCTAGTCTTATATACAACTTATTGTTACGTGATAAAATAGTATAAATCAAAATGATAGCGTCATCGTTGTAAAATGTCACTTAAGCACGTAATTAAAGGCACGTTAATAAGAACTCACTTTGCTTATAATAATATGCTTAATTAATATTTAATTCATTGTATTCCGATGTCGAATTGTACTTTAATAGAATAGAGAAACGAATATAATAAAAGACAAAATTCGGTGTAGAGTTCCGCCACATTACACACCATGTCTGGAAAATTCGGCGGAAAATGGCTGAGTAGAAATAGAACTGACAACCACCACATTTACCTATAGATAGGATTTTACCCGATTACCAAAATGGGGTTATGTTTTTCGCGCATATCATGTACATCTATAAAATGTATTACCTCGGATCTTTTAAACCGCAGGATGGGTGGATTTTGACAAACGAGATATCGTTATCTTCGGTCCAAAAAACCCCAAAAATGTCTTTAGGTAGGTTTCATATTTAAAAAAACGAAACATCACCAAGCCACGACAGGTTATAAAAATATTTTCGTGTTTTTTGTTTTTTTTTTATTTAAATAACTATCATTTTTAATATTGTATGTTAAATAAAGGTGTAATTACTTATCTTACAATCAGTAAACAAATAAATCAAACGTCGCAGAGGTCACCGCGAAAGAAATATATTGTGGGAACTTCTTGTTTTATTTGTCTTAACAATTCACTTTTTTAATGCTTTGTAGATTAGCTTCACGCTGTATAACGCACACAGCAGGGTAGGCAGAGGGAACCTCCGCTCCTCCCTCCGAGGGGACACTCCCCAAACGATGTTAAGTTGCACCACTTAAAATACAATTTGAAATATTTATATTTTCTGTTTTGATTAACTAATTGCGGACAAAATTAAAATATAATGCTATGATTAAATGAGCCGCAATGTGAAGTTAAAAAATAATAATAATAAAAACCAACCAAAACCACCACCACTATTTTCACAGAAAAATAAGATCCGTGTGATATATATCACCAAATTATAGTTTTAACTAAGAAAATATATATAAACCACCTACAAAATTCCAATTAGTGAAAAAGAACGGTGTTAACATCTTCAAATCCTTCAGTAATGGATGTACCATCAGCGACTCATCCATCGTCAACCATATTTTACATCCAAATAATAACACAATCACAAATAACACAAAAGATAATCCGTGAAAAATGGTCTTTAAAAATCGATTAATAGTAAATTTGTTCTTAAATCGATTAGCACTAACTCCAGATTCGATATCACTCATTGTTACACAACTTTTTTGTGTATCCACTCAAAATTATACACTTTTTACACAAAATAACGATTATACACTTGTCTATTTACACATTGTATAGTAATAATTCAGTAACATGTTATTATTATTATTAAATAAGTATAAAAATATATTTTATTGTAAATTATTGGATTAAATAACCAATGCGTGTTATTTGTATGACATCGAATACGTTTATGACAATATTAAACGGCCGTGGTTGTATGGCTTCATTACCATTTAATTACTTAAAAATAAATATCGTCCATTCAATTTGGTTCATTTCAGCTTCACGCTGTATCCCTCATATAGCAGGATAGGAAGAAACAACCTAGTGTTAAGATATTCTGTTCGCACCGCTCTATTTTTACGGCATTGAGTATTAAGTATTGGAACTTAACGCCGCACTTTGTATATCAAAGCTAGGAAACTAAAAATGTTAAGCCATATACCTCCTGCCATAGCCTCCTGTAGGAATCCAATCTGTAACTGTCGCCTACAGGTAAACGCTATACCACTGCGCCACAACGTTTACATATCCATACAACTTTTGTTATAACAGAGTGATATCGAGAATTTATTTATCCTATATCTTATAAAACAAAGTCGCTTTTCGTGTCTGTCTGTTGTTTCTAACTATTCTTCTTCTAAACTACCCAGCGGATTTTGATGCGGTTTTCACCATTAAGTCGAGTATTTTTCATAGAAGGTTTATATATAGTTTATTATTTGTACATTCTTATGTAAATTAACATAAATACGATAAATGTGTATAAAGTTGTGACACTTTCACGTTTCCACGTTGAGACACTTTCGCGCATGCGCTGCTTTAACGGTAAGTACTACATGAAAAAAATGTACTGGAGTATTGTTGCTCTTAATAAGATCTACAAAAAAGTCCGCGACAGCATATTCGTATCTTTTAAGAATAACGTGTAGTGATCATTTTTCTCTCTAAAAATAATAATTTCAATATATTTTTTATTGTGAGGGATATTTTTCCATAATGGTATTAATCCTTATCCTATAAAATACTTTATTAATTTTCTACGTTAAACGAAGATAAAATTTGCTTTTTACAATATTTCAAATTGCGAATAGTTTTACAGAAAAACGCATTTAATTGTTGACACATCCCGCCGTTGACACATCAGCTGTATGTTACTCAAGTTTCACTTATCCCTTACTCTCAGCATATAAATAATTATATTAGTTACGTTGGCCATGTAATGTAGACCTGTCTGCCTGAAACTGTCTTTTACTGTTTTTCATTTTAATAAGTACTTTAGAAGTTGTTACAATATTAAAAAATCCTTGCTGCGAAAATCGGGTTCGATTCCCGGCCGATGCATTCTATTTAATTTTCCTCACAGGCAGCCACGTAGTGCTTGCTTTTCATCAGGGACAGAATAGCATTAACCCTCTTCAGCATTAACCACAAGCTGGAAAAAAAAACCCGCCTGTCTCTATAGCAACGAAGATTTAGATGCGTTTGCACGTATACGTTAATTGGAGTTGAATATATTATTTCAGCGTGATATATTTGGTTTCATATTTATTGTAGTAGTTATTAGTAGGTAGGTTTTTGTTTATAATTTCTTCCATTTGAAAATAGTCATTTAACTATCTAAAAATAGTCCTTTAAATATATTTTAATAAGTACTTGAAAAGATTAGTAGCACAGATTTAAAATTACGGTACCTACTAAAAAATCCTTGCTGTGTAAAACAATTGGAAGATCCTTATTGAAACTACGAAAATGCGGGTTGCATTAGGGTTTAGTTAGTTTAGTTTAGTTAGTTTATACTTTATTGCACACAAATAAAAGAAAAAGAATAATACAAATAGAACAGAAAAGAAATAAAAAAACAAGTATGCAAAGGCGGCCTTATTGCTTTAAGCAATCTCTTACAGGCAACCTTTGATAACAGCAAAGGACTTAAAATATAAAAAGAGAAGGGTGGAATAACGTTATGTGCAAACTAAAAAAAAAATAATAATACTAAGTAAACACATAAAATACTTATGACATATACAAAAATACATAAGCTCATACACAAATACTATATTTATAAATAAATACATATAAACACATATATTCTTATACAAACAAATGCTACATATAATATAATATAGTATGTACAATATAATTAATAGATAGAAGAGTCTACAAATTTTCTAAATTAAAAAGGTGTTGTTTTAGACGTCTTTTAATTATGTCAAGTGACATTGAATGTCGCACTTCAGAAGGACGTGCATTCCAGAGAATAGCAGCTTTCACAGTAAAGGAGTTGGAATAGAAGTGGGTATAGCAGGTTGGAAGTTTGAGGAGGTTATCACTTCGCGACCTTAGTTCAAGGCGTAGAAGAGAATCGGAACCAAGGAAGTTGAATCGCTCTTTTAAATAAGAGGGAGCGAAAGGATTGTATAGGATCGAGTAAAGAAGAGTAAGCATACGATACTTGCGGCGAAGTCTAATAGGAAGCCATCCTAGCTGACGACGGTAATCGGAGACATGATCATATTTACGCAGACCAAAAATAAATCTTATACATAAATTTTGTAACCGCTCTAGTTTATTCAATTGTTCCTCAGATAAATCCGGGTAACAAGAGTCAGCATAATCCAAAATCGGTAGCAGTAGTGTATGAGCTAGAGTAGTTTTGGTTTTCATAGGTAGAAAATATTTCCATCTTTTCAAGCCTCCGATATTAGCGAATAGTTTTCTGCTGACCTCAGCTATCTGCGCTGACCAAGATAGTGAGTTGTCTAAAAAGATCCCAAGGTTTTTAACGGTCGGTCTAACAGTTAAAACAGTACCATCGAACTGTATAGTAGGAAGGTCATTCATATTAAGTTTTTTTAACTGCTTAGTACCAATGATGCTTAGTACTAATGATACTAACCTGTAATTTGGCAGGATTAACAGATAGGCCATAAGACCTGCTCCAACTAGCAACATTCAGCAAATCCATATTGAATTTACGAATAGCTTCATCTATATCACTTGAAGGCGTAGACATATAAATCTGCAAGTCGTCAGCATACAGATAGTAGGATGAGGAAAGGTTTTGGGAGATAGAATCAATGAAAATAGAGAACAGGAGAGGAGAAAGAACACCCCCTTGAGGAACACCCATAGAAGAAGAACGAAGGGAAGATATTTTGTCATTGGTTTGTACGTATCGTCGCTGATCAGACAAATAGCCTCTGAACCATTCCGTCGCATGAGAAGAGATGTTAATTGATCGTAAAACAGCGAGTAGTAGGTCAGTGTCTACTGTGTTAAAGGCATTACTAAAATCGAGCAAAGCAATAACAGTAACATTTTGTCTATCCATATTTAGCCGTATATCATCACAGACTTTAATTAATTTAATTAAGGCAGTGACTGTACTGTGCGCACAGCGAAAACCAGACTGCAAATCAGATAGAATATGGTTTTCTAAAAGGTACTGATTTAGCTGGTGCGAGACAATACGCTCTAAAACCTTTGACAGGAACGGAAGTATTGAAATGGGACGGTATTGAGAAAAGGATTTTGGATCTTTGGACTTTGGTATGGGAAAAATGCGGGCTATTCGCCACAAGCTAGGAAAGGAATTAGTAGTTAGGGAGAAATTTAAAATGTGAGTAATTACAGGAGCTATAACATTAAGGGGTAAAATAACCATTTTACGATTGATACCATCGAAACCAGCGGCATCCGATTTAATAACTAAAATATATTTTTTTACCTGGGCTAATGTGACTTCGGAAAAATGGAATGGAATGGTTGATGGACACGGCAGGGAACTGATAGATTTCAATGTATTTGCCTTAATAGTACCATAGGCGTTATTGAGGTGAAATGCGTATTTAAAGCATCAACATCAATATCGCGATTCAAGTCTTGACGTTGCCGACCGATTCTCAACGATTCAAGAAACTGCCAAGATTTACGTGGATTTAAATTTTGCAAATTAGAATCGATGTAGTTCCGCTACGCATCTCTGCAAACTCTACTACACCGATTACGCAAGATCTTATATCTTGAAGAATTTTCATCAGTAGTATTACGTTTATACTTACATTTAGCTCGATTTCTTTTTGCCATCAAAGATCTAATATCTTGCGTAATCCATGGTGCAGGTAAGTGTTTCAACTTAATAGGTCTAAATGGAGCATGCTTGTCATAGAGTTCCGTGAGCAGGGAATTGAAAATATCCAGTTTAGTATCAATATTGTCGGCGTTAAAGATGATGTTCCAGTCGATATTGGTGAGATCACACATAAACTTCTCATTTTCAAAATTTGTAAAATTACGTCGCATGATGATGGATGGTTTAAATTTAGGAGGACGCACATTATAAGACAAATACATCAAATCGTGGTAGGAAAAGGCATCAGCGGGAAATTGTCCATGGAGCTTTGCAAAATCAGCAGAGGAAACTATTAAAAGGTCAAGTTGGGATGGAACACAGTTAGGGAAATGGTGTGTGGGATTTGTAGGAAGTAATGTTAAATTCGAGCTGTTAATAATATTAAGAAGTTGCTTCGCACGGAAATCATTTTTTTTAATACAAGTATTAAAATCCCCAAGGATTATAGTGTGATCGACATTGAGCACGTGTTTTTACAATATAGTCTCGAAAGTGTGAAAGTAATCTATGTGAAGTGAAGGACTATAGAAAACACCAAGTAACAATTTTGAGCGTCCGAGTAAGATTTGGATAAAAACATATTCAGCAGCTTCAGAGTATTGCGAAGGGGGCTTACTCACTATTGTAAAAGGTATATGGTTTCGGATATAAAGGGCTACACCGCCGCCACCCTTACCTATGCGGCCATTTCGTATAAGGTGGAAGTTAGGTATGGAGAAGGATGCGGAAGGTAAACAAGGCTTAAGGAAAGTTTCGGAAATTAATATCGCATGGACACTTTTACAATCAAAAGAAGTTAACAGGTCAGGATAGTGGGCTGGGATGCTTTGGGCATTAACATGCACCACATTGAAATTTTTTGGGGAGCTTGATAAGGTGTCGTCCAGAAAAGAAGAAATAGAGACGGAAGTACTGCAAAAACTGCTATCAGAGGAAGATGGTAGACAGTAAGGAGAATCGTCACTTAAAATATAAATACTATTATCGTACATTATAAATATAATAACAAATATTAAAATATATAAATAAAATATATATGCAATAGATTAAAATAATACCAACATAAATTATATATGAATAGAACGTTGTTCATCCTTCACCACCAACAATATGTAAAAAGAAAGAGATTGCATTGAAGGCTGTTTATAATAGCACAGCAACAAAAAAAAAAAAAATAAGAAGAAAAAAAAATTACAATAAGATCAAATTTAAACTACAAACTTACACACTACACAAGCAAAAAAAAAAGTAAATTTAACACTACCAAACCCAAAAAAAGAAAATATTGCTACTTCCTTATTTATATAACGAAATATGTAAAAATAAATGTAAAAATAATCGGAAACTCAATTAAGCAAGTAAATACTACAAAATTTCTCGGTTTTCATGTGGACCATAGTCTAAAATGGGATGAACATATACACCAGTTAATTGCAAAGGTATCCTCGGCTTGTTTCGCACTAAGTCGAGTAGCATCAACCCTAGCCACTGGAGCGGTTCGAGCTTGCTATTTTGCGTCGGTGCAGTCGTCCTTGCAGTATGGTATAGACATATGGGGTCGTGCTGCAGACTGGGAACGTCTCTTTCGAATTCAAAAACGGGCGGTACGAATTATTGCTAAAGTAAGCCAAGACACGTCTGCCCGTCCATATTTTTCACAACTAGGCATATTAACATTACCTTCGTTGTTAATATACAGTATCGCATTATATGTGGTAACAAACTACGAAAATTTTTCTAAACGCAGTGATGTAGCTCTCTATAGTATGCGGTTCCCGAGTCGTTTACTCTCAACTAGTCGAATATTATACAAAATGGCTAAAACTGTTGGAGTTATGGGTCCAGAGGTATATAATAGATTACCATGTGATGTCAGAAATGCTCCTAGTGTAAATGTTTTAAAATACAAATTAAAGAAATGGTTAATCGAGAAATCGTTTTATAGCTATAAGGAATTTTTAGAAATTAATGAGATCAAAAATTAGATAAATATTTAAAGAATCAGTTATTTTATGTATTATGAAATGATGTATTGTTCTTTAAATGTATGATGTATTTTTTATTGCTTGACTTGTAATTCTTATTACCAATAAATGATGATTATGATTATGATTATGATTATGCCACTACAAACTAAAAATACAATTAAAATAAAAGAAAATCCATAGCAAGCAAAAAAAAAAAAAACAAAAGAAGTAAATATTAAATAAGGTTTAATTAATTTTCACATTATCTTAAGTGCTTTGCAAACATACATTATATGAATAATCCAGTAGTTAAAGCGGGCGAAGCCGCAAGAGGGTCGCTAGTTATATATAAAATAAATAAATCAGCTTCACGCTGTATCCTGCACACAGCAGGGTAGGCAGAGGGTATCTCGTGTTAAGACACTCCGTTCCCCACTTTCTGCCCAATTCTGGAGGCATTGCATGTTGAGTGGCAGAAGCCAACGCTGCGCTTCATCTCTACACCAGAGCGAAGAAATGGAAATATAAACGTAAATAAATATTTCACTTCCTCGAGCGGGGATCGAACCCACAACCGTCGCGTTACAGTCACACCCTTGTGCCGCTGCGCCACGACGGCCGATAAGAAAAGAATACGGAAAGAATGATAATATTAATATCAGGTTTAAATAATTACGAGTATAAGAAATGAGGAACTTCAGTATTATAAACGTTTTGCTTACTTTTTATTGTTTATTTACGAACAGACGACCATTTCTGGGTTGTGCTGAATATAACTTCAAGGTAATCGATATCTTTTTATTTCCATTAATCGTTTAACCCGTTCGTTATGATACTAACATGTCGGCCTGGTAACAAAATGTTTTTTTAATACTAATGGGGCATAATGGACCTCCATCTCCTCCAAAATGTTACCAAGACGTTGGTTTGCATTGTCAAAGAGCTATCAGGTTTCATATAGAGCCACTCTAACTTCACAAATACTACACCGAAGTTAAAAGTAGCGACTTCTCCAGTTCATTACTAATATTAATAAACATTAGATTGACTGTAGTAAATAAGTAAGCTAAAATTAAAGTTTGTTCACTAAGGTCTCATTTTTGGAGTGAGAAGGAGAGAAGAAGGAGAGTTGTAGAGTTAATAGTAGAGAGATTTGATAATTTTTAACAAGATGAACTATAGGTGTGGCCTTGTAATGTTAACGTATGGTAGGTATTATGATAATAGTTGAGGTAGTAGAATACATATACAAAAATAGAATACATTTCGGTCTTTCATCGTTACATTTATACCTGGATACGCACAAGATTATAATCTTATAATTAAATAAAAACTTATTTTTATTTTATAAGTATTGTTATTATTATTTTATTGGCTCGCGACAATATCGCATAAGCTTATGTATTATGTTAATTATACGCTGAGCAAGTAATTATGTTCTACTCTATGTAATTTTTAATGCGCATAACTTGCAGTGCTATGAACGTATTATTGCGGACAATATTGTCAAGGCTATTCACATTTTGTATGCGACCACCTACGACTTGCTCTTTATAATACGGAATTGAATTGAAGTTAACCCCAACAAGTGGCAGGCTATAGGTATGTACCAGCAGCTCACGACAACCAGACAAACTTGGTTGTCACTGTATACCTGAAGTAAGATGTAAAGGCACAGTTTTTAATTTCTCTAGTAGGTAGTGGGAATTATATATATATTTTTCATGTCTGAAAAAAGTCTGATGTCACTGGGGGGTCGAATCTGGAGAGTGCGGTGAGCGAAGGTGCAATTCAGAACCTAATTTATCCTTAAATTGCATAAATTAAATAAAAATATAAATTTAGATAAATATTACACGACGGCCTATAAGTAAAACATTAAATAAATCAAAAAATAGTAATAAGTAAAACTCCACGCTTTGCAAGGATCTGATAAAGACCAGACTGGAAAAATGAAAATAAATTTAAAAATGATCATTCCCTCAAATGAAGACCCAACCCAAAACCGTCGCACTTACAGCCAGACGCCACTGCAGTTACTGCGCCAAGGCGGCGAGACGACTATACTCGTACATCTATCATCATCTCATCATCTAAAATATAATATATACAGAACCCTTTAAATATTAGAACGTAACGCGCGTTACTGTTTGCCGTTGCTTTAACTAACGTAACCTACATATTAATAATTAACAGAAGAAAGTGTGTCCAAAGTAAATTGATTACAAGCAATTATTTATACGCATAATTCACGCACTATTCAATTTTATCTAAAATACAGACATAAAAAAAATCACTGTGAAGTCAGTCGTAGGTTCGATTGTCACTTGAGGGATTTAATTATTTTCTTTTTTCGCTTTGGCAACAAGGCAAAACGCGGCATTGAGTTTACCCAACACGCAATGTCTCTAAATTGGGCGGGAAGTGACGCACCAGCATTAAGACAGTCAGACACTTGGTACTGGCACCACATTGCAACCAACCGAACCACAATAAAAATTAGTATCAAAAACTATTATTTTTATAGACTTTGTTTCAAATATTTAGCGCATATCAAGGTAGTCCAAAGGAATTTAGTGTTGACACACTCCGTTGCTCACACACCGCCCAATGTTCAGAACATTGTTATAAGCAGAAAAGTCGCATATCACATACATCAGTTTACTACTCTTATAAAAAACCGGACAAGCGCGAGTCAGGCTCGCCCACCGAGGGTTTTGTACGAAAATTGGAAATTTCGAGCTTTTTCTTTGAAATTCGGGCTTAGCTTAGCCACAGCCCTTTCATCTAATAGCTCACTTGAAGTAGACATTTTGGGCCCCTTTTAAGGCTATTATTTTTTAGGATTTAAGCACAAATAATTGTCCAGAAAAAAATCTGAAAACTATATTTCAGATTTTTTTCTGAACAAGTACTACTACTTTCATAATTCTAAGTCAACCGGAATTACCCTATGAATTTTTATTCTTTTTATATAGTGTCGAAATACGCGTTTTTTGCGATAAAAATGGTCATAATTTTTTTCTAAATAAATATAGAAATATATGTTTCATCAGGAAATCATGGAGCCGTAGATCTGTGTAGGTATATGATTTGAATTTCAACTCGATATCTTCAAACGTTCCTAAGATTTTGACAGAGTCTTGACAGACAGACAGACGGACAACAGAGTGATCATACAAAGGTTCCTTTTTTCCTTAAAAAGTACGGAACCCTAGAAAGTACCGAACTCTAAAAATCATACGCCAAATCAAACATATTAAAGAAATACATAAAAATATAATTTCCTTAATTAAATACTAAAAGAAAGTTACGGCAAATAGTAGGTATTTACAAAAAATGCCAAAACACATTTTAGCGCAGTAGAAATATATATATTTGATTGAATTTAGATGGTTATGGGTTCAAAATGTTTCAGCTTCACGCTGTGTCCCAGATATAGATAGCAGGGTAGGCATAGGGTACCTGGGAACCTACCATTAAGACACTCGGTTCTCGTTTAAAATACTTACGTTCCCCACTTTCAACGCGTTTATAGTCGCATGCTTGTGGCCTATACCACAACTGGTACTTGCGAGGGAGGCGGATTTAATAAATAGTAGTAGGTTCGATTTATTATCTAATATAAAGATAATACAAACAAAACTACTGACAAATTTGAAATTTGCCATGGAGGTAGGTTAGGGAGTGTATTAGAAGAAAATAGAGGATTTCTTAAAATTCCAACACAAGGTGCGGGCGACCACTAGAAAAAATATCAAAATGATACCAAAAAGTGTTTAACAAAATAAAAAAAAATACTTTATTTATTTTTGTTTAATAAAAATTGACGTCATAGCAATTTTGATCAGTAAAACAAATTATAGATTAAAATTTTATCAGAGAAAGTTTATTTACTTCTTGCATTAATCTGTTACGATGATATTGGATTCGATTCAAGAAATGTTATAATAAAAAAATGTTTTCATTTCTGATGTAAATATAAAAATAAATAAAACGTCAAATGGGAGTCAGATTCATATACGAAAGGTTCCGTACCATTATCTATAGAAACGGCAAAAAATAATGTCTGTTGTCTCTTACATATGTATTTTATTCTTTGTTTTAGTATTTTTGTTGTTATAGCGGTAACATAAATATATCAATTCTGAAAATTTCAACTATTTTACTATCAAGGTTCATGAGATACATCCTGGTGGCAGGCGGACAGGCAGACAGCGGAGTGTTAGTAATTCTCGTTAGGTTTCTATTTCAATTTTTGTACAGGGCAGTACGGAACCTCAAAATTCTAAAAACGAAAATTTCTGAACTGCCCATTTGTATCTACTCCTTTCTTCACTTTCTGCCTAATTTCGTCAAATTGAGTGTTAAGCTGCGGAACTTTCCTACCTGATCGTCGAAATAAAAATTAAATATATTTTTATCAGATTTATGCTTTGTCCGTATAACAGGAGAACTCAGTGTCAAAACTCTCCGTACTCCGCCTTCCATCCGAATTCGAACAACTGCGTGTTAAGTGGCGAAGCTCAATGCCGTATATTATCTACCGACATAACAGATTAAAAAAATAATTAAATCTTTTTGAAATTATAAAACAGAGTGTTTTCTCACTATAAAAATTGCAATTATAAAATTTGCAAAGCATTCCATCTCTATCGTACACAAGCCTCTATACCCCCACATGTGGAACGCACCGTATATATTACAAATTCAACTTTCACGCGCCCAGTGCAACCTTGAACGTGAAAACATTCGTTCTTGCCTTGAAAAATTAAAAAAAAACAAGCAAATTCAAAAAAAAAACAAAGTGTCATTCTGACGTCAAAATGGCGTCAAAAATACATTTATTATGTCTAGTGTTATTAATAAGTTCGGTAAAAAGTGATTCCCTGATAGAACGGTCATATGAGTATGTTATGAAATTCGGTAAGAACTTGGCACCTAGTGTCATGTCGATTCTTGACTGTTTTGGGGAAGAAGACGCGTGGGCGTGCGCCAAGGAGAAAGCTGGCAAAATTCTGAACTCCTGGGACCAGGAAGTGCAAAAACAAAGAAATATTTGGGCAGGTAAAGTTTTTCCTTACATTCAATAAATAATATGAGGATCAAATTATAGTCAAAAAGACATTTGAAGTAAACATAAAAAATAACTTTTATTATTAACAGCTATAGTAGGTATAGAATCCAGGACTTCCTAATTTACAAATATTTTATTAAGTCCAATGAACTGTTGTTTATTCATATCAATTAAATTTACTGTACAAGGTCGAGTTTTATCGTTATTATTTATTGCCTTCACAACAATCACATTATTAACTAAGTGTTTTGATTCATTTCCAATTTTTTTTACAATTTTTTTTTATTTTACCAAAAAAAAAAGAAGAATAACAAGTTGATATATTTTTTTAGATGGCCAAAGTTTATTTTTCTTAATATAATTTTAGCATAATTATTTGTTTTTATTATTTAAAATTGAAATTTGTATTATTTTGCATTACTGGAGTATATAGACTTTAATATATATAGAATTTATAAATATGATAAAATCGTAACTCATCGCTGTCAGTACATGGAATAATATTATAAGAAATCATATTATTGGAGGCATTTATGACCTGCTTGTCTGTGCCCTTGTGCATGCTAATGTCAGAACCGGCTTAACCGATTTAAATGCAATCTTCACAATTGTATATTGGCAAACTTTTCTTATTTTACTTTTTTGGAAACTAATCAATCGAAACCAAAAATTGGAATCGAATTAAAACATTACCAAGTTGATATTTAAGATTGATAGTTCACAGTGTGTGGCCTACACAAAAAATCATAGATTAGACCTGAGTTCTACAGTTAAAAGTATTTTTTAAAATTTCAAATATTTACTTAAATTCAAATACCTATCAATTACCTACCAATTACTTGGAAACCGTCGTGTTGTAGTGGCCCAAGCGTGTGACTGCAACGCCAAATTTTTGAGGCATTGCGTGTTGAGTTGACGAACTTAACACCGAACAATCGAACCCACAACACTTCAGCCCCTGCGCCACGACGGCCCCGGTTATCGGTACTCCACTACACACACGGTGAACAAATCACCTACTTTCATTCTAACCGACTTCCTGTTTTAACAAGACAACTTTTTACTTTGAAATTATTTGCATAATAATATTTAATTTTTACTTTCTAATTATGTTAATGCAACATATTATATTTGTAAAGCTTAATTATTAAATTTATTATTATAGTCTAATATTTCAGTAATTTCACGCTCTTCCACACACTACATGATAGACAAAAAAATAAAAAAATATTATATATATATTTTGTTACTAGAACTAGGAAATTAATAAATGAATAATCATTCTCTCTGATGGTATTCGAACCTACAGCCGTCGCGTTTACACTCAAACCAAGTACTGCAGAGCTATAGACGACCAGCAGCATCTATATATAAAAAAATGGCTTCGATTTGAACCCGCTATTAAAATCACTCAGTGGCATGCCATCTAAAGTGTTAATCACAGCTTAGAGATGAAAACACCAGATGCCAATCTGTTACCACGCTTGTCTCATTAAATTATAAACTAAGTGATTGTTCACTAAAATTAATCTTAATTCTTTATGTATAAAGGTCACTATCGTGTACAAACAATATAATTCTTTAAGTCACGGCGGTTGATTCGCAATTTCTATTTACTTGCATTTATGAAAATATGGCATAAGTATATACATGTTTATTTATATAGCGATGATACTAATGTTATAAAGAACAAAACTAACATGTTTGTTCGGTTTTACACGCTAATCTCAAGAACTACTTAATGGTTGGAATTGTTTTTTTTTGTATTGGATTTGGATAGTCTTGTTATCGAGGTAATCTATATTTGGGTTATACTCGTATTACCTACATCAAGTTTATCGTTTCAATACAACCAACTGTACGCTATTTTCATTTACTCGCTCGTAACGGGATAACGCGCGGTGTTGAGTTCCGCCACTCAACACACAATGTCTCCAGGATTCGGGAAAAAATGGATACAGAGTTCCTTAGCACTAACTAGGTGGAATTCCCTCTGTCTACCTCGATATACGCGGGGTGCAGCGTGAAGCTAGAGAAATCCAGCCATCTTATTAAGTAAGATTTATATTTCGAATCTCTATTATGGAGAAAACGAGCATTGTAATTTTCAATATCAATGGAAAGAGCATAAATATTAATTAAATAAAAAAAAACTGTAATTTTTTCTGATAATTTTCTTGTTTTTTATCTTTAAAACGATTTATGAAAAGGTTAAAGAGGCAGAGAGAGACTTTGATTGACCTTCAAAAACACAATAATAATATTAGAGAAAGGTCACATAACATTTGAGAACCTCCGAAGTCAGTAAGACATAACAAAAAAGATATAATATTTTTTGAAATATTTTAACCAGTTTAGAATGAATTTTAAATTCATCTTCACTGTACAAGGAATATGGTGAAAACAACTTTCTCTACCAAAATAAGATTTGTATGCATATTAATTCAATTCTGTAGTTTTAAATGAAAGCATTAGTGTTATAACCAAAGTGGCTTAACTGTGTTTATAGATATATCAGCAGCTTCACGCTGTATCCCGCATATTGCAAAGTAGACAGAGGAAACATCCGTTCCCCCCGCACCGCCTTCAAGAAATTACTAACGATTTTCGAGAAATTATTTACAATGAGGTTAACAATGTGATTTATCTAGTATCTCCTTAATTAAAGAAGGGAAGGGGAAGGAAGAACAGAATGCCTTATCACAAAGGTTCTCTCCGCCATATGCGGGCTAAAGAGTATATTGCCAACAAAACGCAGTGTGACAGTGTTTATCTATACACGCGATGGTAGTGATGGACACAATTTACATTTAAGGAAATGTTGATATTTTAAACTTATTAATAATCTATAAATAAAATGGGAACTCAAGATCGCTCTAACTGTCTTTTACACTTGCTATGCAATTTTAAAGTGTTGTGAACTGCCGAAACTTAACGCTGTACTTTGAATGTGAGAACGAGCAACTAGGCAAGCTTTAAATATACTTAATTAATATGAGTTAATTATTAAAACTTTCTTTTTATCATTCAACTAGCGACCCTATTGCGGCTTCGCCCGCTTTTACTACTGGATTATTCATATAATGTATGTTTGCAAAGCACTTAAGATAATGTGAAAATTAATTAAACCCTAATGCAACCCGCATTTTCGTAGTTTCAATAAGGATTTTCCAATTGTTTTACACAGCAAGGATTTTTTAGTAGGTACCGTAATTTTAAATCTGTGATACTAATCTTTTCAAGTACTTATTAAAATATATTTAAATTACTATTTTTAGATAGTTAAATGACATTAAATAATACATTCAGCTCGAATTATCCAATACGTGCAAACGCATCTAAATCTTCGTTGCTATAAAGACAGGCGGGTTTTTTTTTTCGAGCTTGTAGTTAATGCTGAAGAGGGTATTCTGTCCCTGATGAAAAGCAAGCACTACGTGGCTGCCTGTGACGAAAATTAAATAGAATGCATCGGCCGGGAATTGAACCCGGGCTGCCCGCGTGGCAGGCGAGCATTCTATCACTGAACCACCGATGCGTGTAAGGCAGGCGGGCGCGGCGGACTCGCTTGTATAAGCATAACGTCGCGAGGCGCGTTTCGCAGCAAGGATTTTTTGATATTGTAACAACTTCTAAAGTACTTATTAAAATGAAAAACAGAAAAGACAGTTTTGATCTACATTAAATGGCCAACGTAACTAATATACTTATTTATATGCTGAGAGTAAGGGATAAGTGAAACTTGACTCGATATAGTTGATGTGTGAACGGCGTGATGTGTCAATAATTAAATGCGTTTTTCTCTAAAACTATTCGCAATTTCGAAATAGTTTAAAAAGCAAATTTTATCTTCGTTTAACGTAGAAATTTAATAAAGTATTTTAAAGGATAAGGATTAATACCATTATGGAAAAATATCCCTCACAATAAAAAATATATTGAAATTACTATTTTTAGACAGAAATATGATCACTACACGTTATTCTTAAAAGATATGAATATGCCATCGCGGACTTTTTTGTAGATCTTATTAAGAGGAACAATACTCCAGTACATTTTTTTCATGTAGTATTTACCATTAAAGCAGCGCATGCGCCAAAGTGTCTCAGCGGGTAGGACTTTATACACATTTATCGTATTTATGTTAATTTACATAAGAATGTACAAATAATAAATTATATATAAACCTTCCCTGAGAAATACTCGACCTAATGGTGAAAACTACATCCAAATCCGTTGGGTGGTTTAGAAGAAGAAGAGTTAGAAAGTTCAGACAGACACAAAAAGCGACTTTGTTTTATAAGATATAGGATATAGGTATAAGTGTTTTAGCTTGAACTAACTGTGAATAAAAAGATTAATATTTTATTAAAGACTCCACATAAAATTATAAAAAAAACTTAAAACAGTAAATTACTTTAACATTTTGGCAGAAGACGTTAAAAAATTACAATATAACATTATTTTAAATATAAGTGTGTTAAATAATTTACGAAATTTCACGGCGAAAAAAAACCAGTATTTATAAGTGAAAGTTATCTTCCGCTTGCAATTAGGATGAAAGCGGCGTGTCTGTAAGGAAAGTTATTTTTTAAAGTTTGTTGCGTGCTGGGGTAAAGGTCGTGAGTTCGAATCATTTAAGGTTTTGTACTTAAGAAAATACGGAAAAGCTAGGTGCCCTTACCACTTACATTAGTAGCAATAAAAAAATATATAATATATATTTATAAATTCATATATTAATAGAAATATTTTTATCAAAATATTATTTCATAGAGTGAGTCAGCATCTGGTAAAGGGTTCTGTATATAACCATGTCGGTAACAATCATTTCTTCGCTCTGATAACAGGAGACACGTCTTTTTGTTAGGCGCTGCGTGGGGATCGTAGTGTCTAAGTACTGCATTCCCTCCATATAAAATAAACAAAATAAATAGTGTTTATTTTCACTTCTAGTAAATCTCTCAGTAACTAATCGCTGCGTATAAACGCTATAGAAAGCAGCTTGAAATATTACCTCAATTTTGCATTCTCCCGAGCTCCAGGCATTGCAGTTACTAAGTAATTTATTGTAGGTAGAATAGAAGAAAATTACTATCTGTCTGTACAGTATTAATCATTGGCACTGTTATGGTTGAGTAGTGACGTAGTCTGAGTGGTTGTATGTTCGAATTTGGATGAAATGTTGTTAGCATAATATACAAATGAAATATTTAATATTTTTATTTCCTCGCTCCAGAGCGAGACAGAGCACGGAGTTGAGTTCCACCATTCCACAGACCGGAAATGTTCTAATGGGAATGGAGTGTCTGAGCAAGAGGTTCCCAGGAGGGAAGGATTTATCGAAATTCCCATCAGTACTGCGAATAAAAGGATTTTTACATATTTACGTCGTAAAGTCCGCTCAAACAAAATAAGCGACGATTAGTAGCCATATATAGATATTGACAAGGAACCTTTAAATGTAAAAAAAATATTAAGAGATTATTTAATATTTGTTATAATTTTTTTGTGACCAGACCTTGATATTAAAATGTTTACTTTTTATTAAGAAACAAGAAATAGTAAATTATTTTATCGCTTATATTTTGTATGCTTCTTTTTAATCAACTGATCTGACGCGGTAAAACGCGCTATAAGACTCTCCGTCCTCCACATCACACACACACTGCGCATGCTATTTTTAAGGTAACATAACCAAAGGGTTGATGTTGAATTTGTATTAATGAAGCTCCCAAACAAGAAACATATTTTTTTTCCTTGATTTTATACATGAATGGTACGGAACCATTCGTGCGCGATTTTGCCTATTTACTTACGTATACTAAATTGAAAACTTTTCCCCCAGAATGGAACCTGCGACCTCTTGATGACGTGTCGTGCCACATCCAAGTAATAAATCACGTACAATCTATAAGTATAAGTATATGCGTGAGTTATAAGATCTTTCCATCACGCATAGACTCGCGCTGGTTTAAAAACCTATTTTCTGATCGATCATATGAAATTATAATGCAGATAGGAACGTATAGGCACGTATATTGCGAATTGAGATAGTATTGTTGTTTCTTATATTTATAATGTTAATTGCTTGGCTGTGTAGGTCTTGTGGCTTATGAGTGAAGAGTGTAGGTTCAAATCTAAAATATTAGTGGTAAATGTATATGAGGCCAGTCGTGGCAGAGCGATTGTAAATGCGATCCCCTCTCGAGGAATGCACTCAACACGCAATGAAACAAGAATTCGGCTGAAAGTGCAAGTAAAAAGATATTTATATATGTTTGTATATGTGAAGTAATAAAAACTTTCATAAATTGTATTAATATTTATAAACAATTATAAATATTTAAAGAGAAAGAAAGACGCCGTCGACCACGTAGTTATTATAAGTAAATATCAGCTAACAATGTAAATAAGTATGGCTCAGTGGACAACGCGCTTGGACAGTAAACCAAAGGCGCTGGTGCATGTCCCGCTTCGTTAATTTTTTGCACTTTTTCTAAAAATATTTCCCTCATAACATAGTAATTAGAGAGAACTTAGTGTTAAAACACTCACCGCCTAATTTTCGAGATAAAAATAATTGAAATATAATCATGTCTCCGCATGCGGATTTAACTCAGGACCATCACGGTTACCGTCCGCTACTGTTCCACTGCGCTATGATCGATTCGTATTAGGTAAAGAGATTACCCATACATATAAAAATAGCAAAATTTGTATTATATTATGTTCTGAGGCATTCGAAGTAGAATTTTCTGAGATCGAAAGTGTGCGATACTATTGTATGGGGAAACGCCTTCCATACAATATGAGGTGTGTTACTCAATCAAG
Organism: Heliconius melpomene rosina; assembly: GCF_056956725.1. Classification (NCBI taxonomy): domain Eukaryota; kingdom Metazoa; phylum Arthropoda; class Insecta; order Lepidoptera; family Nymphalidae; genus Heliconius; species Heliconius melpomene. The sequence goes on along the minus strand of NC_140395.1, from coordinate 394,061 downwards.
GAAATGAAAATAATTTATTTCCCTCCTTCCCTAAGCTGGTATACATGATGAAGTCAGGTCAGGTCATCTATAAATACCAACACGTTAAGAGTTTAAGACAGTTCATTACCCAGTTTTCTTCACATTTTCAAGACATTGCGTGTTTGCTCTGGATCTTATCGCTTTGTCTGAGAAGAACCAGAACGATAAAATGATTTTTTTTGTCTGTAGGAATCGAATCCACAACTGTCACGTTCACCGTCAGACGCTGTGCGCTTCGTTCATTCGTTTTTGTTTGAAAGTGTAGCAAACATTTATCATGGGAATTGAACCCGCTGTCTTCGCCTACAAACCAAAACCAAACCACTGTACTGTACCTACTAATAGATCAATCTTAGATTCTCATGCTCTCTCCATTAGATGTAATCGTAGGCCTATTAAAGTCATTAGGGAATCTAATTGTTGACGCAGAGGTCGTGAGTTCCATCCCCACCTTAAGCTTTTTTTGTGTATGTGTATATGTTTGTGTTTTTTTGAGTGAAAGTTTGTTTGTTTATCCTTATAAGGATATTTTGTGTATAGCATTGAAATTTACTGGATTTGATTTGTGCCTTTTAGGTATAGTTTAAAATCCAGATTTAAATAATAAATAAATGTAATAATCTTTTGTCAAAAACATTTTATCCCTTAGGGTAGAGGTCTGCCGTGGCGCAAAGTAGGTTGTCGGTGAATTTATATTTCCATTTTCTTCGCTTTGGTGTCGAGGCAAAAGGGCGGCGTTGAGTTCCGCTCAACACGCAATGCCTCCAGAATTCGGTGGAAAGTGGGGAAGGGTGTGTTTTAACATTAGGCACCGTCTGCCTACACTATTGTGTTCGGGAAGCCGATTTGATTTTTTTTATATTTTATAAAACACAAACCTAAGGTTTCCTCTGCTTACCCTACTATATGCGGGAGACAGCAAAAAACTAAAAAAAAAAAACAGAAAATTCTGCTTGAATTTTCAAACTTGAGACACATAATTAGTTTTTATATATCTCTTTTTAATTTGTAGCTGAAGCGGACGCTGAAGTGTCATCATCAGGACGCTCCTTCGAGGAACCACCGTCGCTACTAGGCAGAGAGATTGAACACTCCCTGACTGGTGTAACAGATCTCATACAGAAAGGAATGACAAGGTATGAAGAGGATGAGGATGATGATAATGATGATTTTTATTTATAGGTTCACGCTGTATCTCGCATATAGCATGTAAGGCCAAGATAATCTAGTATTCAGACATTTCATGCCCCATGCACTGTCCAATTTTTGAGACATTTTGTGTTGAGTAGTGGATCTCAACCCCGGGCTTTGTCTCGTTACCACAGCGAGATTGTAAATCAAAGCTGCAAGTAACGCCTCTAAGCACAGACAAATGGGATACTGCGCCATAACGGCCTTGAGGCTAAAGGAAACGAAAAAATATACAAAAAAGAACATTGTCCTGCAATAACTTTGCCATATTCAAATATAAATGGAGAGAAATGGGTACAGTGTCTCAAACAACGGTGGCTAATCATTCGTTTTGTTTGAATTTCTAAAGGACCTCTAGTTTTGAGTTTCTCTGACACACTTTACTTACATCACTTATATGATTTTTGTCACGATGTCAGCTAGATGAGTAGCTAGTCACGCTGTGTCCCGTCTTCAGCAGAGTATGCATACAACCTAGTGTTAAGACTCTCTCTCTCTCTCTCTCTCTCTCTCTCTCTCTCTCTCTATCTCTGTATCTCCACGCACCGGCCAATTTTCAAAATATTAAATTTTAATTATTTTGAGTCCGACTCACATGACACGAGCCATGATTTTTTTTGACCGACTGATTTTAGTCCCGATTTTAGGCGGAAAGTGTCTTAACACCAATCACTTGTTATATGCGGGATAGAGCGTGAAACTAAAAAAACTGAAAGACACGAAAATGTCACAAATAATAGTAACTATCGAGTGGGAATCGAACCTACGACAATCGCGTTAACAGTCATTATGCCATGATGTAAGTACTACGAGTATGTGCCATGATAAATATCTATGGGACTAATTTGTATGTGATGGTCGTCATTCCGTAGTGAAAGCTGATCAGTGCAGGTTTGATTTCCGCTTTTTATGCGTCATACTTGGCATACGTAATTCGAAATTTGTTCTAAATAATTTATAAGGTACTAGTAACTTGACTTTGGACTTGACCATAACGTTTTTATATAAATGTATGTCGGTATAATATGAGTATGAGGCTGTATGAGATCGTGCGAATTAGAGGGTAAGCGGGAAGCGGAGTGGCTACTATGCGGGATACAGCCGTAGTGTAGGAGGCCGGTCGTGGCCGGTGGCGCAGGGACGCAGGCGTGCGACTAGTAGCGCTATGGTTATGAGTTTAATTTAAACTTGGGGAAATAAAATTTTTAATATTTTTATTCATTTTCCCGATCTGGTACGCACCAAACACGCAATATCTAAAGGATTCGGCGGAAAGTGGAGAACAGAAGTGTGTAATGAAAACAGACTGTCTTGACATGAGATTCCCAAACTTTAACGCAGAGAAAGATAGAGAGAATGAGGAACATAAAACCTAGTATCATTTGTAAAGGCATTGCGTGTTAAGAACCCATCTTTGCCACCGTAGTCCGTATCTAAATACGTCCTAATTAGAAACCGAGTATTTGCTCAGATTTCTCCACTAGAGAGCGACACATATGTACTCGTATGTAAAAATAAACATTTACTTAAACAAGTGTTGAATTTGACGCGTACAGAACAAACATTGCGTTTTCCTTGTGGATTTGGAATAGGTACTATAATACATTTAGTTTATCCATTTTTTTATTAAAGACTTAGAGAGGCAGAATTTAGCGAGAATTAAGTGGCTCCAAATTGAAAATTTTAGTAGTATTTGTCTTACCAACACTTTAACAAAAAATCTATTATTTCAGAGCATTATCAAGAAAAAAGCACGAGAGCAGCGGCGGAATAGATCTAACAATATCACCTTCTACCGACAAAAAGAAGAAAATGAAGAAGAAGCAGAAACCACCAAAGATCCAGTTAATCCAACCAGTAATGATGGCCACCAATAAAGACGATAAAGGTCGAGGTTTTGGAAGACTACAGACTTGGGTCGTTGGGAATATGACGAAGGGACGCGGGTTCATTTCCAATATATGGAAAGTAGGAGAGAAGGCACTAGATACTGTTGCTGAGCATGTCATAGAACAGGAGAATGTCGAGAATGGAATCGTAGATCGCAGTTCTGTTGAAGGTGACGGTTGCATGTTGTTTTAGATAGTTTTCACTCTGTTCTGTGAAGGAAGGTAGAATAGAGTCCCTATACTTATGTCTATAAAAATAAATATTTATTAAGACAACCTACTCTACATACAAGTGAATCTGAAAAGAATAATAAATATCACTTAAAAGTTGTTTCTTTAGTAATTTTCAGAAGAAATTGCGTATTATTATACAACTTTCGAAACATAATTGCTAATTACAGGCCTCTGTTACGTTCGCTTCGTGTCTTTTCAGGATAGAAAATAAAACACAATTGATTGGTAATAAAAACATTTACTCATTAGAGCAATTCACGCGTATTGCATGACACACTATTATTTGAGAGTTAGTTATCGCACTTGTTTCATTATATTGTATAAGAGATGGCAGAGAAGTGCGTAAAACATTCCGTTATACACTCATCCTCCAGGGCAGATCGAGAAAAAAGTAGTAAAAGTGGAGAATAGAGTGTCTTGACTTAGTGTCAAGCCACAAGAGCATATACATCAAGAAAAAAAATATTATAAATGTCCGTATTGTCAGTCCTGTAGTAAGGTCAACGTTATCAATAATTGAGAGGGTAACTATATATATATTTAACAATCACGTACCTTAGTGTTTACATTAGATTTGCATGACAATTATACCATTAGTAAGTAAGGTATTAGTTATTCAATTATTTCGTAGAATAGAATACTCTAGTTGTAGCTGTAAAGTATTTTCAAAGTATTATATTTACTGTAGTAGTAGATTTGTTCGTTTTCAGTATGCAGTGTGTTTTCATAGGTGTAAACTTTTGAAGTTCTAAAAAAGATACTCAATTGAGACTTTGCCATGTGCTCCAACTTTACTAAAATTTGTATTATTTTTTCTTACATATTTTTTATCTATATATTATTTAACGTTTTAAATAATGTTATATTAATAATTTAGAACAAAGAGGTAAAAAGAAGAAGAAGAAGAAGGCCATCTTGAAGCTTCTCATACTGGGTGCAGTGCTTAAAGCCAAAATTGGGACGTTGCTTCAAATACTGTCGTTTAAATTACAAGTAAGATAATCAAAACATTTAACTTTAACCGCGACAGATAAAAAGTAGTAAACACTTTAAGAGACTTATTTTTTTTGTTTATTTAAAAAAAAAGTTTTTATAAGATAATTTAACCATATAACACCAAAAACTTAAATGATATTATAATTTTGCAGGTGAAATTCTTCATAATAGCCCTGATCGGTCTCGCCATCAACTTAGCAAGGTTCTGGGTGGAACTGAAGAACAAGCACAATCAACAACCACAAAAGGTAATATAAATATAACAATGAAGTACACCATTGGGGCACAGTGGAACAGTGTCTGACTGTAAACGCGACATTTAGGGGGTCGATTCCATTAAATCTTCATTTTCTCGCACTGGCAAGACAGGACTGGTTTTAGTTACGCCAATAGTAAATGTATTTGAAATATACGGAAAGTGCAGGACAGAGTGTCTAGAGACTAGGCTCTCAGTTCGTACTATCTACTTTGCTATATGTAGAAGATAATTTATTAGATGGAAAAAAATATTACATACCAGTGGCCGCCCGAAACAGCTTTTTGTGTCAACTATAAAACGTAAAAGCCGGTCTTTGCCGTTCCCATAGGAATATCGAGAAATCTATTTTAAGTATTTCCTTTCCTCCATTGGAGATCGAATCCTCAACCTGTCGCATTAACAGTCGCACGCTAGTGCCTCGGCGCCATGACAAGTCTTCATTTCCTTGTGGGTTAAATCAATATGCACTTTCACCTCATTTGTTCACTCGGTATTAGTATCTGCACCCACCGCTCCGCCGCCGGATGCTCCACATTAAACAGTGTTAATGAGATACATAACACGACATTTTATTAGAAAATACTTAATATATACATTTTGATGTTCAAATCTGGGTTGGTTTTAAAAAGTTAACTTTCCTTTTAGTTTAGATTGAAGGTAGGTGATTAGGTCTATTAGATACTAGATTAAAATAAATAATAAATAGATCTATATAGGTATTCACATCTTTTTTCCTCGACAGCTACGGAACAGTACAAAGCATGGTTTTGGGTTCAATAACATTCATAAATGCCTAATAATAATAATAATGTGCAAATAGCGACACACCGAGCCCGCAGCACAGCACTAGGCTTTAGGTTAAGGCGAGACATCCCAACACAAGTATTTATATTTAGGTTTTTATTTAGATTACATTAAACTACCAACACACGGTGCATCTGGATCAATAACGTTTGCGCTATATATTTCCGTAATCGAATCTTGTACTGCAACTATGATATTGTAGGTCGAAACCGCATTAATCCACGTCAACCAGTTATTAAATACGGCTATTGATACTCTAAGGACTGCGTACAATGTTTATTGTTTAAATTATTAGTGGATATGACCTGAGGTTGTGGGTACCATTCCAACTCGGAGAGATGAAACATTTAATACTTTAATTTCATTGCCTAACGAAAATTGTTATGCGTGAAAAGGTGTAATTATAAAAAAACGTTTTCTGACGAAACAAAATATTATGCTTTAATTGAGTAATTTTCATTTCCTCTCTCCGACAGACAATACGCGGCGTTGAGTTCCGCTGCAACCTCATCAATTGTCATTCGGTTTAACAGCCAATAGGGAATCTCTTCTATAATATCTAGGTAGACACCTACCCTACAAGATAGTTGAAACCAATTACAAAGTAGTATATCTTAGTACATACACTATTATACGTGTTTTGAGGTTAACTCGATACTCTCGCGTCACACCTGCTTATAAAGCGTGGATAATTTACATGAGGCCGTCGTCGCGTAGTGGCGTAGTGGTAGTACTGTAGTGTCTGAGGGCTAAAGCGCTGGTCGTAGGTTCATACGGCCAGCAATGGTTACGTAGAGGGTAGAGTTATGTGGTTTTGTTTTATTTAAATATTTAATATTTTTATTTTATTTGCTCTAGTAACAAAGCTGTGGGGGACAGAAGCATATTATAGACAGTAGTGTCGTAACACTTTCTTTCGGCTGGTTGCTAGGTTCCTTCTGCCTTCTCCGCTGTGTGCAGATAAAAAATAAACAATTTCTAGCTTTATTTAGGTATATATCATTTAGACATCTCTGCGTATCACTCATCTTAACATTACGACGAGTGATAGCGGTTCTCTATGGACTCAGGGAAATGAATTATTCTCATTTCTCGGTCTGGTAACAAGACGAAACAGCGTTGAGTTCTGAAGCTGAAAGTGGAGGAAGGAGTGTCTTAACAGTAGGATTTTACTTAAACCAGTAGTACTTACTTTTTTAGCTATTTGCAGGATAAAGCGTAAAGCTAAACTTCCTATCAAAAGAGAAATTCTCACGGCACTACTCTTTTCTAAAATCGGTTATTGAATACAAACTACTGCATAATTGACGATCGTGAACCAGTCGAGTATTAAGGACAGTGAAAGTGACCTCCGACCGGGTTTCAATGCGTCTACGGTGGCTTAGTGTCTTTCATATGTACTTGGCCGTCCTGGCGCAATAGTGCGTCTACGGTAGCGTCTTGTAAGCGCAATTGTTGTGAGTTCGATCTCCGCTCGGGGGTAACACTATACATATTTAAATTATTTTAATTTCTCCTTTCTGGTAAGTAACTTGTGGCGTTGAGTTCTGCCACCCGACACGTATTGTAAAAAATTCAATAGATATTTCAGCAGTTCAATTATCAAAACAAAGTAATTCTAAAAAAATACTAAATGCGACTAGGTATCATGAGATATTTAGTAGTTTACTATTCGGAGGGGGACGCAGATTAATCGCTAAATTTTGAACTAATAATTGGAATTCAAATCCAAGACCAACTTATTACACCCATAAAATATTTTTATATCTATATGTATAAATAAAATTTAAATGTTTGTTTATTTTCCCGATATCTCCTTTTCTCAAGTTATTTCCACGATACAAATTCTCAAGATATCCAGGGAACGGGGATACGGCGGCGAAGCCGAGATAGGGCTGCTAGTAATTTAATATATTTAATTATTATTCCCAACATTGTCTCAGGTTATTTACTATGAACACGCTCAGCACCAACACCACTACGAGCATGAAGACGAATCCCCTGGCTGGGGCCCATGGTCCAGAAGTATGGAGCCTGAGGTAAAAGATCTCTTCGCTACTTAGTGGGAGTACCTACGATTGGTAGAATACAAGTCTACAACTAACTTTTCTACAATAAATAGGTCTATGTAACGCGACGTGGTGCGTCTCTAACACTATAAAGCTTTAACATAAACTCTTTGCACTTGTTTGTTCACTACTCGGCGAAGCTGTTCTCGTTCTCTAACTGTACGCGCTATAGTAGTGGTTGTGGGTTCAAGTCTAAGTCATATATTCATATTCATTTTAATTATATAATATTTCCATCGGTGGGTCTGGTCTTTAGATTTAACTCTGAAATTCGACTCTGAAATTAAATAGTATCTACTAAGTAAAATTATATTTTTTTTCTCACAGGATCCCGAGGCAGAACCAGCTATCAACAATTCTCCATACAGAGCTTACGAAAGGAACGCGCAGGTGTCAACGAGACCGCTTTTAACACTCTCATAATTAAGTTAGTCTAGGTACTGCCGGAGAACAGTGTTGTATGTGAAATATATGTTATTAATTTAAAAATTTATTTCTCTAAATTTACTGAATGAAACTAGCAGGAGTTACCTTTTGATAAAAATTGTAATTTCATTACGATGTTTTATCATTTGCTTATAGTTGTAGATGAACATGTCTGTTCGTATATTTTACATGTTATTATAAATTGCCAGATTTTCATGATTTTGAACAATCCTGAACGTTCTTAAGAAAATTTGATCAAAATCAGTTTAGGTTTTTCCTTAATTTGTTTGTAAATTAAGAAAAAAATACTTTTTTTTTTATACAGATTATTTTGACATACCACATTGTTGTAGGAATATTTTTTTTATTATAGTCAAATCAAAATACAAGCCAGTTATAATAAAAAGGTTGTAATAAAATATGGCGTTAACCTATCTCATATATTTTGTTTTTATCAAAACAAATTTACTTTTTAAAAACAATCTTTTTTAAAATAGTAAAAATTAGTTATGCCATTTTTATGCAGCTATCAATCAATGTAAATAAAAATAAAATTTCTAAATTTATTTATTTTTATTTTATAAGTTAAGGCGCATTTTTAATTTATTTATTTAATAATTAATTGGTGTAATATGTGTGGGTGTGTGTGTGTTTTATTTGTGTCAGTGCGTTTGAAATAAATGATTAATAACAATTAATCTTTCTTGTTTAACTTTAATCCTGCATTTGAAAAATATTCGTTTAATAAATAGTATATTGTATATTACAATTACAATACAATACAATTTTTTTCACATTTAAACTTTTTTTTAAATGACCCTAAATAATCGTCCCTCACTTTTCACCAATTTAACAAGAAGTTATTGTAGTTTGAATAGCAGAAAATAAGGTTTTTGAACTTTTGCGCATTGTGTAATTGGGTAGAACAAAATTAAACGTAAGAAAAAATTATGATATGAAATCGGCGCAGCCATTTGCTGACTTCAAAGCAACTTATAGACCATACTGTATTTCTCCTGTAATTGTACAAACTTTAGAATTTTAGCTTAACATTATGACTTTAATTTTGAATATGATGCTAATTACTTTTTGATAATCTATATTAATTTCATAAAACTGAAGCTTAACACAAATTAAAAACAAAATTGTGTAAAATGTTCCATTTATTGAGGCTGTAAGGTACGTTGGACTTGTCTTTGAACAGTATAACAAAAAAAAATCTCAATTTCTGTTTACTTTAAATTAATGTTGAATGACGTTAATTGTAGATGATGGAATCCTGTATTGCTCTAAATTTAATAAGTGCATGTAAGCGCAACGGTTTTAAAATCGTAAAATAATATTTTGTAATAAATTTTTTCTCATACCTTATGAGAAAAAAATCTATTCTCTCAATCTAGGACTCAATTTAACTTCAGACGTTCGGAATTAATTCAATTTCACTTCTGCTGCTTTAAGAAATGTGTCATGTGTCATACACGATTCTTAGTTATTATAGTTTTTCAATTTGCATGCCATTTTGCCAAGTCGCAGGTAAAAGTTAGGTACAATAATTATCGCTCGTTTTTGCTATAGCTCGTATTCATCCCAGTTCTAGAATTTTTGATTAATTTTTATTATTAAATTATAAAACATAATATGTTCACATGCATAGTAACAAAAACACTGAATTAAAAGATGAATATATTTTTTGGATTTAACTCTTTTTTAATTTATTTGTTATAAATACAGGAGTCTATCAAATTTATACTCTTTGAAAATAAACATATTCAAAATATTTATATATTCAATTCTATGTAAATTCAGATACAATTTTATTCTAGGGGCCAATGAAAAAAAAACACATACAAATATAAAACCGAAAATATAATCTTTCATAATACATACAATTAAACACGAAAAACATCATCAAACTGCCTAACGAGGCGAATATTTAGGGTTCTCTGGTGCGTATGTAAAACTCCTCAGTTCATATGATACACCGTTTTGGTTCTCATAACCTATTTCACGGGTTTCGAAGTCGCTGCAACCACCGAAAACACGGTTCGGTGGGTTTCTGTCTTTCTCTGGTTTCCCTGGTTTGTCCGGTTTCTCTGGTTTCTCGGTTTCTTGGTTTTTTACAGGGATCGGTTTAAATAGTGAGGAATGTGCTGCAGCCGTGTCCACGTCGGCTTTTCTGGACACTAGTATACGAATGTCGGTGTGTAAATATAATTTTCCTGACTTTGATGTCATGAATCTGAAATATAAATTGAAACAGTTAATATTTTTTTTTTATTTTTTTTAGCTTAACGATGTATCCCGCACATAGCAGATTAGGCAGAAAGTACCTGGGAACCTAGTGTTACGACATTCCATTCCCATTAAGACACCTCTATTTCTCACTTTCTACCGAAATCTGGAGGACTCAACGCCGTGCTTTCCCTCATTATCAGAGCGAGAAATTTCACAACTCGTCATGCTTACACCCATGTGCTCCCGTGCCACGGGAAAAAGAGGTATTGGGAGACCTCGTTGACCTTCGAAAACATAGTATCAAAGAAACACAACAGTATCAAAGACACACGGAAGGTCACGTAGAAAGCATGAGGACCTCCCAGAGGGCATGTATGAAGAGGTTAATGACAGAGGTGTAAAGAGACCGTAGCGTTTGGCGCTCCATTCTCTCTGACTACCCCGCTAGGGATAAAGCGTGAAGCTAAGTTAAGTTACCTGAGATGTATGAGATACCGCAACCACTTGTGCCTCATAGTCGGAGGCGGAGGGTCCGCGCCGGCCGGCATGTACAGGGTGCGCTGTCTAAGGAAGGTCCTCGCCAACGGCGGCATGCCCGTGAGATCGTAGAGAACCACGAACATCTTTACGAGGGTCCCGTGGGGGTTGAAGAGGGACACTTGTATAGTGCCCGAGGAGGCCACGCGGTAACCGCTCGGTCCTAGGTTTATGTGACCCTGTGGACGAAAATCATTTATGTAGCTTGTAGATATAATAGAAATTTGTAGGTATGTATAATACATATATTTATATATGTTGACATTTACGACTGTCTTCCGGTATTGTCTAGGCTTCCCTAGAAAAACAAAAAAAAGTAAGTAACATTCTTATAAGTTCTCTAGCATATACTATTTAATTAGCCAACAAGCAGAGACTGGATTGAGTTAATGAGATTGGCTATCCGACTTCATATCATAAATATTTTAAAAATATATTACAGTACAAATATTCGTACCGAACTTTAATTAGATTTCATTTCAAAACTGTTAAGATTTTTAAAAAATTATATAATATTTAAAAAAATTAACACTTGAAAAAGAAATATAATGTTAGTCATATTAGTTACATATATATTATTCAACTTTTTTTTTTTTTTTAATGGAAAAAGGACAAGGCAAACGAGCGTTCGGGTCACTTGATGATGATCACCGCCGCCCACGACCCCGTGCAGCACCAGAGGAGCTACAGGTGCGTTGCCGACCTTTGAGGTGGAGATAGACGCGCTTTTTGAAGGTACCCATATCGTACCGACCTGGAAACACATACAACCAACTTACCATATATGGTGCATTACTACCACCGGGTGCATAAAAGAAAGCGGTGACGGGCAGGCGACGGTGCGGTGGACAGAATGCACCAGATGCCCCCAACTCAGCACTGAACCCGTGTACCGTTGCAACGGGCTCCAGACGTCCCTTGAGGGCTGATTCTTCGAAACTACCTGTGAGGGAAAGAAAGGGTATTTAGTTTGTTTTGTTTAGATAAAACATCTATTTTAGAGCCTACACCATGAAAAACTACCCTCGTTCGTATAGTTCGTCAGAAGATTAATTTTATTTGTAATATATAGTACTGAATATATAGTGCTGATAATATACTGAATATATATTGAATGGTATATCAATAACAATAGGGTTTTGGAGAGACCAGAGACACCTTAGGATTTCTAGTGTATTATTTATGTAGCCCACTAGATTTATAATAGGAAAATGTTTATTGATGTACTGTTTTTAGGGCACTGAGTGTAGTGCGCATAATTATGTAAGGTGGTTTAAAATTCATTGTAAATACATTACATCATGTAGAGCATTAGAGTAGTATGAGAGTCTATTAGAGGAGTACTGTGTAATACTTAAATTCAAACGATGCAAACGGAAACGCATAATTTGTAGTAATTTAACCGGAACTTAATCTAACAATTAAACCACAACACTACTTCTAGAAGTAGAATTGTGGTTTAATTGCTATAATCATAAATAATAATAAGTAACCGATAAAATGTTTCAACTTGCCCGTTTTGGTAACATAAAAAGCGGCTTCAAGGTTTTCTACTCTCATACGGGAAATGGAGTGTCCTAACACTAGGTTCGTCAGTTTAAAAACAACACTACATTCCCCCTGCCTACCCTGCTACATACATATAAGCTGACATAAATAAGCACTCACCAAGTAGTCCGGAGCTGGGCGCCATGCGAGGGCGCGGGCGGCGCGGGCGTGGCGGAGCGGGAACGGCGGGGGGCGCGGGCCGCGCCGCAGGGGAAGGCGGCGTGGGCGGCGGGGAGATCGGGTGGAACAGGGCACTGGAATTAAAACAAAACTTATAATATATTCTTTTATTGCATTAAGATACATAAGAAAAGATTTTATATTTTTTTACATTTTTAAAGTATAGGTCCACTATTTTTTTTAACCTTTACGCTGTATCCCACATTCACGCTATATTCATGTATAACAGAGCAGGCATTATTCCATACTTTACAAAGAAAATAAAATACTTACAATACTTACAATACCTACAGTATAAGAAAAAATATTGTTTCTAGATAAGTATTTTTCTTTCTTAATGTGGAAAAACACTTTAAAAATGTTAAAAATAGTTAATAAATAGCGTTCTCTCCTGCCAAATGATAATTTTAACCAATTATCTTTGGGGTATTGGAAATTTGTAAAAAATGTCACTACACATGTTTACAACATAAATAGATTGTAAGGAGCATATAAGAATTTCGACGTAGCTTGATGAGTAGCTCTGGCTCAGTGATCAAAGCGAAATAATACAAAAAAAATCTATTTATTGTACCTACATGTTATGTCTACTTATTTTGTATATAATTTGTGTAAACGTTATGTGCAATAAAATATATTGTATTGTATTTAAATTTACGATTAAATGATAACTTAGATTTTATTTTTAAAAAATACTCAAATGAACTTTTGAGAGCAATTGTTAAGACTGTAGTGGCGTAGGGGCATAAGCGTGCAACTGTATGTGCGACGGTAATGGGTTCGATTTCCACTCAGGGGAATGAAATATTTAATATTTTCATTTCTTCGCTCTCAAACGTATGGTAACGAGGCGAAGTGCGGAAGTCCCAAGTTACCACTGCCTACCTGTCGAAAAAAGCGTGAAACAAAAAAATGGTTAATATAACACTATTTTTCCTCACCTCTTAATCCCAGAAACGCCATTAATCGAATCGTCAAAGTCAAAACAATTGTTTCCTCGTCGCAATGGCGCAGGGCTCGATGTCAACGGCAGTCCTGTCTTATTATGAAACACCATGGAGGTAGCCGAATCGAACCTCCACCTGAACCTGTCCATCTCACTCGGAGACGGTACCTGATTATCCTGACCCTTAACAGCATCAGGATAATGGGAATCGTTCTGTTCCTCCTTAGGTGACTCCACCTCATACTTATCAATCGTACCGTAATCACACTTTTCATATAAAACATAATCCTCATTAATAGAATATGTTTTCTGGCGTTTTTGCACTGGTCCAACCTTTGAACCGGAGAACACTGTATCATCGTCGCGTAAATGCAATTCCGCTATATCACTACTTTGCCTATCACTTATCACCTTTTCGATTTTATCAGTGATAGGGAAACGTCTCAGTTTCGGCCGTTTGATGATATCACACTTATCACTACAATCTAAATATATATCACACTGTGTGTTATTTCTATTATCACATTTATGCTTTAACGTATCGTCTTCTCTTTTTCTTCGGACGCCATATTCTAGCGATGCTAAGTTGTAATTTGCTTTCGATCTGACCATTCTTGGGCAAACTGTACAAACAACTTGTAATGTGCTGCCACACTGACACAATTCGTCGGTCTGTGTCCCAACGGTGTTGGTTCGTCGGAATTCTGTCGGTGGTATGCTCAAGGTTTCGACGAAAGGCGAACGACTTTCTATTCTCGTTGCGGGGAGAGTTAAATACGTTTGGTTTCTAAAACACCCTATGGCTCTTAATCTGTCGAATCTCGCCGCTTGCAATATTGGTATAGACGTGTGTGTCTCTTTCGTCTTAGACCCCTCCCCCTCTGACGAAGTACTGTCGCACAGTTTCTTCAGCTTACTTTCTTTTCTAATCCTTCGCTTGTATTTGGCTATTTCTTTCAACCGCCTTTCATCTAACTTTTTGGTTTCGTCGTTTTTATGTGTCCTGTCATCGGATTCGTCGTCGCAACTGCACTTGTGTTTGCCGTTCTCGCTGCAGGGTGTTAGCATTCTGTCGTCTAATATTTTTTTGTTCGTGTCTACACTGTATTCGATGCCGGGGTTTACTATAGAGAGTCGTTTGCTCGGTCCTAGGTTCAAATTTGCATCGGCATATTTATTATTCCGTGGTCCGAGCGTGAGATCATTCAGTTTGCCGACCAGTTCGTCGTGAACGTTCGTCGGAACTTCCTTGCTGGCTCGACGTTTTGGACAGGTACATTTGACTGTAGGCACTTCGTCTATCCTAGGCAGACTTTCCAGAACTAATTTCAGGTAGACATTGTTTCCTATGTCGGTTATCGGGAACTTGTGGTCGTTTGGTTGTCTGGTGAAGTCCGCTATTTTGTAACTTTCGCCTGGTATTTTGATGGAGTAGACTATGTTCAGCTTGCGTTCATCTAGGTCTGTTTCGTCGCAGTTGGCCTCTATTTTTTTGTAGTTGCATGTTTCCCGGCTCAGCTTTCTCCTGAAATTAAAAAATATATTGATTGTTACCGCAAATCATTAAATAATCAAAATCATAACGTAAAAAAATAAGTCACAGTATACCATATAGTTAAAAAACTACTTGAATTAGTTTATTATATATGATTTTTTTTATTTCTTAACAAAATAAACACACTAATGAACCACACGAACTCTTAATTCGAACATTTATATACAATAAATATTTATTTCCCCGATGTCACCAGACAACATACGGCACTGAGTTCGCTATCCAATTTTCTCCAAAATTAACAGAAATTAGAAGATGTAGTGTGTTAACAATAATTCCTCCAATCTCCACTAAACTTCGAGATAATGCTTGAGTGACTGAGTGGCGGAACTCAACAACGTGCCTTGCCTTCCAAAAGCGGGAAAATAAGATATAGTACAGCCGACGCGTCGTATAAAATAGGTTTACTGAATTATAAAAAAAATAAAGAAAAATCCAAATGTAATCCAACATCAACGAGTGGGTGGGGTGGCCACGACTCCGAGACCATACTGTAATTTAAATATAATCATTCACACAACCAAATTTCCACTCACAATCAAGTAAATCGAAAATCAAATAATAAAGTGCACTATTTCCCTTTTCTTACCGTCTCTCCGCTGGCTTATCCCATTCGGCCTTGTTAATGATCGCTTTCCAAGCTGAGAGCTGAGAGAAGTGGAGCTGTGAGCGTACCGCGTTGAGCAGCCAGTGCGCCGAAATCGCTGCTGGGGGTTCGTGGTTTCTGGAAATTTTGCATTAATTAACTATAGGTTAATCTTTTTTGATATTTCTTAAAGTATCACACATTGGTGAAAACAAAATGTTAAGACAATAAGCCATACATTCTTACAATATGCAACTGATTCGTTCAAACATGTTTTTTTTTTACTTTTGTTTTGTCAGTTCTTTTGTGCATCTTTATCTATCTATTATTTTATATATTGCTGTACGAGTATTCTTTCTTTCTTTCTTTATTTTAACTAAGCCCTTTCATTTGATACCCATATTGTTTATACGTGTTGTTATCATTTAGTCATTTCTTTGTAACAATCTTTGTGATTCTCTTAAACAGGATCTAAAAGGTGCAGCAGGTTCAAATGCCGCTCGTACCAACAATTTTTACGTTAATTGACACTTCAAAAGTGTTAAACAAATTGATTAAAAACATTGTTCTTTTTAGTTTTACGATGTATCTCTACCCATTTAGGAGTATAGGCAGAGGGAACCTAGTGTTAGGACACCCCGTTTTCCAGTTTCCGCCCAATTTTTAAAACATAGCGTATTGAGGGGCGGAACTCAACCAGATCAAAGAAAACATTTCCAAGTGGGAATCGAACTCACGACCATCCCGTTTGCAATCAGACAACTGTGCCACCGCTCTATCTCGACCTCTGATTTTCTTTTCCGTTCAATTTCCAATACTAACTTGTTGGTAATAGTCCGCATGGTCCACCTCTCCAAGAGCAGAGCCCGCTGTTGTGTGTACAGCTTGTCGTACATCGCCTCCTCCTCCATGCGGCTGAGAGACGCGTAACATTCCGTACAGTCTGGTGCCAGCAGGACCTGGAATATGGGATGGAAATATATACTATAAAGGTGTATTTTTTTTTGTTGAGCGCGATTATATCAGGACACATTGGTTTGAATTGAATTTCTTTTTTCTTTGGACAATGTCATAGGCTATGCTATATAATAACTACACCATAGTTGAAAAAGTCAAAAGTAAGTTTTTTTTCAAATGGTTATGTAATCTAACATAGAATACACAAATATGAAACGGGCAAGGTCAAGTTTTTTTATCTGCATTCACTAAATTGAAAACATGCGTATGTATCATAGCAAATGTAAAAAAAAATTACAGCAGCCAAAATTAAACGATAAATTATAGAAGTGACAATGCAGTAGTGACTTATCACTACAACATTGTTACTACTCTCACTTCAACACTATAAGTATGTCCTACCTATATTAGATTTAAGAAAATAATGTACCTCAATGCAAATCGGTATCTGTTCATTCCATAGCGCGTGCACGTGGCTGTTCAGTTGAGCTTCGATGCCAGGTTTGGGCTCCTCCGAATCTGACTTGGGTTGGGTGTTCACCTGCAACAGATACCAATACTAAATTAGTTAAGGAATTAAAAATACCACTGAAAACAATACGAAATAAACTAAACAAAAAAACCCGACTGCATACACTAAATTAATATATCCAGTAAAAGCTTTAATAAGTTTTAATAGCTTCTGGCCTTCACGCTGCATATAGCATCTCGAATATAGCAGGATAAGCAGAGGAAACTTAGTGTTAAGACTCTACGTATAGAGTAATATAATATATAAATATATGTAAGTTTTTATTAACTTTGTTAATTGTATCCCCGTCGTACCTGCACACCGCTAGTAGACTGCACGCACCGCCGCGGCGAGGGGCTGGAGCTGCGCGCGCGCACCACCAGCCTGCCGAGCTGGAGCAGCAGCCCCGTGCCCGTCGCGGGTGGGGGCTCGTTGGTGTGCATCTGGAATAGCAAAACACATGTTATAATATAAATATTAAAAATATAACGAACTAGTGGGCCCGGACGCGGCTACGCCCGCGAAAATATAAGCCTAAATAATTAAAATAAGTTAAATAATATTAATAAGTAGAGATTTATTATTAGAAAAAATATCTGAGTAACCGAAATGAACAAACAAAAGAAATAAAAGTAACTAAAGGAAATTTTTAATATTAGAAAAAGTACCTACAGTTTGCCGTGCGCGCGTACTAAACATTTTTCTATATTAAATAATTATTAAAATTACGATATTTTAAGTGTATAACATCGGTATAGATAACCGAACTGAGATAAATTAATTATAAGCAGCAAATAATTACATAAAAATAATAGTAATTCGAAAATATATAAAAATTTACAAAATCATCAAAGTCATCTGCCCGTTCGCGTCGGTCATACTATGCCGCCCGAAGATTAGGTCATTTGGAATCAGTGACATCTTAATTGTTTATTAGAATGTTATACAGTAAACTATAATTTCCATCTAGATGAAATGCTAAAAGTGACTATTATATTTATTTTCATAAGGATGAATATCAAATTATAGCAATCATCTAATTTTTGTTAATGTATACAAATCTATATCGGCGCGCGCCATGTATGCATTAAGCAAACTCACTGTGGGTGATGTTTTCTTAAAACAACAAACTTTGCAAGCCGTTGCTTAGCAACGCGTAGCGACGATTGTTATTAACATGGCGGAATAAATTGCATGTCAAATTAATTATTTTAATATATTGGTATATATCGAAAATATTACAAATATGAGAAAAAAAAGTATCCTATGTTCATCCCGGTACCCTCAAGTATCTCTATATGAGTATTTTATCACAATTAAATTAGCGGTTTGGCCCTGATTGCGTAAAAGACAGACAGAGAGACAGACAGACAGACAGACAGAGTTACTTTCGAATTTATAATATAGGTATGGATTATTTTTAAATATCTTTATTGGCAAAAAAAGGAGTGTAGGCCGTCGTGGCGGAACACAACGGTTGTGGGGTCGATTTCCCACTAGGAATGAATTATATTCATTTATAGAATATTTTTTTACAATTTATAATAGTGCCCCAAAAAAATTGTATACCATTTGTAATTAAAATAGGCAATTAATTTAAGCGATTGTGTCATACTTATTTTACAGTTTCGACATTAGTGATGTAAAAATTATCGAATAGTCGATAAATTAATTACGAAAGATAGAATTATCAGTAATATCAAAGCAGGGTAGACAGAGGGAACATTGTGTTAAGACACTACGTTTCCCACTTTCCGGCGAATTTTTTGAGATTGGTATTTTTCCTTGGTGCCATGACTGGGGATCGCACCCACAACCGTCGCGTTACAGTCACACCCTTGTGCCCCCTGTTTTTTGGAAAAAAACAAGAAATGAAGAAACGTCCATACACTGAACAAAACCATCCTTCCTCTAAAACAGTTAAGTATAAAACGATCCATTCATACCATTCCATCCACCTGTAATTAACAAAACACTTGTCCCGATTTCCCATCTGTTGCTATCTAGATATCTGCATCAAGTACAGACGAGTCGTGGTCGGTCACCCAGTGCTGGAACGACCTAGATTTACTAGACTACCTAGCCGCCTATAATGTAGGTCAGAGAACACGGGTTGTCGAATGCTTATGAGAACGGCATAATTATTTGGATTTTTGTTTTTCTGATGACAGTCGTGCATATAGCTGGGGAGCTAGAGCTCCCTAGAGCCCTAATGTCGAGACACTGAGTTCTTGGCTTTATTGAGAGGTACTCAACGCCGCGAGGGAACAACGTAAATAAAATAGCAAACTCTTCGAACCAAAACAGTTTCTAAAATAAAACATTAAAAAATCACAAGATTTCACTTGAAGAAACATGAATACAAAAAGTTGGTGATCTTCAGTACCTACTAAAAGACGCTACTCCAAGTTTTTTGGGAGATAAAAACTATTTTTTACATGTTACCAAACTAGAAGTAACTTCGATTTCTCTCGTTGTACCTACAAGTCTCCTATTCCTATATTATATTTTTTACTTTCATGCTGTATTTCTGAGAGAATTTTCGCCAGGACCGTCTCGTTTATTTATAATTAGTATTAAAGGTTGAAGTAAAAACTTTTTTAATGTGTATCAAAGTTTTCTGCCGTTTTTACTTTTCATTTAGAAACTTTGAGCTACGGTTTAAAAAATACAGTGTTAAAATACTACGTTCTACGTTCTTTAGGCAGAACTCGAGTAATATGAATTCGATGTGGCAGTCGTGGTGCAAGAGTGCAACTGCAACTGTAAACACGACAATAACGAAGCAAAGCGTTGCGTTGACTTCCGCCACTCAACACACAATAAAGCAAGAATTCAGAAGTAGAGAACGGAGTGTCTTAATAGGGAACGGAGAGTATAACACTAGGTTACCACTACCTACCCTTCCATGTACAAGATACAGCATGAAGGTGAAACACCAAAATAATATTAATAAACATTCGAGTCCAATATAAGAATTGGACCGCCATAAGACACCGTCTGTACATTTCACGTTCATAATTGAATATAGAGCGATTTACATAATATTGTTTGTCACGTTGGCACGTTTACGTTGAAAGTCCATCTTCATTTGCATACACTTACGAGACGACGACACCTTTAGTAAATGATCAAGAGATTAAAACAATGGAAGGCCATCGTCACGCAGCGGCACAGCGTCGGACCGTAAACGCAGCGGTTCTGGGTTCGATACCCATTCAGAGTAAACAATTATTTAATTGTTCTTCGAATTTGAGAGATTGTACTTTTTTATTTATCTTTACGGTGCTTCCCCACTATATAGTAAAATACGGAGAAGGACTTTAGTAGTTGAAGCACTGTTCCCCATGCACCGCTCAAATTTCACACGATTGTGTGTTGAGTGTCTCAATGTGTTGTAACTAGAGCGAGGAAATGAAAATAACTCGTTAAAATATTCCCTTGAGTGCAAATTAAACTCACAACCCAAACGCAGGGTAGGCAGAGGGAACCTAGCGCTTAGACACTCTGATCCCATTAAGACACTTCCGTTCTCCTTATTCCGCCTCGTGAAATTGTTAATGAAAATATTAAATATTTAGTTTCCTCGAGTGGTTTTACCCAAACCACAACCTGTCGCGTTTACATCAAATCGAACCCGTACTCTCGTATCTACTAAATCAACCCACAAACAACAATTAATTACAATTCTAGAAGCTACTCCAGCCCTAGTTGTACTGGTTCTGTAACCAGAACAGTGAAATGCATCGTCGTCCCACAGTAGAGTCAGTAGAGCCGAGGGCGTGCCTCGGTACAGCCTTGACCCGACCCACATAGCAACGTGCAGGCCTACTTTGGAAACCTCTGACGTAATGGTATGAAAACTCTTGTGTTTTTCCCTAATTTTTTTAACACTCGACGAAAACTTAACTTATAAGTTTGTCGTGACTCATGTCTGTGTGTGTCTGTCTGTGGCATCGTAGCTCCCGAACGGATGGACCAATTTTGATTTAAAATTATTGTAACTTATAAATAAACTCCATTGATTGTTCAGCTTCACGTTGTATCCCGCATACAGCAGGATCTTCCTATCTATAGAATCTAGAACACTCCTATAATTAAAACTGCGTTTTGCTTTTCCAAAGCGGGAACGGACAATCCCAAAGACACGGGTTCAAATCCCGCTACGTTTAGATTTGTACAAGTTTACTTAAAACGTATTTTTCTTCCTTAAGTGTGGAATAACAATATAAAATTTTTATATTTTATTATCTCAATTTTTTTATTATAACTATAAATTTATATAAAACGTACGTCCTTGCTGAAACTGTAGTGGTTTTACGAAACACGATCAAACTAGGTCACCGCCGATAAACCTGTGTGAAAGGTGTCATTAAAAATATATCGCTCGTTTAACATGTTGAAATTATTTATTATATTAATTATTGAGTCTATAAGTGCAGGTTCATATTCCACTGGTGGTTATCATATTTTTATTTATCTACTTTTTAAACTATAGGCGCTATTTTGTAATAAAGTACCATAAAGTATAAAAAAGAAAGATAGTCATAGGAAATCTAGTGACAAGACACTCCGTTCTCCATTTTCCGCCGACTTCCACGGGACGTTGCTTATTGCGTAGCGGAACAAAAGGCTTTGCTTTCTTGCCAGAACGAGGAAATGGAAATAATTAATTTCTCCCACCGTACAATATTTTCCCGGATCCCAGAAATCCACGGAAAATTCTAATAGACTTGACCTATGACTTGACCTATACCTATATTATATGTAATAATTAATTACCGTATTGGATATTTAATTTACAGCCACTAAGGTACAAGAACATGACAGAGGCTGACTGGAAACCTGATGGTTTATCATATATCACGAAAGGGAACGGAGTGTTTTAACACTAGGTTATATGTGCCTATCCTGGTATATGCGAAATACAGCGTGAAGCTAAAAAAATACGATATCTGTTTAATTTCGTTAAGTAGCCAATAATATAATATAATTTTCTGCCATTTTAGAAACACTTCGCGATATGGAAAGTACCTTTAATTGCCTCTACAGATCTGGGAATACCTAAAAATATGCAGTTTATTCAATATTCTTATCTGTACTAATATTGTACAGCTGAACAGTTTATTCGGTTGAATGTCCTAATCTCAGGAACTATTGGTTCGAATTAAAATTATTTCGAGTTGGATCCATTTATCGAAGGTTAGGGGTTACCGAGGGTTAGGTTTCGATATCACAGTGAACCTGAAGTAAGAGTTACTCCCCGCACTTACAATCTATACATATAATAAAATTGTAACTGACTCTGTCTGTAGGTACAAAAGAAGAAAGAAAAGATAAATAAGAAACTCTATTATGGTGGCATGTATCATTTTAATAGAACCCAAAACATTTTTTTTTTTCAATTTCTTTCTGTTTTTTCGTCCAAGATAATCTTAAAAACGGCAAGCTTCCCTTAACATTTAGAGTTTGTTTTATTTCAATCGGTTCATATATAAAAAAGTTATATCGATTTAAAGTATTAACTTGATACAATTTTTTTATTGCCAAGCTAACTGAAGGTTTAGTATAGACATTACCTTTTGAGTGATCATTATATTCGAACATGAAAGTAATTAAGATTTGTAAATAAATTCTTATTTGACCACGCAGACAAACACGCAGATAAAAGTTAGTTATATAATAATACTTTAGAAGCGATTATAATTAAATACTAGTTTAAAGTGTAGATAGATACAAATATTATTTACGCAGTCAGGTCACAAATCCAAGAAGTCTATACTATGAAGCTTATGCAATATAATGCATATCCTATAGCGCCGTAGAGAAGAGCAATATTTGCTACACAAGGTGGGATTTTCTGAGTTCTTATCTGAATTAGATAAATTTAATATTTATATAACATGTATAATGTACGGATTTTCCAGTCTGTTTAATGCAACTACGATAATTACAAATATTTTTATGTAAAAATAAAAATCAGGGAACCTTGGAACCCACCCTCACACCGCACCGTTTTCGTGACATTTCGTGTTGATTGGCGGCGCAACACCGCGCTTTGTCTTATGGAGTCGAGTGGGGATCGAACGCAAAACCGTCGCCTTTACAGACGCTGTCCGACTGCGCTGAGAAAGCCAATAACGAAAGGGTATTGGGTAGGAATAGTTAAATAAAATATACATTTTTTTAACTATTTCTTTCTAATATTACTGCATCTGCCCCCTTTAACCACTATCCACTATGATACAATGCTAAAACACAATATATGCAAAACCCGTAACGCAGAGGAGATTAGCTGATAACATAACTGATAACTTATCACTTTAGGTCAATTTTGACAAGTTATCTTGTATATTAAAACATGAAATAGTATAATTAAATAATTAGTAAAGTCACTGAGCATTTTTATTTTTATTCACACCGCTAAATGCGGGATACACGGGATTTTGCCTAATATGTTTGTGAAAACAAAAAACATATAAGAATATATGCTTTGAAACAGTAAATCAATGAACGTTCTAGAAACACTCAACCGCTCGAAGCAAAAGCTTTAAATTATTCAGCCTAGCACTTACTGTACAACCACAGAGTAAAAGACAAGCACATAACAGTTTAACGCAATTATCATCAAATCAATACAATTGTTTAATGATAAGCGGCCGATCGTACAGAAATAAAAATAGTATAGATTATCAAACGACTCGACATATTTCCTTTAATCATGGCTAAGAAAACTGTCGATTAACTCACATTTAAGAAGATAGATCAAAATTGGTTCACCTGTTTGGGAGCTACGCGAGCTACCAAAGACAGACAGATACGTCAAATTTATCACTCGACACATGTTTGCCTCGAGGGTTTAAAAAGCAAGTAAATAAAATAGTATGGTTATTCCATAATTACACAACAAGAAAAATAAAAAAATATATATACATATTTATATATCACATATAGGGAGCTAGAAGTCCTCGAACTGGCAACACAATAATATAAAAAAAAACACGGAAGCATTTTGTATCTAAATATACAGCACCTAATGTTGACAAACATTTCTTTGTCTCGCTCGCACTTGAACATATCACGTATAGGTATCTCTTTCAAACAAAGATGGCTGACCTAGATGATCACGCGTCCATTAGCATAACGTGAAACGTAATTTAAAGTTATTTTGGACATTATTAATTTTGTTATAAAGTTTAATTTCCAATAACAAAGAAGAGAGAATAAATATAGAGATTCACAACTACCTGTGTGACCCTGTTCTGCTTAGAAACGACTAAGTTTTTAGGTTGGTACAATACAAAAGATTATAGAGACAATAGCTTCACGATGTATCCCTCATATAGCAGGGTAAGCAGAGGGAACCTTGTGTTAAGAAGACTCTCTGTTCCCCACGCGTCGCCCAATTTTGAAACATCGCACATTGAGAAACACACATGGGGAAACTCTGCTTATTGCCACGAGTGGGAATCGAGCTCACAACTGTCATGTTTACAGTCAAGACGAAAGTTTATTAAGTATAGAAGTATAGAAAGTTTACTACTAAATTTGAACTTGTTATCTTTTAATAGATATAACCTTTTAACTTAGCACGTATCTATATTTAAGTTGTATATTCTATTAATATAAAACCACAAGCCAATGTGACATTTATTTTTTTTAATTTCACATTTATCAAGTTGACGAAGGACAAAATATATATTATGCATTGAGCTGAAAATAATACTTTTTTTTACAAATAACTTGTTTTTAATAAACTAAAAATATATTTAAAAAATTGTAAATTTAAAAGGTCGTGTATTTGCATAATATCACAGGGAATGAAATGTTTACATGTAGGTATAACACACTAGCGACCCGCACGCGGCTTCGCACGCTTAAACTTATTTACTTTTTACATTATAGCTAAATTATACAAAATGTTTATATAAACTGCAGCCTACGTGTTATTCTGACGAATAAGCTTTAGTGGACGAAGCCATGAGCAGAGCACTAGTAAACAATAATGTAGACTATAAAAAGAACAATTAAAAATAACCTTTCTGTTCCAAAGCTCTTGTTAACGTGTCGAGGTCAATCTCCTAAGCATACGATAAAAATATTTACATTGTTTCATTAATCCGTCTTAAATGTTATACTAATATTATAAAGCTGAAGAGTTTGTTTGGTTGAATACGCTAATCTCAGGAACTACTAATTCGAATTGATAAAATATTTTTGTACCGTTTTTCGACATAGCGATCGAATAATGTCACGCCGCGATGAACTCTGAACATCGGATAACTGAATGGAATGATCCACAAAAAAACGAAAACATTACAATCTTTTGTCAATTATACCCAAAAAAACGAAATTACTATACATTGTTATTTCCGGAAGCCTCCCCGGGAAAACAAAACCATACTTCTGAAATGACTAAAATCACCCTAAAAAAACCTAGGTAACGGTAACACGAGGAGGTCTCCAGGTTCCCCCAGGTAACCACCAAATACATATATTGTAAGACATACAAAACAAATAACACTAAGTGATGTATCACTAAAAAGCTCAAAAAAGTCCAACTTCTGTCTAAATAAATAAAAAAAACTTGTCCTGTCATTTTTTTTTATATAAAAAAAAAACAAAAACTACGCAGTTTCAGATGGTTGCTAACCGCGCAAAAGTACTAGGACAGCATGGAGCACGAGGCGATGACTCAAATGCATTGAATAGTGAAAAAAGAGCTTTATTGTTAAAGTAATAAAGTGGCAAGTTCGATTTTCGGTGTGGAATGGTTCAATGAGAAACAATTTAAACCGTTAGGGCAAAGTAAATAAGATTAGACAATAACATTTAGTTTTGGATTCAAAAGTGTTACAATAAAATAATATTCCAACATTATAAAGTGGAAGAGTTTGTTTGGTTGAGCGCGCTTGTCTCGGGAACTACAGTCCGTTTGTCGAGGAGGGCTATACCTATGGCCCATATGAGATCATTTTAATCTTTTCGATGTAACCCACTGTACTTGCGGTGAAGAGTTACTTCGGACACTTAAAACCGTCAAATCATTTAAAATACAACTCTTCGGTATTCCCATTTAAACATACGGGCTCGTAAGCCACAAGTAAGCCTAATCTTCTTCTTTCGTCTTTGATTAAGTAGTTCTTAATCAAAGACGGAGTGACGACTATTACACCGTGTCACTATTCTCTCCGTGAACAATAAGATATCCAGGGAGCAGTATGTCCATGATGAATTTACAAACAATTAATTCAATTATTGCGCAATAAATAATGTGATGGTGGTGAGCACGATTCTGAATTGAGGGAATGAATTTCTCCGCTCTGGTAGGCTATGTCCGGTGTTGTGTTCCGCCGTTTTAAAAAAGTCCCCCTACCCTGCTATATGCGGGATTCAGCGTGAAGCATTTTATTGTTATTATAGCACTAAAGTTCAAAAGCGTGACATTAAAAAATATCATAGTGAGTGACACTATTTAGTACTTACTCTCTATTAAACAAATAATAATGTTCAACAATCTAAACGACTGGCAAAGTCCTTTACAAAAACAAAAATTAACAATAACAACGAGAAAGAGAACTCTATTTCTTACAGCATAAAACTGAAATTTCATTAACAGATTGACTATTAAAGAAATTGATATTTTAAACTTGAATAGAATTTTCAAAGCCTCGAAAATTGAGCGGTAAATGAAAAACGGAGTGTTAAACATTAGGTTCCCTCTGCCTGCCTGCTATATACAGGGCACTGCGTAGCAGAAGCTACAGAATAAAAATAATAATAAAAACACAACTCTGCTATTGAAGACATAAAACTGAAATTCCATTAACAGATTCGCTAGTAAACAATACAAAATTTACATCTTAAACCATATTTTCTAAGGAATAAGGTATAAATTTGAATAGTAAACTAGATATACGCCATTTTGTTACCCAACACGAGTGTCGAATGCACTTCTACGTCAGAGCCCCCCGAACCCTTCTGACACAGTTACCGCTGTTGCTAGGCTGGAAGCAGAACAGTATGCCACTTCATGTACTTATATTTTTGTATGAATAATGATTTAATGAATCATTAAAAAATATTTATAATTTTTTTGGAATCATTTTATAGCCGTGGGTCAACAAATTCTTGTATTCTATTGACCAACTTGATATAATATAGTGAAAAGTCACTAAAAATCGCTTTTAGAACACAGAGTCTTGGAAAGTTGTGCACGCAATGTCTCGGATAGTGAGGAATGGAGTGTTTAGCACCAGCTTCTTCTATCTACAGTACGACTACATATAACATAATTAGCAAGGCTACCCCAGGCTTATCCCAGAATGAAATTGAAGTCACATCCATTCCATTTTTTTAAAAGTGAAAATGTACAATATATCAGCTACAGCGCTTTAAAACACGTGCTTGTTTAATAATAGATTATAAATAAATCCATGTATGCAGCGGGCGTCGTGTGGTCTAGACAGGTTTCGATATGACGCAAGCGAACCTTGGCACAGATTTTACACTTTAAGAGTCTAAAATCATGATAGATCAGACAGATTAATGATTTTATTAGATTCCCGCTGTATCCTACACATTCCAGGGTAGACAGGCAGAGGGAACCCGAGAACCTAGTATTAAGACACTCCCTTCCTCATAATACACTTCCCTACTTGAACTGAACGCCGCGCTTTGCCTCGTTGCCTCGAAATGTCAATATTAAATATTTCATTTCCTCGAATGGGAATCGAACTCGCAATCTGTCGCGTTTGCCCCGGCGCCACTGTACTGTGACTGGCCTTATGTATAAAATATTAAATCGTATTATGAATGGTGTTAATGGATTAATAAGTTTGGGCTTTAGACAAGGTTCGGCAATCTTGGATGCGCGGGAGTTTCGTTGTGTTGAACTAAAATAGACATATTGTTGGATTTTTCACGTTTTAGGGCACAATGAAGGACTGCTCACTCGATTCTTCATTTTATTATAATATTTCAAGAGTAATATGAAATTATTTAAAAAACTTGAGTTGCTCTAAAAATATTTTCATAATAATATATGAAAATGGGGCCTCCTAGCGCATCGGCACAGCGGGGGACTGTAAACGGAAGGATTTTGGTTACGATTCACAATCCAGAATTATTTTTATTTCATCGCTGGTGACAAGGGAAAGCTCGGCGTTGACCTTCGCCACTCAACCCGTAATCTCTCGAAAATTGAACGGGGCGTGGGGAAAGGAGTGTTTTAACTCTAAGAATTCTCTACCTATTGATGATAGATGTGAAGACTTTGAAAAATCGAACTCCAACCTTCCAATTAGGTCCAAGAATAATATCCAAGAATAATATGAACTAAATGATAGTTGTAAGAAAAGCAAGCAATTTATACGATTAACGTTACTCTTTTAATTACCACCAACATGAATGGAAAGTTTGTACGGACGTGCTGTTGACTGAAACTTGGAATTAACAATCTATTTAGTATTCAAAATAGATTTTTAGCGTATGGGGTTCGATTCCCGATTTCTATGTAAGTGAAAATTCATTTTTATATTTTCTAGGCGGCAAGTGGAAAAATGTGGTGTGGGAAAGTCTTAATGGGGACGGAGTTTCTTAACAATATGTCCTACCCTGCCATACGCGGCATTCAGAGTAAACCGCAAAAAAACAAAAAATATAAATATTTAATACTTCCTATACTTCCTTCAATTCAATATAAAAGAGCATTGATTACAAAATGCGGTAATGTGGTCAGAGTTGATACTACATTTTTCCCCTACTTACCACAAACCTATAACAAAAATGTTATTATACACACATACATATAACAATATGTATTGCTAAATATAACATTTTTAAATTGCACAAAGTCTAAGGAGTGCTCTGCGAGTGCGAGTAAACTGGGCCGACTCTAGCGAAAGTGTGTGACGTCACCGTAACCGACTTTACGGAAGCGAAGTATATGTTGACACACTGATTCAATACTTAAAAGAATGTGCCAAAATAAAATTTATTAAATTGTTTGACACGCTTTTTATTAGGTCGACTTGTAATTTATAATAAAATTTAAGAAACTGAATAAATAAAAAATATTTAATTAAAGTACCTGCTATCATAAAAATTGGCATTTATACGTAACTTAGTGACAATACAATAATATGGTATGACATGATCAAACTTGTCTGATGATGAGCGAGGCCCTAAATGGTGGAAGTACTCAAAGGTCACTTCTGAACTACTGGATTCTATATTATGTGTTGTTTACTTCTTCTAGTAACAAAAGTTCTTAGTAATTTTCGCTACTTTACTTTTAAATTTACTTTCGTACTAAGCGTCAGAATGTCGACACGACAAGGCAACCGTAAACCTGTCGCAACATGTTTCATTTCGGGCGATATTTATAATAAAAAGCACCTCTCAACTCTTAAAATCAATCTTGAGATGCCGTTTTAATAATTTTTAAACAAAAACTGTATTTTAAGATCGATCTCAGAGTTGAGATCAATTCATAAAAATGAGCCTGAGACTTCACAAACGAGATGGAATTACTTTATTCGGATTTGGATTCAGTTACAGTTAGTTTTTTATTAATTTTGATTTATGAAGGTCTATAGTAATATCTTTATTTTAAATTAAAACACATTGTTATAAATTTTAAAAACAAAACTTACATCATTTTCCTGAATTGCCTTTTGCTTTGTTTCAAAGAAATTTTCACACTCACCTGAAACAAGGAAAAAATACTATTAGAATTATGTATGAAATGTATCATTATTATTTTACTATTTTACATAAATATTATAAATTTTTATTAGAAGCCTCCGTGACTAACCATATGCGAAACCTGGCAAATGGAGTACCTTAACACCAGGTTCCCTTTGCCTACCCTACTACCTGAACGCTTGAATTAAAAATTAAATTAATAATAGAATAACGATAATAGTGGCGTACTAGATAAAATAATAATGACAACTAGTAAAAATTATATAATCTAAGTATATATTTCTCGTATGTGTAGCGTAAAAATAACACGGCTACGCCCTAATGGTTGCGTATTGCGCCCACGCATAACCCTTTAACGTATCGCTTACTGCCATAGACAGCTGAAGAGTATGTTTGGTTGAACACGCTAATCTCAGAAACCATTGGCTCGAATTAAACTTTTGTTTTTGTTGTTTTGGAAATTGGACAGTCTCTTGGAGGCTTTATATAGGTAGGTATATGATAGCGTGTTAGGTAACCAGGAACCCTTTTTTTTTAAAAGTTACCTGAAGTACCTACCGAGTCATGTGCTTAAAACGATTACTTATTTAAATTTAAACAAGCGAACAAAGTCACAAGTAAGAACTAGTATAATAATTCAATTTGTTCAGAATTTCCAAAGTTCCGCATATTAAAAAGGAAATGGATATAGAATAGAAAGCAGACACCGCAGTCCACTGGGGCTAAGTCTAAGTCTAGTCTAGACAGGTTCAACGCACAGACGACAAAGGGCTTTCCTTTATATTAATACGATTTTTCGTCTACCGTAGTGGTTATTGCCCTTTTGCTGTAACGCTATATATACTATATATGGGTGTGTATATGTGTGTATGACACTCCTTTCTCAACGCACTAATGTTCGCACGCAGTTGTACTAGAACAAAGAAATCAAGATATAAGTAATTAATTCCCCTGACTGGCAATCGAACTCACAATCGTCGCGTTTATAGTCACGCGCCTGTAGCACTGCGCCACGACGTCTCTTTTATATCGTAATGGGCTCAATACCCATTCTTCAAAATTGATTTTAAGCAGCTTGAACCTAACAACTGAGTGTTAAGACACTCCGTTCCCATTTAACACTTTCGTTCCCTATATTCTGCCGAATTTTCGAAAAATTGCGTTTTAAGTGTCGGAACTCAACGTCCTGGTTTACCTCGTTTATCATTCGTACAATCATTACTTAAATAGTAAAGGACTTTGCCTATTTAACGTTTAGATAGACGTGTGATGCATATAAATTAATATTTTGTATCTATTTGTTATAATATATGTATGTATGTCTTGTGTGTCGCTTTGTTAGGGTTCCGTACCCAAAGGGTGAAAATATCAGATAATGTATTTCTGTTGCTGCTGTATAAAAAGAAATAATGAAAAAACAGAACAAAATAAATATTTAAAAGGGCCTTTTGGTTATTTTGCTGATTTTTAAAAACGAACAAAACGTGCACGTGACCAGTGTTTTTAGGTTTCAAGTGGGTGGTTCGCACAGTATCGCGTGTAAGCAGTCAACAACTTTACCCAGGGACGACAACTTTATTGTGTTTCCGCCCAAACTCAACATCTCGCTTTGTCTTGTCACCAGAGCGAAAAAAGAAAATAAATAACTTTCCGAATGGAAATCGAACCCACACCCACAATCACACGCTGTGCCACTTCGCCACGATGTCATCGATACAAGTTATTTAATGCTGCGTTGTTTTGTTTTAAAATACTTCCGTTTCCCATTTTCCGCTGAATTCTAAAGGCATTGCACGTTGAGTGGGGGAACTCAACACTTCGCCTCGTCACGGAAGTGTGTCACGTCACGACGGCCTCTTACAATGTATTAGAATATACTCGTATAACAATAATTTTATACTTACTCCGTCCGAATAAGCAAAACATTTGATCACTTATCAGTTACTTATATTAGAATAATAAGTAATAATATCACAGCTATATCACGTATAAAATATTAAAAACTTCGTTTTATTATAAAAATATGAAAAAAAAACTGAAAAACTAAGAAAAAAAATTGTCTAATAAATTAAAGGGAATCTAGTGTCTTGACTCTCTTCCACCGAGTGGCAAAACAAACCGACGCACGTCGTCGATGAGAGCAAGGACAAGAAAACAATTCAAGTAATACAGATTCAACCTTCATCATAATCCAATAGGATTGGAATATTCTATACACATAGGTAAATGTAAAGTAATAACCTTATTTTATTTGTAGTCGATTAAAAATTATTTTAGGTTCACGCTGCATCTCGCACAAAGCAGTGTAGGCAGAGGCAAGCTACTATTAACATATCCGTTCTGCGTTCTCGTTAAGACACTCTGTTCCCATAAAGACACTCCCGTTCCCCACTTTACGGCGAATTCTGGAGGCATTAGATATTGACTGGCGGAATAGAACGCCGCGCTTTGCCTTTTACCAAAGCGAGAAAATAGAAATATTCAATATTTAATTTGTATGAGTGGGAAATGAACCCATTTCCTGACGCGTTTACAATCGCATGCGTATGCCTTTTCGTCACGATTGGCCTAAAAAAATGTTTACCTTCGGTATTATTGCTAATATCATTAAACATACATTGTTATATCAATTCTTTTATCTTATCATAATAAAAGATAAAGGATTTTTTTAATGAAACATAAATATACGAAAAAATAATAATTTCGAGGCCGTCCTTACGGCCGGGACGGGACGGTCACGAACCTGCACCTATCGCAAGCCGATAACGTGCGAAATATATGAAAAACAAACGTAAATTATCTACGAGTATATCTGTATCTGGCCTACATTGAACGATTAAACTTTAATAGTATGTGGTACATTGACTTAGGTTCGTTGCACTTTAAGGAAGAAATCCTAGATCAAATTGTAGATTTTGTATTGTGGGTTCGATTCCCCCTTGGAGGAAATAAAATATTTTTATTTCCTCGTTCTGGTAGCTATATAAAGTGCGGCGTTGAGTCCTGTCATCTAATACGCTATGCATCGATTAATTTGACAATCCGCGGGGAACAGAGTGTCTAACACTAGATTTCTTTTGTCTACTTTGCTATATGCGGGATACAGAATTTATAGATTCAGTTCCTGCTTTGCGCTCAAATTTGAAAAAACATAGTAGCGGAACTCAACGCCGCACTTTGTCTTCAGAGAGATCCAGATCGAAGGAATAAATGTAACTGAAATCCTGCTTTATACGAAATATAGCGGGAAGTTTTTTTCCTGTCTCCGTCTCGTTAATCACGAAACAATAAAGAAAACGCAAAATTAAACACAAGCCTACCCTCTTGAACCATCGCGCTACCTACTGCTACAATCATCGCGTCAACTTTTAAATGAATCAATCGTAAACAAAAACTGATTTATAACAAGATATAGATACTAAATCATTAATCATTTTCAAATATAACACAAAAGGAACTCTAAACTAAGCGCACGTCCACCCCGTGCGGCGACTGCGTGAGTACTGTATTTTTTTTACAACTACTACAACTTCTACTACTATTGTTGTTCTATATCAGTCAGGTCAGCTGTTCCGACGACATCTTGACGTCTTGGAAATTAAATAGTAGGTTCAAATTTAATTTGGGGGCGTGATTTTCAATGAATATACGTATTTTGGATACGATATTGAAATATAAATAATATGATAAAATCAATTTTTAAGTTGAGCTGCTGTTGAGCTTATTACCATTTCCTCAACAGAACTGCCTACTGAGCCGGTGGTCATATCTCATGGAACTGACAACATAGACATCATTATACGGCTTGACTTAATGCAAAAGTGCTGTTAATACCCTAATTTAATAAAGAATATATTTACTTTAATTTTAAAGCAAGCAAATAATGTTATATGATAACGAAAAGTATAAAATTAGGTGATTTTTTTACTAGGTTACCTTTATTTCAAAAAAGCTGGCAATGCCTAACTATACATGTTTGACTAGCAATTTAGGCGTTCAGATCCGACATCTAGATAGCAAGGGCTTTGAAACGATACGTGGAGAAGGAAGTCACTATGAATAATAAATTATATTTAAAAAAAATAGAACATCATGTGGAATGTACAGTATATAACGTGTTCCTTTTTTGATAATGTCTTTATTTTATTGCTTTCAAAATGTAAGCGAAATTGTTGTAAAGATTATTTCATGACTACATTATACATTTATTAGGAAAGAATATTTGAAAGGTGGACATCATAAAATGCTATCGAATCTTTGTCTTATTGTTAATTAAAGTGACACGTTCAAATTCAAAATATTATTTATTCAAATAGATTTTAGCAAGTACTTTTGAATCGTGAAAAAAGCATAAATCTAACATTGGCTCGGAATGGGAAAATATTAAAAAAATTCATTTCCTCGAGAGGGATTCTAAATTGTATAATCATTTTTTACAAAAAAATTACCGGAAAATAAAAAACAAATAAAATCAGTGCAAATATTTATGATGTATTTAACATAAAATTATTTTGAACAAAATTATGTAAAATATATGGTGTGCAACTTATTAAAAAACAGTCTAGAATTCCTTAACTATAAATAAAATGCACAATAATATAGCAAAAAAATAACAATAAACAAAGTATTATCATATGTATTTAACATTAAAAAAAAAAAAATACAGTCGAATTGATAACCTCCTTTTCTTACAGAAGTCGGTTAAAAATCGATTCGAAATCAGTATATTAGTATTGAAAGCAAATTATTTAACTTAGCGGAAGACGTCCGCACAGCGCGACGGTTGGTAACAAACTAAACAAAAGTTTATAAACATTTGCACTTGCACTTGCACTACCTGCCAGTCTAGTCTAGACGCCAGACGGGGGGTAGGGGGCTAATATAATATATTGATATATTAAAAATCTGAAGATATTTCTTGAATGCACCAAGCATTTGGAATGGTGATGATTGTAGGTTAGAATATTAAGAATATTTTAATTTTATTCTCATCTCCAATTGATTTAAATTGTTCTCTTGTGTACATCGAATCTACTACCATCGCGTCTCCAGCCAACTCTATCCCACTGTGCCAAGATGGCGGCAATGTATATACCCATTCCGTACATATAACATGCATAAGTTATAAGTGAAAAGTGATCAGGACATCAATTCCTATGCACTCTCGTAATGCACTTGTCTAGACACTGAGTGATAAGTTTTGAAGAAATTTTAGTACTCTTTATTTGTCAGACGAATTTATTATATTATAAATCACAAATGCATTATGCAGCAAATAGCAAATTTAATAGGAAGAGTTATTATATACTACAGAGAGAAAAAAGAGAGAATTGAGTCGTGTTCTCTGTCTGCCCTGCTACATGCAGGATACAGCGTAAAGATGAGAAATATACTAATGAGAGGGAGTACACACTACGTTTTTTTTATTTGTACTAGTAATAAAAATTAATGTCGGCTTTATGTTTAACCAGAGGGAACCACACAAAATTTGTTTCTCTTTTTCTGTCTAATTTTCAAGACATTTTAGACAAAGACATCTAACAAAAATAATATCTATAATCTATATAAAAGGAGATGTCCCCACTGACAGGTAAGATCACAAAATTTGGACAAATGATTATTTTTGTAATATGGACACCCACTAAGAAGGGAATTTGAAAAATTTTAACTCTAAAGGGACGAAATAGGAGTTGAAAATTTGTATGATTTTTTTTTAAATTTGGCACCGATTTTTATAAACTTTGAAATTTAGACTCTTAAAAATATTTCCGTGAACACGTGTTTCATGATTTATTAGAATTCACCAACTAAACTGAAAAAAAAATCATAAACATATTTAATAAATATGCGTGTAGTTCAAGCGGGCGAAGCCAAGCCCAGGTTGGCGAGTCATAAAATAAATGTAATCGTTTTCTCGAGCGGAGAGCGAACCCACAACGATCGCGTTTACAGTCAGACACTGTCGCAATATATTATTAAATATAATTTCAACATGTAACACCATGTATAAGATACAATATACAGAATGTGCCCTGTATATTATATTTTCTATTTAGGTTTACTCTGTAACCCGCACATACGAGGGTGAACCTCATACATTAATATAAGGGACTCTGTTCCCCACTTTTCCCAAATTCATAAGATATTGTGTGTTGAGTGGCGGAACCCAACACCGCGCTTTCCCTAATTACCAGAGCTAAGAAATTAAAATATCAAATATTTCATTCCCTCGAGTTGTAATCGAACCCACAACCGTCGCGTTACAGTCGCTACGGCACCTCTTTTATACAAACAAAGAATGACTATCAAAATATGACGTTTTATGTTGAAACCTGCAACAATACCGTTGCCCAGTAGGTCATTAACACCGCGCCGGAACTCTTATAGTACTCTGTTGTACTAAAAATGACTTAGTTATTTACATTTTGAGGATATATGAAAATAACCCAAGGCGTCGTTATAAAACGGCGTTGAACTCCTCCACTCAACACGTAATGTCTTGATATTTGGGCATAAAGTGGAGAACACAATGTCTTAACTCTGCGTTCCACATGCGTCCCCTGGTAGGTATAAGAGGAATACAAAAATGGTGTTAGTAGATTCATATTCTTAAACACTTACATATGTTGACATTTTTAAAGGTAGGTGTTCATATTTATCAAGGTGAGGCCATTCGTGGTGCAGGGACATAAAGTGAGACTGTAAAATCGACTGGTTGTGGGTTCTATCTCCACTCGAGGAATTGAATAGGTATATGTATTTAAAAGAAATTTTAATTTTTTCGCTGTTGTGTCGAGCGAAGCAAACCGAGGCGTTGAGTTCCGCCACTTGATACGCACTGCCTTTAGAAGTCGGCGGAAGCTGCATCGACGGGAACTGAGTGTCTTAACACTAGGTTCCCTCTGCCTACCCTGCTGTGTGGGGAATACAGTGTGTAGCTGATCTTATAAAGGTAAAACTTGCACGGATGAGCAGCGGCATATAATATAGATATATGCATACAAATAAAAATAAATATTTTAAAATGATAATTTTTGATATTTAGACAACTTTGATATCCATCCAAGAGTTCTGAAGAAAAAAAGGACAGCTTACGTTGATTGATTGTATGTAGAAAACATTATATTCGCACTAATTCAGATTTTTAAGCAGTATTAAAAATGTATATCGTAATAATACTTTCAATCTGATTGTAAACGTAACGGCTGCTGGTTCGAATCCCACTCGGGGAACTAATTATTTTAATTGCCTACCTATGGAAAAAAGATATACCTACAAAGAATCCACATGTATCTAGAAAACGTGCATGGTGTCTGGGGAACGGGGTGTCCCAAATCTAGATGGTCCTCTCTGCTTACCCTCCCATATGAGGGATACAGCGTGATGTTAAAAAACTATGAATAATTAGAAACAATCAAAATGGGTTTTAAATTTTAACAAAACATTTTTTTATAACAACTAGTCTTCCACAAAAGGATTTCCAAAAGCTCGTGCTCCTAAAAAAAATGCGCAAAAAGCGAAAAGCGTACTAAAATACTGTGACCTTGCTCGTACACTGAAGTACGTTCACGTTTTACCCCGGATTTGAACTGGCTGCGCAACGATGAATGAATATTATTTAAGAGCATATGGGGGGAAGTGTGTGGACTGGACGACGGTCGTGAGTTCAACTCTTATTAGATAGGAAATCTATTTTAGTGACATTGCGTGTTAAGTGGCGAAACTACACATCGGTTTGCCGGGACAATTACCAGGCCAATATATTAACGAGGCCGACGTGGCGCAAAGGTACAGAGTAAGACTGTAAATACAATGGTTGTCGGTTCAATTCTCATTCGTTCGTTCTCGCTCTGATAACAAGGCAAAGCGGGCGTTGAGTTCTGCCACTCAACACGCAATGCCTCGAAAATTCGGCGGAAGTAAAGTGGTAAAGAAAGAATAAAAACTCCGTTCCCTCCGCTAACTCTTTTTTTATGTAGACCAGGATACCGCGTGAGACTAAAAACAATAACAAGTAAGTTAAGTGTTTTCCGATACACCTCACGTGTAAAGGTCACGTTAAAAATAAAAAAAGACCTTGAATTTGTGTTGTACAATCGAATCATACAGATATAGAACTGTTCCTTACGAGAAATGGCGTGAATTAAGAATTTTTAAACACTCTTTTACTCGGTCGACTTGTAACTACAGAATGAAATCCAAGAAACTGAATTTGACCATAGCTGGGGTAGGCTAAGGGAACCTTGTGTAAGGACAATGCCTTTTCCACTGTCCAGGGTGGTCGTTATCAAGACATTACGTGTAGGATCGCAAAACTCAACGCCGCGCTTCATCTATCAGAGCGTGGAAATAGAAATATTACAAATATAATAATTCCCAGCGTCGAACCCACGACCAACGCTACGGTAGCCTAGATCGAATAACGATAAACTATGTATGTACGTATGTGTGGCATTAACAACTAACCTTCGAATTACCATCGAAGCCATACCATGCAGTATTGTATAATATAATGTTAAATATAAACATGTTATTCTAGATTTACACGGCTTTGAAACCTTTGGACGTTAGGTTTCCTATATAGCGTAGGTAGTAGGTTGTGTTCCTTTATATGAAAGAAGTCATTTAAGAGTAATCATTTAAAACTTACAAATTATATGTTACGTGCCATTCAACATGCAATGTCTTCAAGAAAAGAACAAGTAGTTCCTGAGATCAAAGCGTTGTATCAAACAATCTCTTCTAGAATTGAACCAATTCTGCTAATATTATAAACTAGTGATCGTGGTTAGCGTTAGTTTGTTAGTTAGTTTCTGAGATAGGCGTGAAGAAACGCACGGATATACAGACAAAAATGTTATAAATCATTATTTTTGGTTCTACTATGTTATAAAAAGCCAGCATTAACATTTTTTCTTCTATATCTCCCATGTACAGACACCAATCCGTTTCGATATTATTAAAAGTATAGCTAGATGGAAATGGTGGAAGTTTGTGAAGAAAGTTGTTTGTTCCATTTTCACAAAACTAATGAACGGATTTAGATGAAACTTTATAACGTAGCTTATACCTTAGAGTAACACATAGGCTACAATTTATGTAAATATTTTGTATTAGCGGCCCGACAGCGGCTTCGCCCGCTTGAACTTCATGATGATTCATTTAATAAACGGAATTGACTGACAGTCAAATGTGTTGATATCAATGAATAATTTAATTAACTCGTTCAGAAACAGCTTAAAATGTAAAATTATTGATTTGGATAAGGATTTTGTAAAATAACTGTAATGATTGCATATGCATATGCAAAACATACCCAAATCGATTCGAATAATCCAATATCGAAATCGAATCCAAAATAATTAATCAAATAAATGAATCGAATATCGAATTGAAAATATTTAATGGAGAACCTCTTCCTTGTTTTAAAAGTCGGTTAAAAATACCGATTTATCGCAAACAAATGCAGATTATTATAAGTAGGTATGTTGTTTTATTATAAGCGTGCAAAGCCGCGTTTGAACGCCAGTTATTTCATAATTCATATAAATATATTAAGTAACATGTAGATATACAATGAATAACAAATATTTATATAGAATTCTACACTGATTGATCATGGACAGCTGCGCTTACGCAACAACATAAACAAAAACATGTATATGTATTATAAGCAAAGCAGTTTCAAGCTTTTTCCCGCTTAATAGGATATACAGACCTAGGTGATATTACGTGTCGAGTAGCGACACGACAGAGCGTGGAGCGAGCGGGAATCGAACCCATGACCTTGCCATGACAGCCTACCAATGTATATACATAATTATATTATAAACAATATACTACACTTCACCATATCTACATGACGTAATATGAACTTGGCAGACTGGTTGGCACTATGTAAAATGAACTGTTTTTATAACGCTCAAACGTCAATTAGTATTTAACTAATGTTACATTTTTAATGGCTATTTAATTCACGTGTTTGATAGCGGCTCTAAAAGAAATAATTATTTTACTTTTATTTACTTACTCAGTTTTATAGCTTCACGCTGTACTCCGCATATAGCAGGATATGCAGAGGGAACCTAATGTTAAGACACTCCGTTCCCCATGGACTGTCCAAAATTCGAGACATTGAATCCGGCGCAATGTCATTGGGTGTATAACATACAAAAATTCTAATTTGATAAGTTAATGTTTATTATTGATTTCATTATAAAGTAAGATTTCTTTTAAACAATAATTGTTATTGTTCAATATAAAATATACATAATTATATAGTTTTAGTCAATGACCTCTGCAAGTTCAATGACCTACGCCTAGGGTGCCTGAGTTTTTGCGTTTTCTAATATATGTATGGTCATCGCGTAGGTTGTAGGTTCAATCACCCACTAGAGGGAGTCAAATCCTGTGCTTTGTCAAGGTTAAGTGCGGTTTTTAGTTTCGCCATTTAACACGCTATGTATCGAGGACAGCGTAAAACTACTAACAACTCGTCACTTGAATGAAATCTAGATTCACACTATTAGTGTTAAAATCCTCCGCTTTCCACTTTCACGATGTAAGCCGCATACAGAAGGGAAGGCATAGGGAACATAATGTTAAAACACTCCGTTTTCCACGCAACATTCTATGCTATAAAGCCAGGATGACGAGAGTAATTATAACTAAAGACTGATTGACTTCTGTTCACCTTTAAAACTGTATACCTATCGATTATTTACCTTACCTTAGGAAGGTCATGAAAATTGGAAGGACTTTTAAGGGCATACGTACTTTATATTCTGGGAAAGGCTAATGACTGTAGAATAATTGAGCTAAAATGATAA
Organism: Heliconius melpomene rosina; assembly: GCF_056956725.1. Lineage (NCBI taxonomy): Eukaryota > Metazoa > Arthropoda > Insecta > Lepidoptera > Nymphalidae > Heliconius > Heliconius melpomene. The sequence goes on along the minus strand of NC_140395.1, from coordinate 353,580 downwards.
AATCGAACCCCAACTCTTAATCTATAGCTGTCACTGCGTTTACTTCGTATACGACAGGGTACCCCCTACCCCCTACCCTACCTACCTACCTACGGGCACGTTAAACACTCAAATGTTTAAAGCGCGGCGACCTCTTTAGACTTATCTATGAGAGCACATATACAGAATCTGTCACACGTATCGTATCTACAATACGTGAAAGTATGGCGAACACTATAGATACCTACCTACCTATAGAAGCAAATATATTGAATTATACTAATCTTCGCAATATATAGATCGTGTTTCTCCCCGCATACTCCCTAACAATACTAGGTTCCCATATTCGCTCTGCCTACCCTGCCATGTGCGGGATGTAGCGCGAACCTAAAAATAACTCAAAACGGAGTTTATTTCCACTAGGTGCAGACACTCGAATAACTTTCAACCAATCGCGTCATATACATAAGTCACATAAAAATAAAAATCTTTGTATCCCTCAGGGTTACGGACCTCGCACAGTGCTTCGACACGCAAGTCGCGAGCTAACATTATAATAGGGCTGCCAATATAAATATATATCGAGAAACGAGAATACTCGCGGTCAGCGGTCAGCAGCAGCAGCAGAGAGGCCTAGCGTTCCCTATGCACCGAATTCTCGAAACATTACATGTTTTTTTTTCAGCTTCAAGCTGTATCCTGCTGCTCATAGCAGGGTCACACGCTTCTGCCCCTGCACCAAGACTAGCCTCAAGTAATATATAATGTGTAAAATAATTGTTTTTACAAGTACTTTATAATTACTGACTTATTTTGAAATATAATGTTTTATTCATCAGAAAAATATGTGTTCAATTCGATCCAGTGGTTTCTGAGATTAACGTATTCAAACAAACAAACTTTTTAACTTTAAAATATTGGTATATTATAAAACATTGCCCTTTTGACCAGTCGAGTGGCTAGTTTCAATAATCTCGTTTGTGAGTCAGTCAGTCATCTCAGGTTATTTTACCGTCTACTATAACATAGAATGACGTCAACATGAGACGATTTTAACGCGTGAGTTCAAATTTGAGCAGTAAATAACGTGAAAGTAACAAACGTTTTCCTCCTGTAAAGCGTTGAGACAATATGTTGTACATTTTCCTCCCATATTATAGTAATTGATTGTTGGTGGCAAAACTTAACGCCGCACTTTTATCTTACAATACCATGGTAATGAAAATATATTATTCCTCAAATGTATCCAATTTATTTTATTTTATTTTATACTGTATACTTTCAAGAAAAAAAAAAACGAAAAAAGGTAATAATATATATATATTGTTAGAAATCAGAAGCGGTTAGAGGTTTTTTTAAAAAAACACGATAAAACACATACCGTCTATATGTTTCCAACGTACTCGGACAGAGGTTCCACGTAATTACAATAAATGACATGTATCACTCAATAACAACACTACACACTAGATACCTTCCAGTCAGGGCTTCCGCCTACAAGCGACTATGCCCGTTTGACACAATTCACCTAAATCTACCCTTTTTTACACGAGTACGTAAACAGTATCTTATTTTTCTTATTTCCTGTAATGTTTCTCCCACTCCGCCTAAATAAAATTTTATTTAGTAATTTAAAATAGGTCAACGTAATAACTATAAAAATTATTACTCTACTCTTGTTAAGCCAATCAGTGAATCAGTGTGATGAACAAAAGTCACGTGACGCAATACAGGAGCGCTATGGAATTATCGTTTTTAACTGACTTTAGAAAAGGTGGTTATCAGTTTGACATGTATGTATGTACGTGATAGTGTAACAAAACCACAATTAGTTATGAAGAGGAAACCATTTTTTCCTATACAGATAACGTAGAACGTATTAAAAGTTAAAAATAAAATTAATAGAAATATAACGAAAACGTAACTGACACTGCCGTTTCAATCGGGAAAATAAAAACAATTTCATTTCCTCCAACAGTTTCCTACGCTTACTTCGCAATATGCGGGATAAGGCGTGAAGCTAAAAAAAAGGTTACTAGAGTTAAATGGCACATATATAAGAGTGAGATATAAAAGTCATGCTAAAAATAATCCGTAGTAAACAAAAGGGGTTAAAGATCGTCTCTATCCTGATAAGAACACAATGGTTGCCGTACGTTTACTTTTACGTGATAACGAATTTAGTTTAATGGTATTTGTACGGAAAGACTGAGTGATTGTAAATGTGATGATAGTAGAATCTTGCATATAGCAGGAAACCCTGGAACCTAGCGCGAAGATACTCGTTTCTCCACCGAATCCCACTTTCGCGCTTTGGTCCTGCGCCACCTCGGCCTCAAGATTCAATTGAATTTCAATTTAATGACTCAAATTCAATTTACACTTAGTTGTTTTTGTCACTAGTGGGAATCGAAGCCACAACCGTCGCATTTACAGTCACACGCTGTCCCACTACGCGATGGTTTCAATTACAGGATATGAACAAAGACAAAAAGGTTTATAAGAACAGAATGAATTGCACTTTTAGTTCACATGGAGATGAGTAATGGTATTTCTTAGTCATTATAAAAAAAATGTGTGTATGTTTGCTAATACCTGCAGCTTGTTCGCGGAAATACTTATACATATTATATTTTTTTTGAACGCGGTGTTAAGTTGCGCCAATCGACACGTAATTTTTTGAAATTGGGCGATGTGTGTTGAACGGTGTCCTAACACTAGGTTCCCTCTGCCTTCTCTGCTATATACGGTAAAAGGGAAAAGTTACTATGTCTATATTAAGCATAGATAAGATAAGCAATGTAATTAGTACTGTATTGGAACCAGTAATAGCCGCGTCTCTTTGTAAAGGTAAAAAATGGTGTAAATATGAGATAAATACATTTTCTAATGAAAAATAAAACATTATTTTGAGATAGTTCTAATAAATACAAAATATTTGAACTGTATTTTGTGACACAGGGAGAGCAGAGTGAACCATCATTATAAAGTTGGTATACCTCTTTCACCTCGTCTACTGTCTATCAAACTTTTCATACGTGCCCGCCGGGGTGTCCTCCTGTTTTACGTGACCTTCCTCCAGTATCATCGACACTGTTTTAGAAGGTCAACCGAGGTCTTTTACTTTTCTCTCTTTTCTTGTTTTTTTTTAATCTTTACTAAAAACATCTTTGCTTAAATAAAATTAATCTGTGACAACTAAAATCTCTAAATATTTTAAATATTTTTTTGTCCATTTTTATATTAAATGGGGAGAGGAATGATATATCATTATATTCTTTGTTTGTTTTACAATATAGTTGATTTTTTTTTCAAATATTATTGTGTAATTCTATTAAGCTATATTTTAAAAAATAAACATTACAACCGAAAAACTACAAGATTACATGCTATCCATCTATGTACCTAGTTATTTGATTATTTTAATTATTCTTAGCTAAGATGTATTTTAACTGTATCTTGACTGTAAACCCGCAACCTCTGCTATTAGGCAGTATATATAATTAGACATCAACTTATACTAATGACAGATTTATCTATATATTTTTATGGTTCCGTAGCACAAAAGGAAATAATGGAACTCTTATAGAATCACTCAGTCGTCCGTCTGGGGGAGGTATCAGTCGCAGGTCGCACACAGAAAACCACAAGCTTCTAAGTCAACGCAATCAAACGATACGAGTATTCATGTGTGGACATGGACTACTTCACATCTGAATAGTAGGCAGAGAGAACCTAGTTGTAAGACACTCCATTCTTACTTTGTTGTCCATTTAAGCATATCGTATGAGTGGTGGAATCCAACGCTGCACTTTTTCTCACTAATACAAGATGAACCTCAAAACATCATATTGAGTCGTTCAATTTCGTTAAAAGTGTGTCACAACTAAATAAATAAAACGAAAAAAATAAAGTATACCATATGTTCAAACTTACCCTACTCGCACAAATTTCTTTCAAAGCTTAATAGGTAACCAATATTTTATAATTTAAATGAAAAATGTTGAATACATCATTTCCATTTAAACATGATGGTAGCGACTTCGAGCCTGCATGTGGTAACATTAATCTATTATATTAGCTTCCGTTACTGAGCCACTAACCACTACTCACTACGCAAAGTCGATATCACTGGACTTAGAGCATGTAGGTAGTCCGTGCCCACCCCAAAAATTTTAATAACAAAAAATTTACCAAAAGAAAGACTTATACACGAACAAATTTGTTTAAAGCTATAGTCCAGGCCCCCCTCGAAAATATCCCTAGATACGCCCATGACAAAGGGGGAGCACTAGGAGTAACGGGCAAAAAATAAGACCTATAATCATTTTATGTCTTAAAATCCACCCAAACCAAGTTGGAGGCGACCACTTGTTATATATACAATTTAGACTGGTTAAGCAAAATAAGAATGTACGGGTATATACGAGTATGTCTCTTGTGGAGCGGACAACGGAGTGTCTTAACACTAGGTTCTTTGTGCCTACCCCGATATGATTGTAGAGTAGTGTTATAGAGATTGATTAAACCTACACGTGTAGGTATACAAGGCCACGTTAGTGACACGAAATCGATTCATTTTCTTTGGCATGGTACCTACGCAATATCCGCTGTATTGCCAATGCTTGTTAATGTTGTAATTATTTAATAATACATACATGGAGAAAAAAAATTCTCATTACAAGCGTGATGGTTGAGGGTTCGATTTTCATTCGTGGGAATGGATTATTCTTTTTTATCGCTCAGGTGACAAGACAAACCGGAGTTTACTTTCGAAACCGCATAAAAGTGAGGGACGAAGTGTCTTAACATTGGGTTTCCTATGCCCTCTCTGCTATTTGTGGGATATAAGGTGAAGTGAAGCTTTTATTAATGATAAAACATGTTATTCACTTAAGTAAAAATAGAACAACGTTTTTTATTAAATAACCTTTTTCTTTTGTGCCTTTGAACTCGCAACCATTTCATCAGATACCTTCCAATTCCACAAGGCCGTTATACTTTTATCATCAATAGTTAAAATTTTCATAATTTTAGATGTACCGTCATATTTTATATTATTGTTGTTAAAAATATATATTTAAACTGAAAACATCGATAAAATGAACTGCCATCCCTTTTTTCTTACACTTATTGAACACTGAGCTATTGGAACTTATTTTATTAGTTCTAAAGTTGAAAATCGTTTGGTTTTCCTGAAAAGAGTATGCATATGTACGTTTCTATACCCGACAGACCCGTTATAACAAACAAAAAAGGGATTGTACCATGTACCTGAGTTCATAAACCTTTGAACAGCTGATTTTAATAAAAAAAACAAGCTAGAAAAATCTAGACTTTAAGTAATTTTCCGTAATTAATTAGTAAATTGCAACATTTCGGGTGAAACACACTATTTCCTCGTAATAAACAAGCAATTATGAAACCCGGATGAGTAAAACAGCTTTCGTTTACGTATAACATCAATGATACGTTGTTGCTTCTTAATTTAATAGTATTATATTAGATAACTTTCTAAAAGATAAGCGTTTTAGTTATTTAGTTGCATCAAACTTCTAATTATAATAATAAATGAAGTAAAAACTAAACCATATGTTAGATTTAAAACAAAGGGATTACCTTAAGCAAGCTATACGTCTCACTCCACAAAATATCACCTGGGCTATAATATAACACTGCGATACTCGTGCCGTTTCCTCTTTAAATACATTATTGCACTTAACTGTTTATTTTATATTGTTCAAGATGAATTATTTAAAACAGAAATTTTGTTTTCGTCGGGCGACCGTCCAACACAGGTTTAAGTCAAGAACTAAAAAAAATGTCAGCTGGCTTTGCTTGTCTCTGATTGGTTAATCGATTTACACGTCACAGTTATCTCACTCTCGCATATATCTGACTCGCTCGCGCAGAACGAAAAAACACGGAATTACTCAATTATTCATTAGTTCTTTGCATAATTTATACAAGATTTAAAGCTCATAGATGATTTTTAATGTCTTTTCGATTTGTTTTTTAATAAATAATCTCAGTTTTGACTAATCTGAATCATATGGCACTTAAATGAAATGTCAACATTCTACGTCTTATGGAACAGCTGTTTTTGAAGGGTCTTTATTTACTTAAATCAAAACAAGATGGCGTCACTCCTACATCAACAACAAGCTCCTTTAACAAAATTGAAACAAATAAATGAACTATTAATTAAAATTAAATTTATTTATCTCCATTTTAAATATTGTTTTGAATTTTTACTCTACTTATTAAAAGTATTACAAATAAAAGTACGTAAATTTTTGTTGTACCATAATGATTACGGTTTCTGTATTGACTGTTTCATTTACGTTGTCATAGCAACCATCAATAATAGAACATGGCGCAAGGAACATATACTAGACATGGCGTTTATGATCAAATCAAGTTGATTTAAAAGTCATTTTAATATATTTTAATATATATTACATAACATATCTATTTCAAATTCATATACATATATATTTCAAAATGGATGCAGCTGACCTTTTAGCGCGTGAAAATGAGTTTAAAAAACTAAATAAGCAGTTGGAGAAGAAAACTGAAAGTTTAATGAAGGAAATTGAAAATGTCATGGTATGTTTCTTATAATTTAAAATATTATTTTGAAAGTTAATTATGTTAAAATGTGATACATTGATAAATAATCCTTTTACAGATAACATTATAATGCCTAATCACCAAAACCTAATATTTTATTATTCTGCAACATTTTACTTTAATTCATTAATTTAACTAAAACATTAAGTGTAGTGTTTGTCTACTAAACAAAAATCATATTAGAAAAAAAAATAAATAATAAAAAAATATATCTTATAATATTTTGTCTTACTAAATTATTGAATTATTTAATCGATTTAATTACAGCAAAAACAAGATATATTTTCAGAATTTTCAAGTCCATTATTGCAAAGCCCAGCACATAGACGAAGTTTGAAACACAATTGTCACACACCAGAAACAAAACTCTCAACTCCAGAAAAAGTAAAAGTAACTGCAAAAAAAGAAAAAGAAATAAAGAATAATGTAGAAAATTTTATAGAAATACCCAAACATAATTGCAGTTGTTGCATTTTACTTGATAATAAGAAAAATAATGATAATTTAGAGTTTTTATATGCATTTGTGTCGGTGAATGTCAAGGATAATGTGTTACCTCAGTCATTGTTGAAAGGTGACTTTATATTTGTAGTTGCTATGTATATAGTTTATGAGTAATAATTTTATTTATTATTGATTAAAATTGATTTACCCTGCAGAGGGAAACTAATCTTAAGACACTGGTCCCCACACACTGCCCTATTAATGAATTCCCATGAGTAAGAATCACACTGACAACCATGGTATTTAAAAAAAATATAGTCATTAATATTAAATAGTGCAAGTTCAGATCCTAATTTTTTCTTATTAATATGTAGCTTTTTTGTTTGTAGATAAAATAACAGTAGAAAGTGTTTGTAAGTTTCTATCTGCCAAAGTGAAATTGATGCAAGAACAAATAGACAAACTGCAGTCTAATATTGAGAAAAAGGTATATTATTTTCTTTAGCCTCCTATTAGTAGCTTAAGTTCAATTAACACTAAATCTTAACAGGTTTCTCAGGTTCCCTCTGCCTACCTTGCTACGCGCAAGACACAGCGTGAAACTAAGAAAAGAAAAAAAATTGTTGTTGTTGCTCTTATTTATGGCGAGAAAAAAAAAATTATTGACTTACTATAATTTCTGAGTAATAAGAAAAATTTTGAATCATTTATTTATCAATTATTTATCATTTAAAATAAATGTGAAACCTTAAAGAGGATCATAAATTCATCATAAATAAAGTTGCATGCACAACAACAATGCAATAAGTTGTGGTTTCGATTCCCATTCGAGGAAATGAAATATTACCTCATTACCAGAAATGAAAATATTTATTATTACGAATAACGAGGCAAAGCGTCGCGTTGAGTCCCGCCATTTAATACACGATGCCTGCAGAATTCAGCCAAAAGTGGAGAACTGCTTCTTAATGGAAACTGAGTGTCTCTACTGCCTACCCAGCTATGCGCGGGATACACTGTGGAACCAAAAAAACTAAGTATACTAAATTATATTTCTATTACAGATAAAACAATGTGATAACAACATGGCACAAGTGGCCGAACTAGAAAGTGAAAAAATGAATTTATTAAATAAAGCAAATTGTATGAAAGCTGAAACGGCGGACGCTAAAGCCAAATATGGAGTTGTTGCTAATAAACTAAGTGTATGTATTTTTTACTCCATATCCTTACCAGTATGATTAACAATCGGGACCCAATTTTCAATTAATTCATTCTTCAGAAAGGAGCTCAGTTAATATTAAATGGGTCCCAACTGTTTGAGGTAGTTTTCTTTAGTTTTATGAAAATTATTTTTTTAATTTTTTATATTTTTTTTCCTGTCTCTCTTATTCGTAAAATTTGTTGTGTTTATAAATATTTTTTAAATAATATATACTCGTAGTAACTTTTCTTACCATACCGACGACATAAAGAGCCGAAGAGCTGAGCTGAGGATCAAGTGTGGTGGCGAGAATTGGGGAAGGCCTATGTCCAGCAGTGAACAAAAGATGGCTCCTGCTGGTGATGATGATGATGGACTTTTCTTAAATGAAATTTGAAACCACAGTCATAGTGTGGTCTATATGAATATAATAAACTATAATAAATTTTAATAACAGAATGTAATATAGAGTACGGTTAAAGAGTCGTAGTCGTCACTCATAACCATCTGGTGAACTTTTTGATTGACCAAGAGATTTTAACAAAATCATTGATATGGTTATTTTTTTTAATCTGATGTATGTTTGTTTGCATGTGTTAAGGAGAAAGAGCGCCTCTACAAGGAACAACGTAGTATAACAGATAGACTTACATCTGACATAAAACAAATTAAAACCAAAAACATAAGTCTTGAAGCAAAATGCGCTTCTCAAGAAGAAACTATTAATAATTTGAAACGACAATTAGATCTAGTTAAGATGGCGGAAACGGTAATTAATATATTTTCAGCTTCACGCAGCAGAGGGATCCAATTGTTAAGTTAACACTCCAAAAAAGTCAAAGTCAAATGGCGAAATTCAATGCTGCGGAAATTGAAATATTTATATATTATTTTCAGGACTTTTTTAAATGTCTATGATTATTTATAATGGGAATAGAGTCCGCAACTTTTTCATTTACACACAAACACTATATGATAAATTAATAGATCTGAAGACAGTTTCGTATTTTTTTCTTATTTATTTTTTATAATATTGTTAGAGTTGCTGGTAGGCAATGGCCCCTATCGGAAGGAAGCTAGTGTGTAGTGTTGTTATTGGATGATACATATCACTTATTACAATTACTCCGAATCTCCGAATCCGAATCTCTGTCCGAATACGATAGTAAAATTTAGAAGATATGTGTTTTTATCGTGTTTATTTTAAAAACACTAACCGCTTCCGATTTCTAATAACAATATTATTATAAATAACAATATTATTGTTTTTTTATATATTATTATTTATTTTTTGTATTGCAGGAATTCCGTGACTCAGCTCGTAATGCGTCATCCTCGCAATTTAATACAATAAAAAATTTGGAAACTAAAATAAAAAAAATTACATCGCACACACAGAAACAAAGTTCTCTCATAGATAACTTGAAAAAACAAATATATTTACTTCAAACTGATAGTGCCTTAAAAGTATTAGAAAAGGATTATTTCGATTTTCTTAATCAGGATTTGTAGGGAAATGAAGAATGGCATCACTGTGTTGGAATTATTCGAAATTGTATTGTGAACGCGATTTTTTTTAAATATAATTTTTGAGTTCAAATTTTCTTTTTTTTAACTTTATTTTTAACCTATTTAACCAATAGTGTGTATTAAGAAAATGAAGGCATGTTATATCACATTTGGTTACAATAGTATAAATACATATCGCAGTGTCGAATTCTGCTGATAATTTAGGAAGTAAAATAAAACAACAACACACATACAAAAACAAAGTTCTCTGATAGGAAATTGGAAAATACAAACACATTTACTTCAAACTGGTAACAGTTTGAACGTCTTCGTACGTATCATCGTTCGGTTCCGTATATGGGAAAAATAATTAATTTCAATTTTATATTCTTGCAACTTAAAATATAATAACTTAACGGAGAACCGAGTGCCTTTCTTCGCCTCCCCTTCGATATGCCTTAGGCGTGACAAAGAGACCACAGTAAAATCCTTCTATGTTCTTCATAATATATTATAATACACCTAATGCAATAGATATCTAGCGTCATTACTGCGTACTACGTAATACGACAAGTATTTAGCATGAAGTCATTTGTGGTGGTGGGACAGATATATTGTACTTTACTGCAGTGTGCCCATCATTTAATGAAATTACAAATTTACTTTTACACTTAATAAGGGTCGCTGCGCTCTTTACTTTACCTTAGAACATCGTATTCGTGTTTGTTATGTTATAAGTAATTATAAAAAGTTATAAGTATTTCCTATCTATAAGACCTCGGTTGACCTTCGAAAACACATTATGAAAGATGCTGGAGGAAGGTCAAAAAAATCACGAGGTCCCCCCAGAGTGAGTAGATGTATGAAGAAGTTGATGACAGTGGGCGAGGGCGGACGTCTGGCGCCTCGTCCTCTCTGACTACCCCGTTAGGGATATAGTGTGAAGCTAAGTAAGCTTAAGTCATCGAGCGTAACGACTGCCACGACCGTTTCCTATTTTATTATTAAAATTAAATATTACTATATATAGAAAAAATAGGCGATACACATTTTGAATCTTACAATAATTATTAAGACTTTTAACACGTAGTGTCATTTACGTGTCTACGTACGTACTTTCATAATCTTATGACCGTATAAGAATTTCAAGATATTTTCTTCTCAGTGTCTCCTGGAACTCCCCAAGGAACATCAGCGACTAAGTCGCTAAGTAACAAACGTTAATATTTTTTCGAAGAAGTATTTCCTTTCACCAAAATAACAATACGACATCGATAAGATGAGCAAACATAAAATGTCAAAAGACATCAAATTTCATTTCATTATTTAAAACACAGGACTGTCCCAAAAAAACCAAAAATCATACACACATTGAAATCTAAATGCCCTCAGATATCGACTGACCTCTCATCGTCAAACATTACCTAGAATAACGCGCACTCGTCTATAATTATATAAGTTATTATTAAAAATGCGTATCATTTTTATTATTTTCTCCGTATTCTCCGTTTTTTGGATGGTGACCGGGGAACATATGGTTGTGGGCAATGTGGCGAATAGAGTAATGATGGTACACCATGAGGCGGTCAAATATAATCCTATACCATTTATAAAAAGAGTGAAAAGTTTCTTCTATTCTTCTCCGCAGAATAAAGTTATACAAGTGAGTTATTTTTTATTCTTAGAGACATTGCGTACTCAATGACGGAACCTAACACCACATTTTTTTTTTCAAGAGGGAAGATGAGATTTCTTTGATAATTTTCTCACTCTGACAACGAGGCGAAGCGTGGCGTTGGGTTCCGCCACTCAACACTCAATGCATCGAGGTACATAAGTGAAACATAATAAATTAATGAATAAATTGGTTTTCAGGGTATTCAAGCATTAGACAATGCTCACAGTAAAGCATCAGTAAACGTAACGGCGGGTGGAGTTGGCAAAAGTTTTGTAAACCTGAGATTTAAAAGTGAAAGAGGTAGTGGCTTGGACTATGACGTGGGGATATACGTGTTTCCTGATTACTTATAAATTACAATTTTAAGCAGAGATTTTCTCATTTTTCTATATTTTTATCCTTGGGTATAGATAAAACAGTAGTAGACTGTAAAAGCTTATTACCTATGTATGTACTCTGAATATACACATATTTCTGAGTAAATTTATTATCAAATTGAGATTTAAATGCTTTTCATTCAGAGAAAATCCATTTCATTCTGTACACTAATATAATTAATGTTATTTTAGCTTAAGATATTAAATATTTTCTATTTAATTATACTTAAGTGTAGATACTTAAATAATACTTAATTAAAAAATTGTACTGTTCTGGACTATCATCTAAATTCTGAAGTTAATTAAAATATTCAAAATATTATATATTTAAAAATTAGAGATATCTTTTTTAGTAATCTTTTGCTATTGCTCCCTAAAAATAGTTTCACAAAACAGCCTGTAAAATATAGAAATAAAATTAATGTTTAATTACTTTTTGTTTTTTATTTTTATCCCAATTATGTATTAATACAACCATTTTAACATTAAGTTTAATAAAGCAGTGTTAAGATTTCGATACATATTCTAAACCTAACACTCTTGTATTAGGTAACATAACATAAATAAAATACTACCGTATTTTTTGCATGCAGTGCTTATCTTAAATATGATTGTACATGTCACCTTAATTAGGTATGTTAAAAGTGGTAAACCGAATACATAAATAAATAAATAAACAAAATATATTAATCAGTCAGTATTACAATTATTATTACATTTTAAAACAATTTACTATCAATTTTTAAAGAATCACTGGTATCACTTTAAAAACTAGCAACACTGAGTGAGCGACCACAAAATATCATCTGCGAATATCACAGTATTGCGAAAATAACACTTAAACGATTATTAACAATTAAAACTCAAAATAACTAGAAAAAAGCAATCATCAAGACGGAGCCCGTCGTACTCCATGTCAGATACCCAAGGAAGAGGCCAAGAGGCCATGTTAGATACCCGTAGACCTTATTTCTACCCAGATAGCAGCAGCGACACTGAAGAATACAAACGGGACGTGGAGGAAAGAAACAAACGACTATCCAAACGTAACGGTCAGAATATAAGACGTATACAGTCCACAATGCCGCCCAAAAACCAAGCTGTGCCTATACCTTCGACGTCTAGCCAGGATCCTTTGAAGAAATTGAGGAATCAGCTCCAAGATAGGATTACATTGGTGGTAGATGATACAAGATTTGTAGTGGACCCAGCTCAGTTCACAGCACATCCTAATACTATGTTAGGACGCATGTTCAGTTCAGGTGAGTGCCTTTGTGTTGATTACTTTTACTTATAGATTTTTAGACTATTGAATAATCTAAGCTTTGATTTTTTGTCTAAAATCCTCGCTTTGATAACGCAGAGAGCTGCAATATCCACATGTAGGTTTCGAAATAATAAATTTTGTTAGTGCAATGAGAGAACCATAATTATGTGATATTTTAATAACATTATTATTTATGATTTTTTGTTCAAATACTTTTTTTTGTATGCATGTGTGTGGGTTTAAATTGATCATAAAATGGCCTCTTTTATTGAACTTAATATTAGAGAAAAGTTTTAATCAAAACTTTGCTCACATTTTTTGCTTGTTATTCATATTTTTTGCTCCATTTTTGTGAGTCTGTTTGCCAGGTGGCAAAGGCTTCTTCCAATTCTCCATTCTGGCCTTCCTATGGCCAATCTACTGTTGTTCTGCTATTTGTCTAGGGCAAGTAATAGGACACATTTGCTTTTACATATACTTATTGACATAAATAGTTGTATTATCTATTATTTTCATTGGCTCATTAATAGATTCCATGAAATTGTTTTATAGACATGTAATTGTGTAATGAAATCAATTATTGTCTGATACATAACTTCAATCATATATGTTATTACTTTTTAAAGTGTTATTCACACATGAGAAATAAAAAATATGAGAAACCATATACACATTATAAACCATTTGAACTTTTTGACCTTCTCAAAAAAAAAAATTACTAAGCACACTATAAGTTATTCCAAATTACACATTACATGTTACTATAAAATACATGTTAGTTTGGTAAGAATACAGAGCATAATGCTAAGCTCCATCACTCGACACACAACACTTCAAAAATTATTTAGTAATGCACCAAAAGATTTTGTAACAGAGTGTCTTCCCACTAGGTTCTCTTTTCCTGACTTGATATATGCAAGATAGAGCATGAAGTTTAATAAAAACCTATAAAACCTTTGTGAGTCAAATGTTGGAAAGTTATTGAGTAAATAATGATGTGTCATACATACCTGGTAGTGAGATTTGTTATGTTTATATTGTTCATTGACTCAGATGTTTCTAGAACTTAATGTTTATATATAAAGACTATTCTGGCATAGTGCAGGTTTGACTGCACATACCATTGTTGTGGGTTCAATGCCCACTTGGAGGAATGCATTCATTTAAAAGTAACAAATTGAAGTATAGTAAATAATATGGATAGCATTTATAGAAGCCGAATTAAATATATTTTATAGTTACCCATTATTAAGTTGGGGCCCAATATTACACAGATAGGTTGTGGGTTTGATTCCCAATCGAGTAAAGTTTATTATTTAGTATTTTCATTTCTCTGTTCTGGTAACGAAGGAAAGTGCGACGTTGATTTCTGCCACTCAATATCAATGTTTGGGGAACAAACTTTCTTGACATTAAGTTCCCCATGCCTACCCTGCTATATGCAGGATACATCGTGAAGCTAAAAAAAACAAACAAAGAATTCTGTAATTACTTTGCTCTACTCCCTAGAATTCATTTCAACTCTACTGCTCGCTTGGTCCTTTTCCGTCAGACTATTTATTATTGGAAATACAAGTATGCAGTATACTACTAAGTAGCTCATGGCGGCCTACGCTCAAGGTGGAAACGGCTTATGGATTTCCATTAGATTCGTCCATAATAATTTCATTTTTTTCTTTCATATTTAGGTATAGAATTCACCCATCCAAACGAGCGTGGTGAATACGAAGTGGCAGAGGGCATTTCGGCCACAGTCTTTAGGGCGATTCTGGAGTATTACCGAGGTGGGACCATCAGGTGTCCGCCGACCGTCTCAGTTCAGGAATTGAGAGAGGCTTGTGATTACTTGCTGGTGCCTTTTGATGCTAATACTGTTAGATGTCAGGTAGGTTTGTGTTTTGAAGATTTGTGGGTCCAGGTTATGAATATATGCTTGCTAAGACTTGTGGTTAAAAAAATATTAAAGTTTTTTTAAAAATAATATAGAGAATCTAATGACACCTGGCAAAACGCGGCGTTTAGTTTCGCCACTCAACGTACAATACCTCGAAATCGAGCTATGTAGGAAGTGAACACTAAGTCCCCTCTGAAAACCCTGATATAAGCAGGATACAGTGAAAAGCTTAAAATAATATTAAATATTAAGGAAAAAAGTATAATAAGATTGTAAGTTGACGTAGTGCGACGCTGTGAACATTGTGAACACAAACTTGTGTGTGAGTTCATCTCCATTCGAGAATTGACTATATATTGATTATTGTTATTCCCGTTTTTGGTATGACAAATGGCGGCGTTTAGTTCCGCCGCTGAGCACCCAATGATAAGTTCGGGCGGAAAGCGAAAACGGAGCATCTTTACAGCAGACTGTAAAGGACACAGCGCGAAACTGAAAAAAAAAAGTACAAATTGATTGATTTGCCACTAGATCCTTTCTATCCTACTCCCACAATAAAAAAGATAATAAAAATAATGAATAAAATTTTCTCCCCTTTTAGAATCTCCGAGGTCTACTCCACGAGCTCTCAAACGAAGGAGCTCGTCGCCAGTTTGAATCGTTTCTCGAACGTCTTATTTTACCATTGATGGTAGAATCAGCACAATGCGGGGACAGAGAGTGCCATGTGGTGGTACTTCTAGATGATGATTCAGTGGAGTGGGACGCTGAGTATCCTCCTCAGATGGGAGATGAGTACAGTCAGACTGTTCTGTCCACGCCCTTGTACAGATTCTTCAAGTATATTGAGAATAGGTGAGTATTATTCTTTGAAGGCATATGACTATAGTTAGACATTTTTTTTTTTATATTTTAGTAAAATGTTATAGATAGTACTGACAGATCACTATATCCACATATAAAATTAAAGGTATCTAAGATTAATCTCATTATTACAGAGACGTTGCCAAACAAGTGATGAAAGAGCGAGGCCTTAAGAAAATCCGTCTAGGTGTAGAAGGTTATCCAACATACAAAGAGAAAGTTCGAGAAAGACCCGGAGGCAGAGCGGAAGTAATATACAATTACGTCCAAAGACCATTCATCCACATGTCCTGGGAAAAAGAAGAAGCAAAAAGCCGCCATGTTGATTTCCAATGTTTTAAATCAAAATCAGTTACTAATTTGGCTGAAGCTACTGCTGATCCAGTGACAGAATTAGAGGCTATCAGGGCCAGGGACGATGTGGAGGTTCAGGATCCCGGTGAGCTCCAGGATCCTGGAGAAGTCTTGGAGGAAGAGCAGTGATCTCCGGTGAAGACTGTCAAGGCATTGTTTTTGTTCTTGTGTTGGTATAAATTACAATGAAGTGAAGTGACTGGTGTTTTGTGATAATGGCCTGATCAAATGTAATTTTTTTTATATATAATGATTTTATCAATTATTTTAGTTAATAAATTTATAATGGGGTTTTTATTTGTTTTACATGGATATACAGTATCTTTTGTAACAATATGTTCTATTGTTATTTAGTGCGAGGGAAATTTGATCTAAATTTCAATGTTCAACTATTTTTGTATAATTATTTATTTTTTGGAATATGTGGTTCGAGTGTAAACGCGGCGCCTGTGAGTTCGGTTCGCACACTCAGGTGAATGATTTATTTTCGTTGGTTTCCTCTGCCTAACCTAAGCTAAGAAATAATTTCATATGTATAATATGTATAACATTTTGAACTTGTTTTACTGAGACTATGCCGACATAAATTAATAACAAAAGTCTATGAAATACATTGATATAATATTAATAATATTCCTGGGATTTATTAGTTGTATTGGCCTTGTTAAAATGGCTGTAGAATAAGTATTTATAAAAAAAAATTTTGGCTTGATTTAAAAAGTTAAACATATGATTCATAGGATTAAATATACATGTGTATGTAGATTTTTTTAAACTTAGAATTGTACTCAAAATGCTGTTGCTATTAAACAAAATATAAATAATCAAAAATTATGTTTTATTTTTTATTTATCGCGATGCCTGCAGAAGTGGGAAGTGGAGAACGGAGTGCCTTAACAGGTTCTCTCTGCCTACCCTACTATGTAGTAGATAGAGTGTGAAGTTGATTTGATCTAATTTTAAGTAATACATAATTGTATTAACGACCAAGCAGGCGAAAAAATAAGAGAGTTTAACTTTAGTATAAACAATATAGAATAGAAAACTAATACGTTAAATTCATATTAATTTATTATTCTTTACAAAACTACTTAAAAATTACCGCCTTGTATAGATAAAATTCTTACATTGCAACACTTAATAATTTAAATAAATAAACTATACAGGCTATATATACAGTATAAAAATATGGAAAAAAAATAATTTCCGGGTACATTTTTATTTCTTTCTATTTCCTTATGATAAAATATTAATGTAGAATATAGATATTCATAAAGTTTAATAATAATATTCCATTAGTTTACGTAAATCACAATGTTAGACAAAATTTAAAGATATGAATGAATATAAAATATTGCGAAATACAAATTCCCGCGATTTAGTGACCTATCCCCTTATCTATACTAATACTAATATAATAAAGCGGAAGAGTTTGTTTGTTTGAACGCCAAGATCTCTGGATCTACTGGTCCGATTTACATTGTTGTTGTTTTGTATGAAAGCTGCATTCTTCACAAGTGCTATAGGCTATATAACATTACATTATACATATAAACTAATATATTTTAAAGTACTTTCTAATTTGACATGCAATTTATTCTGCATGTTAATAAGAACAGTCGTGTCGCTACGCAACCGTTACCGCGACATTTTGATATTCATTCTTATGAAAATAAATATAATAGTCACTTTTAGTATTTTATCTAGATTGAAATTATAGTTTACTGTATAACATTCTAATAAATAATTAAGGAGATGTCACTGATCCGAAATGACCTAGCCTTCGGGCGGCATAGTATGAGTATGGCCGACGCGAAAATATTCTTATAGTTCAAGCAGGCGTAGCCGCGTCCGGGTCCACTAGTCATTTATATATAATCATTTATAAATAATTATTTATTATACAACAATCATACAGCGTATGACATTAAAAATAAATAACTCCTTGTTCGTGACCGTGAAAACGCGGCTGCTGCCAATACTCGCGAATTTTTTTAAAAAAATTCCACCCCTCTCTAGGTTATTGAACTGTCTACTGTCAAACAGCGGAGTGGTTAATAAATGTACTGTTTTCTTTATTTTTAATTATTTTAACATTAAATCAAAGTCTTAAAGTGGAAAAGTTGAAACAGAAATGTGATATTACAACGTATTTATAATATTAGTGACATAATTATAAGTATAATATCAAGAATTTACATTTTAGTAACTAAGCATTTTTCACGTTTTTTACTGGTCATTTATCAATTATTATGGAAAATAAGGAGGAATATCATGATCCCGATTACCCAGAGGCTTCTGTTAGTGTTAAAGAAGAAGTACCAGATGTTTCAGAAGATGATAAAATACAGAAAATCAAAGAGATAATTCACCGCGAGTTAAGAAATGAATTAAGTGTAAGAGAAAACGAAGTAGCGCTAATAGATCAAAGGTTAGTCTATTTTATCATGTTTATTATATTATGTAGTAAATAACCATTATGGTGAAGTCCACGACTCACACCATACGTGATGGAAAAATTGTAAGTTCTGGGAAAACTTTACTACAAAGAAAAATAGTGACCTCTGAAATCTCCACTTACTATAAATATAATTTCTCGAGATAGTAAAAACGATAGTAACATATTAATAAATTATAGTATTCTTATGAGTATCAAATTTTCTGTACTATCTATTCTAATATTATTATTATAAAGAGTTTGTTTGGCTGAACATTTTAATATCAGCAATTATTGAAGAAGATTAGGCTATATAACATTGTATTTATCATTTTAATGTAACACACTGTACCTGTGTTGAGAATTACGTCCCAAACATATAATGTGTCAGGAGTCATACAATTATATATTATTATTTGTGGTATTTTCATTTATCTTCTCAAGTGCCAGACTTAAAAATTATTAAGAAACAAAAACCAATTAAAAACATTGTTCAAATCTCTTACATTGTTAACACAAAAACAATAATCTATTACAGAATGACATCAGCCCGTAGATTTTTACACCAATTGAGATATGCACTAGTCAATAATTATTATAAGGATCAAAAGTTACAGTTAACAAATAGTCAAATTGAAGATGATGTTGCTGCACAGACTGAACCTAGGGCCAGAGCTGAGGTAAGAATATTATATATTGCTTCTTGTTTGTCACATAGCAGGGTTGGCCAAAATAACCTAGTATCAAGACATGCGGAAAGGTTCTTGAGTGGCAGCCCCAAATCTGACAACGCTCAGTGCGCAGGCCCTCACCAAAGTGGGCCGATGATCTTAGTAGTTGTGGGCTGCCACTGTATGCATGCAGTGCAGGACCAATCGGAGTTTAGATCCTCCGTCAATTAGGCTTATGTCCAACAGTGGACCTCAATGATACTGAAGGATGGGCACATAATAATTATGAGGACCCTCGGTGGGGAGTATGTAGAAGTTGATATGTTGTACACAAGGCTAGATTTACTGGCTATTAAGTTGGTTGTGGGTTCAATCTCCACTTGAGGAAATGAAATATTTATTCTCTCTGGTTTCAAGCAAATGGCGGCGTTGTTTTTTCGTTGTCAAAATTCGGCGGAAAGTGGGGAACGGAGTAATTTAACACTAGGTTCCCTCCGCCTACCCTACTGCGCCATACAGTGGAAGCTGATTTTTAATTTTTTAATATAGTAAGAGATCTATAAAAGACCCGCCAAAAAAGTCACGGATACGAATACGGAGATGGATCCTTCTTCTCCTCCAGATAGGTTCATTAATTTTCCATTGTTAGTTGTTTGTTCATGTTTCCTTAACAATATCTTCTCTCTCTCGCCAATTTTTCTGTAATGTTTAATTAGGTATATATATTTTTCCAGGTATCTTCAATACTACGGGACAGCCAGCGGCGTTTACATCCGTCTGTTCGAAAACTTTTAGGCAAGAAGAGTGTAGACATAGACGAAATATTCAAATCTAGAGAACCTAGGAATAAAGCCAGGAAAGATTATAGTGTAAGTTCATTTTTAATGTAACACACACTCTTTGAAAGCATAAAAAATACATATTATTACTGTTAAAATGTATATAAATTTATATTTTCATTTTCTTGCTTTGGTAACTTGGCTGGTTCTGCCCCTTAACTCGAATGCCTCGAGAATTCAGTGTACATGGTGACTTATTCATGGTGTATTAACACTAGGTTGCCAGTTTCCGCCATTTGCAAGTAAAAAAATGAAGGTACTTTATCTATATTTTTTTGTTATTGAACATAGCTAGTGATCCAAACGTGGCTTCACTCGCACTTATTCGCAAATTATAAAAAGCCGTTACATAAATTGGAGCCTGTGTTATTCTGATATATGAGCTATGTTACTAAAGTTTGATCTAAAGCTGTTTAGTAGTTTTTGCGTATAGGTGAAACATACATTCCATCAGAATTTTACTAATGTGATATATATTTTTTATATAAACAAATTCCAGGCGATGCTCCAAAGCAAAAACTATACTATATCAGCAGACGCAACAACTTCTCTACGTCCCATCACAGAAGAGAAAATAAAACAGGAAGAAGAGCCAAGTTCAAGCAAACCTAAGAAGATACCTCGACAAATAGAGCCAAAAGTGAATAATGTAGTCACATTGGATGAAATAACAAGGAATAAAAAGAAACATAGATATAGAATTATTATAGGTAAACAAACTAAAAATGAAATAGTTAAAGAAAAGTACATTTTTCTTAATTTCACACTTGTGCACCACAACGGCCTCATTATCTTTCATAATGTTGCTTATCTCTCAAATGGTTTTTTTTCAATGAAACTAAACCATTTATATATACCATAACCAATTATATTTAAACTATTTCTTTTACTGTGTAAGAGCATCCCTAAATGTCTTGACAATAATTTCCCTCCGCTTATCCCGCATATAACTGTGGCCATATGCGAGAAGCTACGAAAAATATATTTAATTCCAGGAAACACATCAAAATATGCACCGCCAGCATCTCGTCAAGATCGTAGCACTCATAAATGGCTCCTCTACGTGCGTGCTCCACCTCCTCGGGACGCCTCCAGAGTGTTGCGTGCAGTCCACGTCGCACTGCATAGGTCTTATGCGCCACATCACGCTGTTTATATAGAGTGAGTGCAATCAAAGTGAAGAAAATTGGGTCATAAAGTGAGAGTTTTGTGTCATGACGGTACCATTATGTCATACTGTGAGAATTGAACATAAAAGCTTAGTTTAAGTAATCATTGATGATGTTTGTTTTTTACTATTTAATTAAATTAACGTAGTCAAGATCATAATGCTCATGAGTGGCTCCTCTCAACGTCCGTCTCTGCCTCAAGAGTGTTGCGGCCAGTTCACGTGTCACAGTGTAGGTCACTCGCTCACGCTGAAACAAAAATGAGGAAAATATGTCATTCGGTGGGGGCCCGAATGTGTCGTGGGAGTGTCAGGTCATGTCATAATAGAACAAAGTAGTTCCATTTTATGGTCGTAGCTTAGTTTAGTTAACCCATGTTGATTAATTTTTATTACTGAAATAAATCAAGATCATCAGTGTAGTACTCATGAAAGTCTCTTCTATGGGCGAACCCCACACTTACCTCTATGGGGGTCTCCTCACAACTGATTCAAGCGGTTACGCCCAGCATAGGTAATTTGCGTACCATCAAGTTGTTTATACAGAGTGAGTGAAACAAAAAATAGTGTAAATGTGTTAAGTGACATGGTTAAAATGTGTCAGATTTGGGAGGTATACAACATAGCGTGGGAGGGTCGTGTCATGTCATAATAGAAAAAAATTGGTAAAATTGTGTCCAATGATGTGGAAAGAAAGAGTCATGGTGTGGGAGTAATAGGTCCTAACATAGGAATGTCTTGTTATAATAGAACAAAAGATTTTATTTTCATAGTCTTAGCTCGGTAAAAATTTATATATATTTTTTCACTTTATCATTTTCGAGTATATAATTTTTTTGTTCCTAAACATATCGTGCAATCAGCCGTAGTAGCTATGAGCAGATGAGTGGTAGGGAACAGTCAGTATATCATATAATTGTTTTTTCAGTAAACCCCCCTTCGTTGTATCCCGTCGTGGGTGGGGGGAATTCCCCGCGCGCGTGACCCTGCACTTCCACCGACCGGATGTGAACCGACCCGCCGTATTGACGCATACTATCAAACTGGATAGACATTATACTGGGCTACAGACGCTGGGTGAGACTATCCTTTTTATATAATACTGGATATGAACTACTTTATTGTAATTAAATATTAATTTAGAAAATAATCGCCATTAACATTTAGCAAAACTGGCCAATACTGATGCTTACATTAAACACTAAATTATAGTGACATATACAGGGTGTCCCAGGAGCCAACGATAAAACGAAACCAGGTGATAGACCAAGTCGTGACAGTTATGAGAAAAATATAAAAAAAATTCTTTGTCATGTATTTTTCATATTATATTGATTTTAAAAAATATCGCAAAAACCGACACCCTGTGATGGTTTTTCACGTCCCTGGACTACAAATATTACTCTTACTTCATTTTTTTTTCTGTAATGTAATCATGAGTAACCCTTCTGTGAATTACAGTTTAAGATTTAAACATACCTGCATCAGTTTTCAATAAAATGTGGTGTTTTTGCCAAACATTAAATTCAAAATATTTACTACACCCAACTTTAACCGACTGTACTATAAAAAAAATGTACTACACTGTTTTTGCAAGTAACGTTAAAAGTTGGCGCATTTAATCTGGATTCCGAAATGGTACGACACTTGCTGGATTACTTCTTTGTTGAAGAGAGAAAAATCGAAATACACGATAATCGGGATGACGTTCAGCTTTTTGGTATCTTTTCCGATACATTCTAGCTGCAGCATTTGCGTTACATAACCATTCTCCATGAATGAAATGCATATTGGCAATGTGTCAAAGACCGAGTATATCGCCTGCGAGACCCCGGACTCGAGCACTGTCCTTATAAGTCCTGGGTCCCCATCCCCTAAGTTGGAAAAGTTCAGGTACCTTGGATCCGTCATGCACGAGTCTGAAGGCATCGATCACGATCTCTATAAGACGGATAAGAGTTTGGACGGTATCCTGCGATCACAGACCACACCAGTCACCTCCCTAAACTAAACACTTAGCCCAGGCAACGCTTATCCGATTTAGGGGCTGGCCCAGGACTTATAAGAACAGTGCTCGAGTCCGGGCTCTCGCAGGCCATATACTCGGTCTTTGACACGTTGCCAATATGCATTTCATTCATGGAGAATGGTTATGTAACGCAAATGCTGCAGCTAGAATGTATCGGAAAAGATACCAAAAAGCTGAACGTCATCCCGATTATCGTGTATTTCGATTTTTCTCTCTTCAACAAAGAAGTAATCCAGCAAGTGTCGTACCATTTCGGAATCCAGATTAAATGCGCCGACTTTTAACGTTACTTGCAAAAACAGTGTAGTACATTTTTTTTATAGTACAGTCGGTTAAAGTTGGGTGTAGTAAATATTTTGAATTTAATGTTTGGCAAAAACACCACATTTTATTGAAAACTGATGCAGGTATGTTTAAATCTTAAACTGTAATTCACAGAAGGGTTACTCATGATTACATTACAGAAAAAAAAATGAAGAAAGAGTAATATTTGTAGTCCAGGGACGTGAAAAACCATCACAGGGTGTCGGTTTTTGCGATATTTTTTAAAATCAATATAATATGAAAAATACATGACAAAGAATTTTTTTTATATTTTTCTCATAACTGTCACGACTTGGTCTATCACCTGGTTTCGTTTTATCGTTGGCTCCTGGGACACCCTGTATATGTTAGCGTAACATAGAACTATACTTATATTACATACTTAGCTCTATCCCTATGTCCCTCTCTATATCCCTATATGGAGAGTAAGCAGAGAGAACCTAATGATAAAATATAAGAGTGTTGGATTTGTTTTCGCTTTGTTTGCCAGAGCGAGGAAGTGAAAATGATTAATTTCTCTGAGTAGATTTAAATGCTTTTAAATGCTTACAGGCAGACTCTGTCTTACTGCCACACAAAGACCTCACAGTTACCTAGTTAGAAATGTGACCTAGTACTGGTATTTTTTTAAAGATTTCGATTGCCCGGTTAGTTTTTTCTTATTTTTTGGTTAATCTTATTGTGTGATTAATTTCACTATTGTTTACTGAAGAATTGAGTTTTATCAGTCATGGTCAATATTATTTTTAACTTTTATGATTGATTTTATGTTGACAGCACCACTTTAAATGAAACCACAGTTTTAACTACTCTATAAAAGCCTAATTAAAAAATATATATATTTTTCCCAAAAATGAAAAAGTGATTTTTCAAATGAAATAAATAATAAAATTTAAAAACGTTGTAAAATAAAACGCCGTTTGTTAAGGCCGACGCACGCACACATAAACCTATCCGCAGGGACACCGCCGCACACGCCTCATTCACGAAATCGAGTCGTAGGTATTGGCGACAAAGTTCAAAGTTAAACCTTTAGTAGTATTTTTGTAGTAGTATGTGTTTACGTTATTGGTATCTATGCATAACTGCCTCACACAAATAAAAAAAACACGTGAAATAAATAAAATCCTACGTCTAAACTTATCGTAGGTATCTTGATTAATTTCTTTAGGTATGGGTTTAAAATATTTTACCCTGTGGGGTAAGTTCCAGTAAAAGGAGCGCTGACGCTTCCTGTGTACCTCCCCCATTTAGATTGTGTCATATGTCATATGCAACTCTTGTTATTTCCATTTGAAGTTTACGGTGGCTAAGTTACTGTTACAGTTATTAAATAAAATACATAATTTTCAGGCGCTGAAACAGTAGCAGACGTATGGTTATACAGTACACCAGAAATGCTAGAATGTGAATTCAAACAGGAAGAAGAAACCCACTTAGAAAAACCTATAGAGCAACCCAAAAACGAAATCGAACCTGTTACCCCTAAAATAGAACCACAAGAAATAACTAAAGTGAAAGAAGAAAATGATAGTTGGCTTGATTTCTTCTCAAAAGATACACCAGAAGTGAACGTAGAAGAAATGCTAGTTAAAAATACTAAAAGTGAACCTGAAGCTAATGAAACTGAAGTTGAAACTGAAGCTGAAACAAAAGCTGAAACTGAAGCTGAAGTCAAAGATAATAATGACATAGCAAATAAGAAAAGAATTATGAAATACATGGATCCGACCACAAGAAAGATTTATTACTTAGAAATGGATCAAAAATTTGATGTGAGTAAAGTACGAGAGATAGTCATAAATTCACAAAATAAAAATGGCGTCAAAAATAAAAAAATATCGCTTCTAAAGCCTGAAGTCAAACAACAATTGAAAGCGGAAAGAAGAGAGCTGAGTCATATAGAAAATGATCATTGCTACATAAAAAGTAACATCAGTTGGTTTAACCCTGTGCAGATAAAAGAAAGTTATGTGGACAATTTAAAAAAAATAGTGACTAAGTTCTCTAGTGTTCGTATGATAGTGAACTATTTGTTGAAGAAGTTGCCGTTGATCAGTGATAATGATAGTGTCAGTGATAAAGCTGTACCTTTTATTGTGAACAGTGAGGCCGGATATTGGAGATTGGATTTCACTAAGCGGAGGAATATGGAGGTAATTTTTTTAGCTTCATTCTGTATCTCCCATGTAGTAGGGTAGACCCTGTTACCCACGTTGTGGGAATTTGTGTGTCGACTGGCGGAACTCAATGCAGCACTTGCTTTTGTAAAATAAAATAATTCTTTTCTCTAAGTGGGAATTGAACCCTTGGCGTTTATCACCAGACGTCTTACTGCGTCATAACAACTTAAGAGGTTAATTAAAATATACAAAAAAATATGTGACAATTATAACACAAAATTTGAATATGCATTTTTTGTATCTTTCCAGTGGTCTCGAGCAAAACTAATAAACAAAATCCTAACTGACCAATTCAAAACAGACCCCATCAAAATATGGAGAACAAAGCAAATACTCATATTTGCCAGGCTTCATGGCTTCCATCCTGTGAGGATAGAAACTGCTCCAAAACCTGAAGAAGACAATGAATGGTCATCATGGAATGACCTGGAAAATTCTAGAAGAACAGAATCTAATATAAGGAGAATGTATCCAAATTCAAAGGACATCACCAGTTTATCATTGTTCAAAAGTGATTGTTATGTCAAAAGTAATGAAACTCTTAATATAAGTGATGATGAAGAGCTAGATGTGATAGGTGATAAACAAGTGATAGTGACAAGTGATACAAGCGATGTGAATCTAAAAGTTTTGCCTGTCGCAAATGATGATAAGTTGAAGTTTTTTTATATTGAAGCAAAATGTGCTGAAATCGGTGTTGAGTTACGGAATGAGGATGTTGGAGAGGGTTGTAGTTATAGGTGACTCTTTTGTTTGTGTTCGCTGTATTTATTGTAAAATATAATTATTTTGTTGAATAATGAATGAATATGACTATTGTGGTGTAGTGGGACAGCTGTGACTTTAAATGCTTCGATTCCCACGGACATTTCCCCTGTGCTCTGGTTGACAAAACACGTCGTTAAGTTTCGCGACTCAACACGGAACGTCTTAAAAATTGAGTAGTGAGTGAGAAATGGAGAAAATGCGTGAAGCTGACAAAAAATCTTGTGATAAATGCGGGAAAACCATGAAGCCTTAAAAACTATTGATATTTTCAATAACTTTCTGTATGTTTATTATTTATATATGTTAGAGTAATAATGTGCCACAAAACCTATTTAAAATTTTATCTGTTTAGTTATTTTTTGAAATATTATTTGCACACTTAAATCAAGTTTATTAATTAAATTAAATTAATTTCTTTTCAGCTTCACGTTATATCCCGCACACACACGCACATAGCAAGCGAGACAGAAACAACATCTTGATAAAACACTCTACTCCCCACGCACCGCTTAATTTTCGAGACATTGTGTCTAGATGAAATTAGTTTATTCTCTTGATTAGGAATGAACCCACGGCCATCGCGCTTACAATCAAACGCGGTGCCACTGCGCCATAACGGCCTAAATAACACACTATAATTGTCTGAATTACCCCTAATTTAATTATAATCCCACAACCACCTGAATGTGAATATAAAAAAAAATGATTTTCTCCATACCAGTGCGGTCCATGCAGTATTACTAGCAGCTATGAAGAACTTTGCAGAAGATCTTCTCCGTTCTACACTAGCAGACCAACTATCAGCTTCTCAAGACCCACAGCTACCTAATATATGGATTGGGTAAATATTTTTATTTTATACTAAATACTTCCATAAATTGTAGCTTGTCATATTCTTCATAGACCCGTTCTTGAGTTTTTGCATGAAAGTAGGACAAACATCCACTCTCACATGCTTTTACATTTATAGCTTTAGTAGGATAGGATTTGTGTTGTTATTTTTATGTATTTTTGGTATTGTATTTTAATAGCAGATTATGATATTGATGCCCTTTTCAAATATTTTTTTGAGGTAGGTAAATTTTTTATATTATCGTATAACACCGACTTTCGACATTCAATTTATTAATATAACAATTTGATTGTTTATTTTTAATGATTAACATTTATATTGTTCTTTATTTTTTGCCACCAGTGACTCCCGTGAATCTCTCCGAGTAGAGCACGCGTGGCGCGCGGCGCGGAGACTGACGCCGCTGTCGCGCGCCGGCCTCGCGACCTGCACGCCACGGAATACGGCCACGGATAATATATGAGTTGTTGTGGGTATTTTTTGTTTTATTTGTTTCCTTTTTATCATATATATATATGTAAATAAAAGCTTTAAAAAAATGTACTTGCTCCAATTCGCTAAAGTCATGGAGTGCATAAAAAATACATCAAATCATCAAATGAACATAATAAAATAAATAAAATTATTGGAATTATAACTCTCTAGTAAATTTTTATTTTCAATATGTTATGTAGCTTTATATTTTATTTATATTATTTAAAGATGCCATTTCTTGCACTTAAATTACCATCGGCAAACATAAATAAATACCTTTATTGCAAAATGTACTTTATAAAAAATATGTAAAAGTTTTGAACAGCCGGTCATCGTTCAGTGGTCTGGGAACCACCACCCCCCCCACCTAGACGCGTCATACTGCACACCTTTATTTAATGCCCACAGATCACATCACACGTGTGGATATGACTTCACATATATAGATCTGAGAACACATGTGTCGATGTGACATTACACGAAGTGAAATTTCACATCACTCATCGAGAATCGAATAACATTTCACCAGTTCACAAGAACTCACGTAGATTTATTTTTATCTTAACTTAGGCAGTAACTTACTAAAGTTACTGTCTCTAAGTCACAGACCTGAGGAGAACTGACGAGGCCTTTTCGACGTTTAATTCGATGTCATTGTATTAAAATTTTATATATCCAAGATTTTTAGGGTGTTAAAGTTAGCGGCCGTTGTGCCGCAGTTATACAAGTGCATAACTGTAAACGCGACAGTTGTGGGTTCAATTCCAACTTGGACAACTCTCTCTGGTAACAAAGTTTAGCGCGGCGCTGCGTTTACTTCCGCCACTCTGCATATAACTTGAGAATTCAGCGGTGCTTTCTATCAAGTCTTTGATCACTCAGCCTGCATGCGAGTAGGAGCTGGCATGACATCCACTCGGTTGTTAGACAAGCTTGCGCCATGTCAGCTTGGTTGTTCAATTTGTATTTGGATAGCTGTCTCCAAGGAGTGAAACAAAGTGATATAAGAGTGAAAGTTGGTGAATGTGAATTGTCTGCTGTACGCAGATGATGCAGTGCTCGTTGCATCATCAGAATGCAAGTTGCAGGCATTGGTATTCTGAAAGGTGTGAAAATAATGGTCTAAGCCTGAATTCGAGTAAGACATAAGTTCTGGTATTTCAACGAAATGAAGACGTCCTCTCTTCATGCAATGTCAGTGTGAGTGGTAAGATATTAGAACAAGTGAATGAGGTGGTATACTTGGGCAGTATGTTCAGTAGAGATGGAAGATACGAGATGGATGTGAAAAGGCGTATTGCTAAAAGAGCTTTAGCTGCATTGATGAGACGGCGAAACGTCAGCACAGCTGCACGTTTGACCGTACAGAGCAGTGTTGGTTCCGACTTTGTTATATGGCAGTGAAACGTAGGTATTACAGAAGAACGAAAGATGAATGCCGTGTAGATGCGACCTCTTCGTAGGATATGCGGGGTCAGCTTAGCTGATCGAATCCGAGCGAGTGCTGAATTAAGAAGAACGTGCTCAGCTGGTATGGGCACGTCGAACGAATGAGTGATGAAAGAATGGCAAAAAAGATTATGATGAAAAAGTGAGCGGTAAGAGAGGTAGGGGGAGACCTCGGTTGACCTTCGAAAACAGTATCAAAGATACTGGAGGAAGGTCACGTAAAAAGCATGAGGATCCCCCGGAGGGCATAGATGAAGAGGTTGATGACAGTGGACGAGGCGACAGAGGTATGTAGAGACCGTAGCGTTTGAGATTAAGCGTGAAGCTATGTATGTATGCATGTAAAAGCATAAATAAAACAATATGAACATTATGCTTATTTTTATTGGCTTTAACGAATAACAACGCCGCGAGGTGTCGGTCGCTTCGGCTTGTACACTTAGATATTCACTGCTTGTGTAGTGTCTTTCTTCTTTCTGTAAAAAAAATATAATTTAAAAACCGTTCAATTGTGAGTCGGATACGTTAAATAAGGGTTCTGTAGCAATTTCATGATAGTGACGAATTCAAGTTTGTGGACTCATTTTGACTTCTTTGACATTCTGACAAAAATGAACTACACATACAATTTAGTATCTTTTTTAATTTGGTTTTCGTATTTTTTCCCTAATTAATATCGGACGGTGGAGAGACAAAAGCGTGCAACTGTAAAAGCGACGGTTCGGTCCTACTCGAAGGAATGAAATATTTAGTATCCTCATTTCCTCGCCTCTGGTAACGAGGAAAAGCGCGGCGTTGAGTTGCGCAATTCAACAAGAAATGCCCTTAGAATTCGGCGGAAAGTGGTTAATGGAAGTGTCTTAACACTAGGTTCCCTCTGCCTACCCGCAATGCTATATGCACAATGAGCAAAAATAAGTATATTCACAACACTTACCTAAAGAATCCTAATTAAAAGAGAAGGGTACAGGTAACCACTAGTGTAGGCGTGTGCTACGCGGGTACAGCGTGGGGTAACAGCGGGGACGCGGGGTTCGGGGGATTAGCGGGGTTCACAGGGTTGGGGTTCTCCTTGCGTTTGTCCATTTTTACTTTTTCTCCGTTCATTATGGCTTTTATGTCGTCGGCGTCGAGTGTTTCATATCTGTAAAGATACGTTTTCTATATTAAAATCATTATTTATAAAATATATTGGAGACGTGACGGCTGTGGATTCGATTGCCATTAAGAGGAATGAATTGACTATTTTTATTTTTTTGTTTTAATAACAAGATGAGGCGCGGCGTTGAAATCCGCTACGCAACTGCGTGTTGATTAGCGGACCTCAACGGCGCGCTAGGTAGAGGGAATCTGATGTTAAGGCACTTCGTTCCCCATTAAGAAAAATTTTACATAAATTAGATATGAAATAACTAAACATTTTTCTGATACGACATTTTTTGTAACATGGCGTAGGGTCACAAAGTGTGTCTGTAAATATGACTGGTTGTGGGTTTGATCCCCACTCGTGGAAATGAAAACTTTATTGAAATGTCTATTTAAATGTATATTTTCGTTTCTTCGGTCTGGCGTCGGGGCATAGTTCGGCGTTAAGTTCCGCCACTCAGATATAGGGTGAAGCTGATTTAATTTATTAAATGTACAACAAAGAGGGTAGTCGTGGCGCGGGGGCACAAGCGTATGACTGTAAACGCTGATGAAATATTGAATATTTTTATCTTTTGCGTTGCGATTGAGCGCGGCGTTGAATTACGCTCAACACGCAATGTCTACTGAAGTCGGTGGAAAGTAGGGAGCGGATTGTCTTAACACTAGGTCCACTCTACCCTGCTACGTGCGGAAACAGCGCGAAGCTGAAAAAATTTTTATTGCATAACAATATAGCCATACTAAAATATCTAATCATTTTTCTCTAAATATCATTAAACAATATTAAATCGTAAGGTAATCGTTACACTAGGTAACCTCTGCCTACCCTATTGCTGTGCTGTGTACAGGGTACAGCGTGAAGCTGTATCCCAGTATTCGTCAAGTTCAAGCGGGCGAAGCCGCATCCACGTCGCTAATATATAATATAATCGTAAATACATACTTGAGTAAGGCGTCGGCGAGGGCGCGGTGTTCTCTTGCGTGAGCTTTAAGTATGGCTTTGGCGCGCTCATAACTTTCTGACAGGATTTTTTTTATTTCTGCGTCCACCTGATGGAGGCAAATTTAGGTACTGTCCATTTACTGATGATAATGTCTTTTCAAACGTTATTTAGTGATTTGGTTTTATTTTTTTTTTCATTTAATTATTGATCATTGGGTTTGGCTTGAAGGACCAAATAATGTTGTAAATAATTTTTTTTTTTGTTTTTATATATATTTCACGTTGCATTCTGCATTAGCAGCGTAGACAGTGTAAAGCCTAGTGTTAAAACACTGCGTTCCTCACGCATTGTCTACATTTAAACACATTGTGTATTGAGAGCTGGAACTTAACACCGTGTTGTGTTTAGTGAGGTAGTGCTCACTATATAAAACATTTATACGCACTAGTCCGCGAGGAAATGAAAATATCTGTTTCCCCCGAGTGGGAATCTACCACAACCGACAAAGGTCAGACAATGCTTTGACAACATTCTTTTCTTATTTACTGTTTTAAGGTTTAGCTCGAAGGTCTAATTAATATTGTAAAATTTATTTCTTGTTTATAAATACAGATACATTTTCAGTGTACGTGTAGTTTATACGTGTTTATACAATTACGACACACGTAGACGAAGTGAGGTGTCCTAAATTTAGTCACATAAGGTATAGCGCGCACTAGTGACTTTTCCGTCACTGTCACCGTGTACATTACACTTAATGAAGGTGCGCGCATTTGGATACGTGACAATTGG
This sequence comes from Heliconius melpomene rosina, assembly GCF_056956725.1. Lineage (NCBI taxonomy): Eukaryota > Metazoa > Arthropoda > Insecta > Lepidoptera > Nymphalidae > Heliconius > Heliconius melpomene. The sequence continues at coordinate 321,297 of NC_140395.1, read as the reverse complement.
ATGACTTTTTGTCCGCGGAGGACGGCAACACGCCGGTGACGCAACTGTCACCGCGTCCATAGATTTATATGCCCGTGCGCGCATTAGCAACTAAATGTCACTTCGTTCCCCCTCCCCCTTGCGGTTTCCATACTAGTCGTCTTCCGCATAAACATGAAACAGCAGCGTGTTGCATTGCAGCACCGAATTTTTATTTCAAGAATGGCGTCAAGTTCATCACCAAGGCAAAACGTGTGTGTTTTCATGAAGATGAAATAGACAATGACAATACTGATTGACGAAATTGAGTTGAGGCCATTGTTCTATGAGAAATCCCTAAAGGATTATTCAAATAGTAATTTGAAAGCCAATATTTTCTACGTTTGCTTTTTTTTCTATTTCTTAATATAAGTGCACAGACAACCATCTCTTCGAGATCCATTTTATCAAATTTAAAAAAATTCGTCACTGTCATCGCAAGTGCGCGCAGTGCGAAAAGTATGGTGACATGTCAGTGACAAAAAATTTATTGTCACCCTGACAAAAGTCACCAGTGCGCGCTAGCCCTTACATTTCATAATCTAATATAAAAAATATAAATTCTGAACAATTGTAAATTTAGTAAAGTAGTGTAGGTGTAGAGTAGTGGTATATTGTAGTATATATGCGAAGTGTGTGACGTCGTCTTTAGATGGTGTTAGAGAATTGTCGGTGCAGCGTCTCACCATCTCGCTGGTGCCGGGCCCGAGCTGGTCTCCCTGAGCTCGAGGGGGCTCCAGGGCTCGCAGCCCCACCTTGTCGCTCATGCCCCACTCGCGCACCATGTGCCACGCTATCGACGTCGCCTGCTTCAGATCCGAGGAAGCACCTACCATGTCATTTATATTAAAAATCTGAAGAGCTTGTGTTCGAACGTGCAAACTCTAACTCAGGAACTGATGGTACAAATTAAAAAAATATATTTTCAGCTGAGCAACCCATTTACCGACGACTTTATGCTATATTGACGTCCGACAAGAGGTAGGTAGGTCCTAGGAATTTCCTCGATTTTTCTACATTTATAAAGAAGTAAAAATGCAAAATAATTATAACTTTGTAATAAAATTCTACAAGTCGTTAGGTTCATTGACCGCTGTGCCCTCTATTGTGGTGCCCTCCATGCTTTTTTAATACCACTCACTACATACATAAGCTCCAAATTTTTTTAAATAAATATTTTATCCATCGTATTGGCTGTTTTTATGTTACATTGATAGATATATTATATTAATATTAATTATATTATATAATATTAATTTAGGGTCATAGTGTCGCAGTTACACATTGCCTAAATATAAACACAACAATGATGGTTGTGTGTGTGTGTTCAAATTCTACTTGAAGAAATGAATTATTTTTCAGTTCCTCGTTTTGATAAGATGACAAAAGGTCAAGCGTCAAGTACCGCAATTCAACACGGAAAATCTCAAAAATTATGGTGGTATTTGGTGTGTTTGGGAAATGTAGTATCTTAACATTAGGTTCCCTCTGCCTACCCTGTTACATGAGATACATAGAAATAGGATTACCAAAAACTCCTCACCAGAAGTGATTTTATCAGGTCCAAAGACCAGCTCTTCAGCAGCTCTACCACCCATCATGGTGTCCATCATGGCTAGTAACTGTTGTTTAGTTACATGGTATCTGTAATTTGGTTAGTTAAGTGTTCAATTGAAATTATTGGCTTAACATGTCTGTTGATAGTAAATTAGTTAAATATTTTAAAATTTTGAGAGAAAAGAGTCTAGACTCTAGTGTTAAGGTACTCCACTTTTAACATAAATTTGAGACACTGCATATTAAGAGGACAAGATAAATATGGACACTTCACTTTATCTCACTATATTTGGGAAATGAAAACAATTAATTCTCCCGTGGAGTCATTAACGAATCCACAGCCATCACGTTTTCAGTCAAACAAACCGGCAGTAAAGAAAGATGAACAGGATAGGATGAGAAAGAAAGCCTCACAAGTTTAATAGTAATTAAAAATGTTACTTTGTTTCTTTTTATCTTACACAAAAATAGAAAATACAATCTTAAACTTTCAATAGATATTTAACAAATGAATAGGATTCTCTTTCTATAGAGTTTGAACCCACAGCAAAAATATTAAAAAAATACATACAATAATCAATATAAATACATCTACATACCTCTCCTTGGCTGGTATATACGCTGTGTGTCCTAAGGATGGACCTCGGGGGATGATTGTCACTTTGTGGAGGGGATGAGCATCCTGAAATGCATGGGGAAATATATCAAACAAATACATATATTTATGTTTAAATATCTTATCTTTAATACACAGAGTGAAAGCATATGCGCTTCTTTTACGCGAGTAGCAAATAGGGTAAAATATTGCAAACCCATACCTAAAAAAAAATTAACAGTTTGGACGTGTGACGCAGTTACGAATAGATACCAATAATGTAAACATCTACTACTACAAAAATCCTACTAAACGTTGCCAAACTGGCATTTTCTTTTTTCTTCATTCACATACCAGAACGAGAAATGGAAATCTTTCGTTCTGTTTTACGCAATTACCTATTTTTTATAATAAACCTACGCAACGTTCAACTTCACCGCCAACACCTACGACTCGACTTCGTAAATGACGCGTGTGCGGTGGTGTCCCTTTGATAGGTTTGTGTCTGTGTGCGTCATACTTAACTTGTATAGAATAATAAGTGAAGAGAACCAACCCCCTCAGGGTTATACCCCGCTTCTCACTTATTAAGCTCCTTTCCCACCTTCATTTATTTATCATTTACCCCACCCACCTTAGTATAATAAGCCACAACAGCATGTCCACCCTCATGGGCCGCAGTAATCTCATTGGCCTCATCATCAGGCAGCCTAGTTCGTCTCGGAGGACCCATCAACAACTTATCACGGGCTGCCTCCAGATGCAACATATCCACTGCAACAGCTCCTTCAGCTGCTGCCCTCACAGCAGCCTGGTTGACGAGGGCCTCGAGGTCTGCCCCGGTGAGGCCTGTGGTGCCTCGCGCCAGGGCCTCGATGTCTACTGCGGGGGAGGCTGATACCCGGGATATGTACATACGGAGGATTTCTAGGCGGCCCGTGTAGTCCGGTGTTGGTACTGTTACCTGGAGAGAGAAAAAAACAAATTTAATAATAGTTGTTTCCTTAAAATGATAGTTTTTTTAGCTTCCTCTCGTATATTTACAGAGACAGCAGGTAGGCAACAATAGGTAGTTAGTATAGGCGGAGGGACCCTAGTATTAAGACACTCCATTCCTTATTTTCCGCCGAATTCTGGAGGCATTGCGTGTTGAGTAGCGGAACTCAACGCCAGGCTTTTACCTTGGTGCCAGAGCGAAGAAATGAAAATATATTTTTTTATAAATATTTTTATAAATTTAATAGCGGACGCGCGCAGCTTCGCTTGCTTATTTAGGGGTGAATTTTAATAAACCATTAAACACGTGTTCAATGAAATATTTTTTATATAAATATTTTAGTCTAAATTTCAAAAATCTAAAAATCGGTGGTGATTTAAAGATTTTTCCATACACACTTTCAACCCTTTATTTCCACCCTTAAGGGGAGAATTCTACAAAGCCAATTCTACAACACACATTAATTAAATACTTTAAGGAATCTAAATTTCTAATTTCATAAAAATTGGTGCCTATTTGCCATACAAACTTTCAATCCCTATTTCACCCCTTTAGGGCTAAAATTTTTCAATATCCCTTCTTAATGAATCTGGACGATTAGGAAAGTAAACATCTGTCCAAATTTCACGTTTCTACCATCAGCAGTTACGGCTGTGCGTGCGTCTTACCTCAGTCAGTGAGGACAAGTCCTTTTATATATATAGATTATGAGGATCGAACCCTAAATCAGTCTGAACCTGACTGATAGCACTTGCCATGCCCCTGTGGCACGACTGGCCTGACCGTAGGATTGGATAACGTTAGAAATAGAAATAGCTTTTTGTGCGCACCAATTTATACTCTACTATTTTTTATTATATAAAGATTTTTTGTAAAATAAGACTTACACATATTGTGTATCAGATCTTCTACATAAAAAAAAATTTAATACAAATTAACTATTTCTATCAGTTAATCTCATCATCAGGATTGGAAACCCCACCATCCTTACCTCCACATCAAACCGTCCAGGTCTTAACAAAGCCTGGTCTAGGTCATCTCGTCTGTTGGTAGCACCTAGCACTATCACACCTTCGTTCTGATGGAAGCCATCCATCTCTGATAGGAGCTGGTTGATTGTCTGGAAAAAATGCAAAGAGGAATTGAACCTATGATCTTTTTAGAGAAAAAAATATGTTTAATATTTTTAACATTAATTTAAAGTATTATTCCATATCCACATTTAGGAAGGAAAAGTTTTTCTTTAGAAAAATTAAAAATTAATGTAGCAGAATTTGGGGTTAATAAACTTAATGTTCAGTTTCCAAGAGCCACTGGTTCAAATCTTAATATGTTAAAATTTTTATAAATTATCTAAAAAAGTTAAAACAATATTTTGAACCTTAATATACAAATTCCTTAAGACCACCACCAGATGAGAATGGTGTTTCAATTAAATAATTTAAGACTGATGGTCTTAATGGCACACTGGAATAGCATCTCACTGTAAAATTGACAGTTGTGGATTCTATCCCCATCTGAGAGAAATAAAGAAAATTTTGCGTTCTCTCTTAAGCAGTGTGGCGTTAGTCTCCGCCATTAGCAATACAAAATAGGGACGGAAAGCTACAAAAAATACCTGATTAGCATAAGGATGTAGAACACTGTTAGTCCTTTTGGCTCCGACCGAATCTATTTCGTCTATGAAAATTACACAGGGTGCTCTTTCTTTTGCCGCTTCTAATAAAGAAAAACAAAAAAAAATGTTTTTTTTATTTCATAAAATATAAAAAATCATAGCCAATAAAAGATAAGAATAAATTTTGTTTTTTTTTGTTCGATTGCCACTCGCGAATGCGAATGAATTACTTAATATTTTTATTACCTCGCTCTGGTAACGTTGCAAAGTGCAGCGTTGAGTTCCGCCACTCAGCAGCCCAATGCCTTGAGAATTCGGCGAGACGTGGGGAACGGAAATGTTAATGGGAACGAAGTGTCTTAACACTAAACTCTGTTTCTCTCTGCCCAACCTGTTATGTGCGGGATACAGCATAAAGCTAAAAAACAATCAACATAGTCCTAACTTAATTTTCACAACGAAAATATTCACACATCTCATTTATATAATACCGATAGGACGTAGCGTTTACGCACTCTGCTCTCACTACTTGTAGATATTGGGCTAACTGGTTAAATAACGTAACTTAACGCCTTCTAAATTTTTTTTTTATAAAATAAACCACTTACTAAACAAATCCCGCACTCTCCTCGCCCCTTGCCCCACCAGTATCTCATCGAACTCAGGACCAGCGGCATGGAAGAACGGCACCCTGGCTTCACCAGCCACGGCACGAGCTAGTAGGGTCTTGCCTGTCCCAGGAGGTCCTACGAGGAGCACCCCCTTGGGCAGTTTACCCCCCAGCGAGGAGAACTTCTCTGGGGACTTGAGGAACTCCACCTGGGGAGGGAAAGTTGATATAAAAAATCTAGCAACCTAAACACTACTTAAATGCAATTACTTAACTAATACTATACATATATTTACATAGCCTTGTAGCCTATGTGTTATTCTGTGCTGCACATATAAGCAATCTTACTGTAAACATTCACCTAAATCCATCCTCATAAACTTTCACATCTATATATATAAAAGGACTTGTCCTCACTGACTGAGGTAAGACGCACGCACAGCCGTAACCGCTGATGGTAGAAACGTAAAATTTGGAGAGATGTTTACTTTCGTAATCTGGACATCCATTAAGAAGGGATTTTGAAAAATTTTATTCCTAAAGGGGCGAAATAGGGGTTGAAAGTTTGTATGGAAAAAAAATTAAATCAGCACCGATTTTTATAAAATTTGAAATTTAGATTTTTAAAAGTATTTAATTGAACACGTGTTTCATCGTTTTCTAGAATTCACCCCCTAAGGGTGCAAATAAGGGGTTGAAAGTTTGTATGGAAAATTTTTTAAAACACCACCGATTTTAATAAACTTTTAAATTTAGACTCTTAAAAATATTTCATTGAACACATGTTTCGTGGATTATTAGAATTCACCCCTAAATCAGCAAGCGAAGCTGCGCGCGTCCGCTAGTTTATAATATGATCAAAAAAAAGTATCAGAATTTGAACCTGCTCCCACTGGGTGATTGTTATTATTTGGACATGGTAAATAGGGTTTAGCTCATCCTGGGCTTCCTACTAACTGCATCCTCTGGGAGAGCAGAACTTTACTAGGGACTTGATTAAAAGCAAAAAACTTATTATATATCAATTATTTTTTTTAAGGCATTCCATCTAATAAAATGTTGGTTAATTTTTTGTTTAAGTTGCGTGTGGAGTGGCAGAATTTAACGCCGCGCTTTGTCTCGGTACCAGGGCGAAGAAATTAAAAATATTAAATATTTCATTTCCCAGAGTAGGAATTGATCAACCTGTCGCGGTTACCACTATAACCACTCAAGACTTTTAATACTTATAACAAAATGGCACTAACCACATCCTTCAGCTCCTGCTTAGCCTCGTCAGCGCCTTTCACATCGTCAAAGGTCACAGATATATCCTCAGGGTCCACCTCCACCTGGTTGCCGAGCTGGATCCTGGCCATGTTGAGGTATTTATACTTATTATATGGTAGAGAAGGACAGTGGGTTCAAATACCATTAAAATTACCATAGACATATAGACCTTAACTTGTAGGTTATATTTGACAAAAAATTGAGTGTTAAAAAAGTGAGTGTTTTAACACTAGGTTCCCTCTACTCTACAGCACAAAGCTGAAGAAGAACCTCCATTTATTATTTTATGCCCATTTTATAGTAGACCATTACTTTGTCTTATAGGTAGAGAACATAATTTGGATACTGCTACTAGCTACTAGCTGGCTTCGATCGTTTGCCGTTTGTGTTGAGTTGCGAAACCCTACGCCGCGTTTCGACAGATTTGCATCATCAGAGCGATTAATTTTGACTTTCTCCAATTCATTCCTCCAAATGCATACATCCTCCACAACCACAATGTTTACAGTCACACACTGAGCCACGACGGCCTGAAGTTTAAATAACAATTTAAAATCGAAATAGAAACATTAATTAAAGTTACCGGAAAACAGTTCCGCTCACAGACGCCATCAGACTGACGAAAATGGCCAGAAATAATACAATAGTAAGCAATTGTTGTACTAATTTGAGATATTTCGACGCTTTAGTACCGCGTACGTTTTCTGGATGTGAACCTGGGAACCAAAAATTTAAAATATTATGTTGAAAATAAATAAAAAATTATACTTTTCCGGTTTCGGCTGTCGTACCGCAGAGGCACAAGCGTACGACTGAACACGCGACGGTTGTGGGTTTGATTCCCATTTGGGGAAATGAAATGAAATAAATATGCCATGTCATGAAACTTCGGCGGAGAAAGGAAGTGTCTTATGGGTAACAGTTTCTTTACACTTATAGTATATTTAACCATTTTGCAATGCAATTTTTTTTTTGCTTGGATCCAACATTACAATATTGTAAATATTTACATAGCATAAAATGCCACAGTGCAATAGCACAATGTCTGACAGTAAACAGGACCGTGGTGGATTTGATTCTCTCTGGGGAAATAATTATGTACATCTGTTAGAAGTGCCTAGAGTAGATCCCAAAAAATTTATGGTGTATGAGGATTGGATTGTCTTAACACTAGGTTTCCTGTACTTATTCTGCAATATGTGGAATACAGCTTCAAGTATAATGAGTGAAGTGCATAATTTGTAATCATTTCTTACAAACCTGCTAAATAACCTTCTGCAAATGCAATTTTAATTTTATCTTTTTGCTGATGAGTTAGCATTGTGTCTTCGTTCAGAAGTTTCTCAAGTCTTGGAGCCACATCGGGACCTAGAGTCGGTTTTTCAGCATTTTCTTGTACATTTAGGCCTGGAAAAATTATATTATTTAAATTTATTACTTAGAGATACTAGAGCAGATAAACGGTAGCAAGATGGTTGTGGTGTTAAATCTTAATTCAATGGTCTTTATCTTAGAAACTATTATAAACACAAATATATTGAATTTACATTTGAATCATATAACTCGTTATTGTAAATATCAGATTAATGTATTGTTATAATTAAATTATTTTGGTTAAAATAATTTGGATAAAATTGGTTCAATATTTCAGCATATATTTGAACACTGCACTATGCCTTGTTACCAGGGCAAGGAAAATGAAAGTATGAAATAATTCATTCCCTTGAATGGTAATCAAACCCACAATCTTTGGGCTTACAGCAATATTCTTGTGCCCCTGCATAATGACGTCAAATATTATTGATCCAGATATGTCATGTATTATGATGTCATGCAAAATGCATAAGCATCAAAAAAGCTTGCAAAAATCTCCCCAAAGAGCTAATACAACAAAAAATATGTTGTAACAAGATTATAGGAATTTAAGCCACAAGCACTTGAACAAGAAACAAGAGTCCCACCACCAATTTATTATTATGTTTCTAAATAATGAACAATTATACTTTCAGATTAGTGTTAATAAAATAACATGATATATGTTACTTTACTTACAGTAGAAAAACGATTATCCGGCCCTCAGTTATATGTATTCGTTATTATCCAGAATATCAACCACGGTTATAATTTAAAACAATTATAATAAAACCTATGAAAATTTATATGTATGTAAATGCATACGTAATTTATATGTGTATAAATTGTATGTTGGAAAATGTTAATAATTTTTTAATAAACATTGCTCTTCATTGATATATATATGTTGCTTTTAATAGACATATAACAATGTTGTCCAAAAAAAGAGCTTTTCTTTATACAACAATTAGTCCGGTTAATAGAGTTTCTACTGTACTTATTCTTATATGAAAATGTTATAAGGTGAGAGTGTAAGTGGAGAATTAGTAAGAATAATAATAAGCTCTGTAAACATTAACATCTAATTTTCAAGGGAAATGATAAGAAAATATCTTTATGTATGTACTGTTGTTATGATTATTATTAACAAGTTTAATGCAGTCTAATATAAATATACTCGTGAATTACATATACTATAATTTTAATTTAAGTTAAGAAATTGAGTTATACTGGCAGACATTAATCCTGCTTGTCTTACCAGAGAAGCAAGAAGCAATAAAATGAAAATACTTTATTTCCCTACTGAGAATCAAGTTTATAGCTGTCATGTTTACATCTTTAGTCTCATGTTGTCTTACTGCACCACAACTCACACAATGCCTCAAAAATTTGCAGTACTTGGGATACAGCAGGGTAAAGAAAATATTTAGTGGTCTCACTTGCAATAAATGTTAAAATATTTCTATAAACTACATGAAGATGTTATTTTGGAATGACATACACCAGATACGGATGACATGTTGCGCCGAGCACATCTTAGTACACACAACTATACTGACCGAAGAACTTACGCAGTCTATTTATAAGATTTGGGTTCCGCTTCAAATCCGCATGAATACCTCTCTCAGTTTTAAAACCTCTGACTTGTACATCGTATTTGAATGAGTTCTCCTGTATGCTCTTGGTAAGTAAGCCAATAAAATTGTCAGTGAAACTAAGCTTTTTATGTTTGCCTCTAAGGTCAACAGTGACTGTAGGTGTCGACCATCCATTTTTGTTCTTTTCAAAGGAATTGGACGAGATATGTGATATTTTTCTAACTGATTTCAGATTGGGTATGTCTTTTAAAACACCTTTGGAGGTCCCCACGTGGTCCACCAGTGAGGCCACGGATCGTACATCGATTTTACACATCTCATCTACAGCATTCTTATCAATATGACGTACGGCTTCCTCGAGACTCTCCGGGCAGATTGTTGCATCATACACAAAAACTGAGCTCTCTTTACCTTTCACACTCTTATTTCTAACATTGTTATGTTTTCGTTGTCTAAATAAACTCGAATAACGTGAAGATAACTGGCTAAAACTAATAAGAATCTGCAATAACAAAAGGTTATAATGACAAACTGTTTCCAAGCGATTGTCATGTGTAATACAATATTTAATGGATAAATAGCACTTGCCTGGTTTTGTGTGTTTATAGAATTCAGTGAGAACATATTACATGTATGTGATATATGTTTTTATTTGTCTAAAAATTGCACTTTGTAATTTTGTAGGCAAGCTTTTATAAGTCCTGACGTCAATCCGCTGAAAAACATGGCGAACTATGACTCGAGTAACATAGATATCGATACTAGATTACACAAAAATATGAAATTGAAAATTAATTTATAACAAACTAGTGCGCCAGTGCAGGGCTACGCCCGCTTGAAATAGAAATATTAATAAAGAAATTGAAAACTAAAGATTCAGTCAATTCAGAAAAACAGTTGTAGATTGATTGATTTCTCGGTATATGGCGTTTCGAGCGTGCCAGTTGAGCACAATTCATTTCGCCAATGTCACGTTGTAAGGAAAACACACGAAGGAAATTGACCGGTAATAAAAAAGATAAATATACACAATTATAGGAAATGGTCTAATGTGCCACACTGAATAGCTGATTTAGCGCAGGAGTCTGCAGATTCATTCCCACTGATTTCAGAATGTCCTGGAATCCACATCAAAGTAACATCCAAACCCTTTAGATGACAAGAGTACAATTCTTTACGAATCCTTAAAACAATTGAAGATCTCAATCTACTATAAAATGGGCTTCCCTTTAAGGCCATTAAGCAGCTTAGTGAGTCAGTCAAAAATAACCGTCTGTTTAAAATTGTGGAAATGTGTAAACAGGACTGTTGTATAAAATAACTGTTACGGCAATTAGGAAATTTGTCGAACTAAATACTTTAAATTGACATAACTTTTTAATTTATGAATTGATTGTAATAAAACAAATCCTATATATTTTCGGAAGCTTGCCAAAATCCAATATTGAAAACCACATCATTTAGATGCGGGTTTCGGTTAAGTCGATTCTGAAATTAGCGATTATAAACGCACAGACAAACGAACAAACAAACAAAAAAATTTCAAACTCATTGTTTTGGGTTCTATTAGGTTAATAAAAGTTTCCAATAATGTTTATTTTTAAATATCTTCCAAGTACAGACACTGACTATCTTACGATTTTATTATAAGTATAGATTACATAATAAAATAGGTGAAGCAAAATTAAAGATAGAGTGACTATTCACTGGATTTTTCATACCTTTTCCGCAAATTTTGAAATGTGCGCGAATCTAAATGCTTAGATTTTTATTTTTCTAAAAAATCCTAAAAATAAATTGTTCATATTCATCTACTGGGCTAGTGATTCGATTAACATATTATTTATTACCGTATTTTATATACGGTTCTTAAGCCAACGAATAACAATAAATCGAATGATATCTATGGATTGAAGTTTAAAAACAAATAATACTTCATATATAGTTAGTAATGACGCTATTATCAATATAATAATTCAATTCAATCGAATTGATCCAATTTATTATTTTGTAAGTTATTTTTATATTACTAATTTTTTTTAAATAATTTATTTATTTAAATAACAATGCTTTCAGAACGTAAACTATTTAATTTGACTCTACTTACTCTATGGTATATTTGGACAGTAAATTCCAAAATGGCGACGAGCGATGACGAGCCTATGCATTTATATGAAGTATTTCAAAACTGTTTTAATAAAATAGCAAATAAACAACAAGGTGAGTGAAATAATGCATACAGTGGCCGTTCGCGCGTTCCTCTAACGAACATTTGCGGTTAAGTGCAGTGTTTCATTGTGAAATTCAATCGAAGTGTTTGCGTGTTATGCCATATTATATTCAGTGTAGTAGCGGAGCAGCATTTTCACAAAATTCAACAAAAACCGTCGTGTTGGTTTGTTAAAACCCGTTTCTTTTCAATTGTACATGTACAAGAGGCGGACTGGTGTGATTATTTATAACTTATTGGCGCTATATAGTCTTACAAAGGCTATGTTTTGGTCGGACAGACGATTGTCAAATATGCTGTCCATTGTGCTCGCTGAGCTTAATACAATTCATTTATTCCTACATTACTTATAATTTTACACCTCTTCTCTGAACTCTAAATTACACATTATATTCTAAATTTATGAAGCAACGTGTCTCTACAATTCGCAGTCAACAATGGCGATTAAAGGGAAGCATCGTTATATTTTTTTATACACTTTGAGCTTAACGCGTCTTACATATACTGAAAGCGTGTGTCGCGATCCAATATAGATCGCAAATTACAGTTTTTTATGTTCTCTTTACGCTTGTGTTTACAATTAGAATTTGTTTATTTACACGAACACCGCGCTCCGCGTATTAGGACCTACTATTGTACTATACTATATAATTTTGTATACTCGGTAAAGTTTTTTTACATAAACAATTGAAAATTTAAATGTTTGAAATATTGTAATGTAAACAGTGGTGGGAGATAACTACTGGTTACTATACTTGCTGTGTGCTATCAAGAATATATTATGTTTACTGATCTTTTTTTAATGTTATATATAATCTTTGTTTATTTCTTATTTGTAATCTACCAAAATAATCACATGGAATTAATTTTATAATTATGCATGTCAGCTTTGTGTTATATCCCACATATAGCTTAGGCACTATTAAATAGAACCCAATGTCAAGTCACTCTATTCTCCACTTTCTGCTCAAATTAGAGACAGTGCAAATTGTGCAGTGTAACTGAAATCCGTGCTGTATCTTAACAGAGTGGTGGACCAGCTTCACTCTGTTGTTTTACCGAGTTCTTCTAAAACATATTTTTGTCACATACAATGTATGAGAATAGCATCTTTAACATGTTACCTTGTTGATTAATTACAATTAACAATTTTATACATATTCTAGGTCAGAGTTGACTTGAGTGATTAATAAAAGTAATTTACTTTAAAGTAACTATTTGAAAAAAATAATGCTTTCTGAGAACAATGGAACAGGTTGATATAACTAACTATGTAGAATGATGTAACCATTTTTGTTAAGTACACTTTCCAAATCATACTATTATTTGAATATATGTATATTTGTGAAGTTTCCAAAGAAGAAAAATCTTTTCTAATATTCTTTTATTTTAAAACTTCATGTTTAATAAAATATATAGAAAACAAAGTGAGTAATAGATGTAATTTCTACATTTTCATGGAAAATATTGGCATATACAATTTCATGTTCAATTTTGAGGGAATAGAAATTGCCCTAACTCAATACAAATCTAGGTTAAATAATATAATATAAATAAACCAAAATACCCGAATAAACTATCCGGGCAGGTACCGTCCTGGAAGCTATCGGTTGATTTAAAAAGAGACAAGACTTCAGTAGAGAAGGGCCATAGCTCCGATGGGAACAGTGCCCATAAATGTTTAAAACATCCACCACATCTGTTTATAGTCCACCGAAGAGGAAAATGTAAATTTTATCCTCTGACGGAGTGAACAAAGTTGCTATAAGTTTACATTCATCATATTAAGATCAAGGCTGGTTTTGATTGGCGCAATAGAATCTATTAACTGTCATATCAATGTGGTATTTATTGAATGTGGATGTACTGTCTAATACACACATTTATCTATACTAATGTTATAAATACAAAACTGTATTAAAATGAAAATACACTAATGTTAAATATACTAATATCCGGTACTACTGATTTATTTTTCATAGTCTCAGGGAGAAAGGACATATGCATTATATCAATTGAGACCACTTAAAATGTTATATTTCAAAGATTTGTTTTATCAAATGATTGTCTCATCAATCTGCTATTTGGATTTGAAGAATTATTTTTATTTTGGACAGTCCTTTTGTGAGGACAGGCTACAAGCTATATTGTTCCAGGGTTGTTGTTGTTATTGTTCTCTGTTTATGTGATGTTCACTTTGCCAATGTCGTTTGGAGAATTATACTAGGGTTACCTCCTACATTTATGGTATATCATGTGTCATAGACCAGTTGTAGATATTTATATTTGACTATGGTGGCGAACCTTCTGGAAAAAGCTGCATAATCATACAACAGGACAAAGCAGAGAAAATTTAATGTCAAGGCAATGGATTTTCTATTTTCCATATGAATTTGAGACATTGCTGAGTGACAGAACTGAATATTGCAATATATCTTGCACAAGTATGATATAAAAGTAATTCATTTCCACAAGTGTAAATCCACAATCATTGTGTCTCACTGTGCCACAATGCCTACTGTAATATGTAAAAATTAAAAATATTGTAAACAAAAAACCACTTCTTTTACTCTTACAGCATGGTAGGAGGAATCTAATGTTAAAATATTCCAATATCCACTTTCCACTGAATTTCAGAGACATTTCCTGTTGATTGTTGAACTCAATGCCACATTCTGTCTACCAGAGAGGAAACATGATAAAGAAAACGTAATCATTCATAAGGAGGGATCGAACCCACAACTCCAACTAACCCACTCAGAAAAATATAGTAAACATGTATAGAATTATATTTTGAAACAAATATGATTAAAGTATGAAATTCAAGTCAGTTTTATTTGATTGAAGACACCTGTGTTAATAATGTAATAACATGTTTTTATAATATATGGAAATTAGTAGTAGGGAAAAATGCACTTCTCTTAGTTTACTTACTAATTTTAATGTAGGATAGTTTTTTGATTCTGCTTCACTCTGTATCCTGCGTAGCCAGAAGAATCTAGTGTTATGACGCTTTGTGTGTTAGGTGTTAGGTGAGATTACATGGGCGCGAACTGAAAATGAATCATTCGCCTAGTGAGAATATGCTAACATACATTTTTTGGAGAGTGGATAACAGTATCTTGACACTAGGTTTTTTCTTCATAGAGATCTTCTATTGCTCAAACTGAGAGGAAAATTAGTACCTACCTATTCAAAATTGGAACCCCCAACTCACCATATTGCCTAGTTTTATTGAAACAAACAATTATGAACTAAATATCTTTGGTAATAGTCATAAAATAAATTCTTCTAAAATGAGTCAAATGTATTAGCTTTGTTTGTTAAAGCTGATTATTGACATATATGGTGATCCAGTAAAATTATGAACTATTATTATATTTTAGCCAGTTGTTCCAAGGTTGCCTCTGCTCTGCTATGTGTGAGCTAAAATGCGTGCACCTACAAAAATGACAAGACGCAAAAAGTGAAACAGATTTTGCGGCGCTGAGTTCCGCCACACAACATCTCCCCTCTGCCACCATGCATAATTCTTCTATTTTCCGCAAATAACTGTACTAGTACATATATATATCTTCATGCTTTTTCTTACGCAAAAAGCTTTCTCACAGGTTTCTCTAATGAATGTGGTCAAATTATATTATGTCCGAGCAATCAGTGCGTGTTCATCTCAATGGGATTGTACCCTTTTATGTTGTTAGATGTTGGCCTTATATTTTTATGAAATTGTTGTATGGCACAAGTTGTAGGAGATTAGTGTTGGGATTTCCATTAGAAAAAAACAATTTTACGCTTTTTCCTGCCTAGCAGTGACAAGACAGTCCATCCCCTTCTTACTAAGTAAGAAGTCCCCTTTTTAGTAAGTTTTAATTCGGACATGTTAGTTTAGTGTAGGTTCTGATTATACAAACTAAATTAGATTTTTATTTCATAGTTAGTCTCTAGTCTAGGTTACACTAAATTCTTATCACTCGTACCAGGTGTTCAGTTTCACAAAGGATTGTGACATATTTTCTACCTGCAACTTTGAATACTTTCCATTTATGTACGGAGTCTTCCTTGTAGCGTTATTTAATATTTTGCTAGCTGTTTTCGGGCGAGTTTTCTCCCGTCATCAAACGGAAATAACTGAATTACATCAATTACTGGACTCTTTAATACAAAAATAATTTCTCAAATTGAACCAGCAGTTCCTGAGATAAGAGCGTTCAAATAAACTCATCAGCTTTAACTTATTAGTATAGAGTGTAATATAGAATATTATTAAATTTTTATTCTATTAAAGTAACCTAAATAAAATAAGGAATTGTGTTGGTTTGGGTGAAGAGTGGTGACCACGGTGATCTGACTTTAATTTCCGAAAGAGACATTTTCCAGCCACTGCCTTGATCGTTGGACAAACTTTCAACTCCTACTTCACCCCTTTAGGGTTAAAATTTTTTAAAATCCCTTCTTAGTGGATGTCCAGATTACGATATTAAGTATCTGTCCAAATTTCACGTTTCTACGCACAGCAGTTACGGCTGTGCGTGCGTCTTATCTCAGTCAGTGAGGACAAGTCCTTGTCTTCAGGAGTAATTTTAAAGACGCTACTTCACCTGTTGTTCGTACTTGCTGATTATTAGATAGCTATTTACAGTCTATTAACTTGTTAAACACTGCTTGCGACACTGCTTCGCCTGACTTCATGATACATTCTAATTGCGGAAGGTAACTCTGGTCGCATTAGTAATAATTAACAGGATGTAATATAACCCCCAGGGTATTCCACCCAGGCTGGAATAGACTAATGCGTTCAAACAAACTAAGTCCGTGGTCACGGATAGACTACGTAAAATAGTTTCATTTAAAATGTGTAATAATCGTGAGATATTATTAATAGGATAGTAGTAGAGCAGAGTGACTGAGTTCTCCTTTTGTATACCAAAACTAAAACTAAGGAATATTTAATATGAATTATTAGGTTAATTTTAAGTTATAATATATTATATTGAACGTGCACGAGCAGTGTGCGGTCAGGCACGTCCAAACCGCTCTACGCTCACTCACTTCTGTATATGATTAATATTAATGCTCGTTAATTAACCTTAAATGAACTAATTAAAAAATAATGAATAAATAAAATTTTAGTTTGAAGTGATATATGGCTAATGTCTATGTAATTTATAGTTACTTTGTTCAGTTCAGTTTGGTCAGTTTGCTTCGTCGTAACTCTGGCTACTCTATGTACAGGACACAGCGTCTCTTGTCGTCTCCACCATTGGCACCAAATGATCAGTACTGCCAATATCATTTCTATAAGCGGCCGTACACTCCAGCCAAATACGGCACGTCACGACTCAAATTAATCTGGCGTGTTTGTATGTCACTATACTGTATATTCTATATATAAATAGATTCTGTTTGTAACAACTTGAAATTTGTTAGTTTGTATTTTAGCCATAAGCAAGTTACAATTTTAAGATCATCATCATCAATTATCACAAAATCATGTAAATAACATTTTATTTATTAAATAATTGGACATAGGCAAAGTTCTACACAGAGTCCAGTTTAGAGCCACAACATTGCTTGCCGAGTGGCGAAAACCAACGCCGCAAAATGTCTCAACGGATTAAGAAAGCAAGATCAACTATAAAATATAAAAACAAGTTGCCATAACTCCTAAAGTTATTTAAGCTCACTCAATTAGACGTTGACGGCATAATTCACACGGTGCTCGGTGTTCATTTTTTTCCATATAAAAACAAGTGGTTTTTCTGCGATTTTTAATAAAATTTGTTTTTATTTTTATGTGTTATCTTTGTTTTGGTTTATTCTAAAAGATAGAAAGGGATGAGGGTGGCTGGCTGTTTGTAAGAACGACGGTTGCGAGTTCTATTCCATTCTAATCCTTGGGGAACCTAGTAATAAGAAAAAGTGATATTCTGGCACTCAAAACGCAATGGCTCGAAAATTGTACGTTATGTAGAGAACGGAGTGTCTCCATTCTTTCATCTTACCTATTTCTGCTAAGAAGTAAGATCATTATAAGATGCTTAGATTTTAATTGCTGCACAGACATTGAGATTTTATATTATAAGTCAGAAAAGTGTTTTATGACATTTATATGCTATATATGTAGGTACCCGGTGGCTGCGTCGCCTATAATTCAGAAACGGGGCCGAGGTCGCCCATTCGATGATAATTCACTAATCATTTATATCATCGTAAATCAAACTCTTAATTGAGTTACTTTTGTTTGTATTTGCTACTTTTGCCAGAAGCTAATTTATATTGTTTTTTTATAATAAAAGGGGATGATCGGACACGACAAATGTACACTACACGGTGCATCCCGCAAAAGCGGGGTTTGCAATATTATATCAGTTAAATTGGATGATACATAATAACATTTAACTGTGCATCACTGATAACCCGCGGGTTACTACGTACCTATCCAAGTTGTATACGCGCTGACCCGAAATGTAAAAGGTTATCGTGACGATACTTGTATAAAGCAGTGGCAAGTGTCCTACTTTGGAACCAACCCACACCTATCATAAAAGTAACAAAAGTAAAGCACTTCAAAATTAAATGTGACGTCATATATAGGCCTAATCAAGTGATTTATTTCGACAAGTTTTCTAGTCTATTTGATTGGTGAAACGAGCCCAGGCGTGGCGTGGTTCGATTCCCACTCGAAAGGTTAACGAACCAAAGCCTTCAGAATTTGGGGGAAAATGAAAAACGGAAGTTTTCTAATGGCAACAGAGTGTCTTAACAATAGGTTTCTTCTGCCTACCTATGTGCGGGATTTTTTAAACATGACATGTATTCGCCACGTTTGTCCCAGATAACATATTCTAATTCATTTATTAAAATTCATATTAAATCGCATTTGTAATACGCATCGAGTGCTCCCATTGGCCGCTGCAGAGGCGGCACCTGATCAAATAAAATGATGGCGCGAATATTCTAAATTATATATTGACATTGCAACTTATAAAAAATATGCGATATATAGAAAGTTATTTTATTATTGTGTATTCGACTGTAAACGTTGCAATTGTGCTTGTGGATACGGTTTCCAATCGGAGGTATATATGTCTTCATGTCCTCGTTCCGGTAGAAAGTAAAAATTGTGCCGGAATACTTCCTGAAACAAAAAAAATGAAACATTAATAGTTATGTTTTAATATTATGTTTTGGTTTATTTATTTACATATACAAATGAACAGTTCAACGACAGGTCAATAAGATAATTCATAATGTCGGTATACAGACTGCACAGTGAGACGGGAGTGACATGTCATATAATTTGATGTTAAGTGGAACCTTCTAGCAAAATACTGATTTATAGTGGAGACTATAGTGAATATTTACCTGTCTGCCAACTACGCAATGTATCTGTATCTGTAATGACCAGATTAATCGTAACATAACACCGCACTCTCTTACTCTCATATCTACTTTCGTATGGAGGATAATTGGTGTTAAAATAAACACACATAACTTGTTGATATGTAGTGCGTGAGTCATTCTACTTTTAGTTCGTGAATGGGTTGCAGTGGAGGCTATGAAACTAGTTTGATTTTTAGTTTAGTTTGTTGGCTCTAGAAGGTGTAAATTAAGGACATATTAAAATATTACTTTTTTAATAAAAAAATACTTTCAAGTTAACGTATGTTGCGAAGCGAAACTCACCGCCGCTAGTCGTCTTTTTTACTACAGCGAGGAAATGAAAATAACTTAGTGTACCGAGAGAGAATCGAACCCGTAACCTCCGCGTCTACAGCCAGACTCAATTGAGTTGTATTTATTTAGGAGTATAAACAGGTTGGGTCAAGCGCGGGCGACCGGTCGTGTAAATATTAACAGCTTTTTGGGTCTCTATTTGATCAGGACTCCCATTATTGCGTTGTAGTACTTAATTGGTAAATGATTTAGATTTAAGAGCGATGCGATAGACAGAAACGCAACAAAATAATTAAAATAAACCTGTGAAATGCGAGTCAGACTCGTGCACCGAGATCTCCGTACCAATTTCAGGATTGTAGGTCAACTGGGAATAAGGAATACAACTTAATTTTATAAATTTAGAAGTTTGATTTTTTTACGGCTCCAAGAAACGGTAGAGCAGAGTGTTTGATATTTCTCGCGTTCCTGAAAAAAAAGGGTCTTGATAGTCGGGCATACATCAAAGTGATTCTATAAGGGTTCATGGCAGTGCAGAGAGTACCGGGATGTATCTAGTCACTAGTCTGTCATACTACTACTGTCATATTAATTAACCGGGTTGGCTTGGCTACGTCGAAACGCGTGTCCGACACGTGTAACAGTAACAGTAAGCTTACGTTTTTAATATGGGGCTGATATTGGTTAAAAAACTGTATAACATTTTGAACGGATTTGGACTTGACTCCGCGTTTTTTATTAAATGTCTCCTTGTGGTGCGGCACGATTATGGGTTCGGTTCCCAGTCCCTCAGGGAACAACATGCAGTGAGGTTTTCCGCTATACTCCGCCGGCGCATGTCCGACACGTGCACCTCGGTTCAACGTCAGGCGGCGATTTGTCAATGTTATTAATTATGGTAAAGAAATATTTTTATTGAGTGTTAAACAGGGGTTGATGGTTTGCGGATTTTGTTGGGGGGTAGCTTTTGCGTATTCGGGATTTAAATGTACGGGTGAATGTGTTTTGTATGGATGTAGCCTGTTGTACTTAAATATCTGTTAGATCATTTTTTTCAGCTTCAAGCCTTTTACCGTATATCTGGGATAAAAAGGGGGTGAATAAATTGTTAAGAAACTTCTTTCGCTGCTGCCGAAGCCGAAGTTGCCGAATTCAACACCCCATTTTGAAATGAGATCCTACCGCTGTCACAAGCCACAATTCTCTTTTTCAATTTCATAAAAAAAAGATTTTCTAAACAACAATTTGACACTAAACTGAGCATTACCTTCAACTTATACTAGTTACAAGCGAGCCACTTGAACGACTCCCATCGACGCCACTTCCACGAGTCATTGAGACACGTTCACCGTGAAATGCGCGTTGATTTATGGGGTCCCAGACCATTGATGTGCAGAGGGAGGGTGGGCATGGGGTGATGGGGTAAATTATTTACACTAGGTGCGATGTTATATTGGGACGTGATATATACATATCATATAATGAGATGCTATATACTAATAGGTTGTGATTCCTATACCTTCCTATTCGTGTGTTAGGCTAGCAGGGTATTCAATTTGCAATCTTTTTAATGAAAAAGAAAAGTTACATAACTATAAAAAATATGTAATAAAGAGACTTAGCGTTGTTTTCTTATAAGACGATGCTGAAGATATATTTACAAGCTTTCCAACCAATTACTCATGTATATAGTTTTTTGTATGGGTGGTATAACCTATAGTCAACTTTCTTGTATAAATGTAACAAAAACCTCTTTTTTCAATATAAAAATGACCCGAAAAGAAATCGAATCCACAACCACTGCTTATGCAATCACATAATTGTAACGGCATAATGCTTATATACCTATTTACATGATAATTTAATAGCTTCAATGCAGTAGGTAGTTAATTGCACTAAAAGTCCCTTTCTCAGTTATTACGCTATACAGCAATTGAGTATCGTCGTGCCTTATAATTGATTCGTTTGATATATGTAGGTACCTACGTGAAAGTGACCTTGTAACGCGAATGTCTTCTTCGTACCAGTAAGTACGATAAGTCCCGGGTTCGATTTTGTAATTAATTTATGGCTCAAATTTCTGTAATTGAATGTATTTTGATATGTTGAAGTGTTTACTTTTTATTTTACACTAAACAAAAAAAGTGTATTTCTATATTAAGAGTAAGATGAATTAATTTGATCGAACAAGCTAATCTCAATAAATATTGGTACAAATTGATAAAATGAACAATCAGTCACCGAGGAAGTAGAGTAAAAATAATCATTTATCCATAATCAAAAAGTTATTTAAATTAAAGTGTTTTAGAGAGGTAGCGCAAGTGTGCGACGACGACTGCTTGTGCAAGGGCTTATGACAAGCGTGGGCTACTGCTATGGTGCATGTTTGATGACTTCACTTCGGCACCCGTACATAGCAGCAGGAGCCGGAGGACCTTGGGAATATAATGATAAGACACATTCGTATCCCATTGCATGTTTAGTGGCGGAGCTTAACGCTGCGCTTTGCTTTGTTACCAGAACGTGGAAATGAAAATATTAAATATTTGATTCCCCGACTAGAAAAAACTTAAAAAACCTCTTTGTTTACTAAAGTTTTTATTATGGTGTAAGTGATTGAATGATACTAAAATATTAATCATAGTGTATGATGAGTCTCTCTGAAAATATTACTTATTTTTGTAAGGTCTCTATCTATGTCTATATGTCATTGTAAATGAACGTATAGAGATAATCCATGATAAAAATTGTATAGAACTCATTTAATACCCCTCGACGAGTGGCCAGTTGTCAAGGGTCTCGCTGCGAGCGCGATGGTGGTACCATCACGGATGTGTGCTCACTGTGTGGAAAATTTTATTAAGCAGTAGGTCAAATAATTTGATTATTTTATTAAATTATTAAATTTATATGTAATGGTACATATATAAATATATATATATATATACTACTGTGCTTCTACCTCGGGCATTTAGAATGGCACACGAACTACGACGACAGAGTTACCCACTTTTCGCCTAATGTTCCCTAATGTGCCCAATGTACTGCGTGTTGTCGCGTAACAGTCCAGTCCATGGCGGTTACAATCTCATTGTACAAACAACATTATTGTGCACAGAATAATTGACTTACATTTTGGGTAGCGAGCTATTATGAAGTAAATTAATAATTCTCCTTTACAGTACGTACTGTGAAGGAATAAGGTTAATCGTATCCTATAACAGGACGGTTTATCTCGCATTGTTTCGTGAAATACCCTATTGTTTAGTACGTAGAATGGCTCGGTACTTTTTGGTTGGTATTCAATATTCATTTATATTATGTAAAAAGTTAAGATGATTCTTTTAGAGTTAACGAGAAAAATTATTGTCTAGACACTTCTTCCTTCATTTTGGCCTGAAATAACTAAGTTCTAGGTATCAAAAGATAAATGAAGAAACGTCACGTTTCGTTAAGTTTTCAATATATTTTCATAAACGTTATAATTATTCCAACTTAAGTAAAAATATATCACGCTGTATCTAGCACATAGCAGAGGAGGCAGAGGCATATGGGAAAATAGTGTTAAGACACTACGTTTTCATGAAGACATTTCCGTTTCCCACTTTACGTCGAATTCAGGAGGCATTGCGTGTTGAACGGCGGAACTCAGCACAGCGCTTTGCCTCGTTACCAGACCTCGGCGGCTTCATAAACTAGGGAGTATTATGCTTTAATGCTTCAAACCTGGTTTCGCTGGTTATCTCTCAACCTAGGTTCTATGTGTAGGCGTAGATAAAATATAGTGTTAAAATATCTTCAGTAATTCTTTACTTAAGTTCTACAATTAAAATAAAACGTAAATGTCTATGAGTTTATGGTCTTATATAAAACAAATATGGCGTAACACGTAAATATAACGTTTCACTGCACTCGAGGAACGCGTTTTTTATTTTTTTTTTTTCGTATAAAATCTATAGAAATGATTATTGGTTATTATTTTGACAGTCACAGAAAAAGCTGGTTACCAGTCGCCGTATGGAGGCATGGACAATGGCATGGTGAGTCATTTTTTTATAATTTACATTAGTATTATTTTTTGCTTTGTTGTTTTTATTTTTGTGCAAATTATTGTATATAAGTCTTTTGTCTAGTTAAGTTAAGTAGATTAAGTAGGACCTGTTATTGTTACTTCCCAAGTTATATCTCTGAAGCAAAATAACAAATAGAATATATAGATTTCATTTCCTTGAACTATACGCGGTTTTTATAAATATTATTTATAATAATATTTAGGATAAATTGTTTGATTATTACAGTTTCACGGTTCTACTCACATAGCAGAGTAGGGCGCTCACCCGATACACCCTGTATATCAACGATAACTGTAATACTGATAACAACTGTAATAATGACTTTACTAGAGAAGTTTCTGTAAAAGCCCTCACTACGCAAGTCTCGGAAACACAAAAGTTGTAATAGTCTGAGTAAACTTTCGCTATAATGACCAGCAGTAGACTTAGTGTGATAGGGTGTTCCTGAGATGGAGCGGGTTCATTCATTCATTCATTCAATCATTGAGTTAAAATAAATATTTTGAAAGTTTCTCATCGACTCGTAAATGATACTTACGCGGAGCTTAGTTACACCACTGAGCACGCAATGTTTATTTGAGCTGAATATATAGAGCGGAGTGTCTCCACATGGTTCTTCTGTCTATCCTGCTATATGCGGGATACAGCGTGAAGCTGAAAAAAATGAAGGTTACTCAAGTCAGTTAAGTTTAGTATACTGTTATGTATGTATACAAATTTATCATAAGTTCTGAATAGAATACTCATTCGTTAACATTTTCGTTCAATAAAATATTTACTATTCTTAGTTCACCCGTTTTGATTTATGTGGGATCCGTTCTTGTAAGCTGAAAAACCGCGACGCTCGCATTTCTTACATCTTTTGTATGTATTCTTACTTTTTACTAGAATATTAAAGGAAAAATGATGGCCTTGTTATATGATGGAAAAATGATGGTTGTGGGTTCGAGTCCGAAGTAATTTCGTCTTCTAATAACAATATCATTTATACATTAGCAACATTTCCGCATTTCCGCCAACTCTTGTATATTGTTAAAACTTTTTTATTTCTGAACCAATAGAAATAAATCAAACACTCAATGTTAAGGGAAGTATGCAAAAATTGAATAGTGAAAACTGAATCTAAATACTAATTACTGGCTGGCATGCACGCGCGCACAGACAAACAAACCGACATCGACAGAGAGAAATTAAAATAAAGCTTACGTTGATAGATTAAAATAAAAATATACCTATAATCTTTTTGAAAATTTGTGAAAAATACAGAATAAATAGTTCTTAAGCAATTCATTATTTTTTTAGATATTTTAAGCTGGTTAAGTTCGTTCGTTCTTTAAAAATTGTAGAAATATATATTTTTAAAAATAAATCAGTTATTAAATTAAAAGTTTTTTAAACTAAAAAATAAATTAAAAAAAAACATTGCCCCGGGTGAGGATCGAACTCACGACCTTAAGATTATGAGACTTACGCGCTGCCTACTGCGCTACCGAGGCCGGTGATTGTATCTGTGAAATAGGTGATGTGGGTGTTCTTAGTTTATTTAAGTAATGTACCTAGTAATTATTAACTGGTAATAGTTTGTACTCACCTGCCGCGACTGGTTCCAATAATAAAGTGGCCTTTATATAGCAGGGAAGACTCCTCCGTTCTCTAGCCAGTACCCCACCCCTTCACGATTCGACACTTTGTGTGTTAAATTGCGGAACTCTTGCGGAACACACTTTGTTCTCAGAGCGGGAAATTAAAAAGTTTGTATATCGAATCTACAATCTTCGACGCTTGATCCATAGCATCATAATTACCTCTTTTTTAATTAATATCATTTATTCCTTGCCAATTACCCAGATGCTTATAAGTACCGATTTTGACGACTGTTCCATGTGTTGAAATATATTTTATTTAAATAAAAAAAGTATTGTCTTTTTATTGGTACACTTAAAGCCTAAATAGAACCTATCTCACATACATTTATGTATGTAACGAATAACTTCCGTTTTCGAAGTCGGCTTTAGATTCCGCTGGTCAAGCATTAAGACAATTTTAAACAAACTGACTTACAATATATCGAAAGTATATTTTTTTCTATATGGGCAATTTTGTCGTGGCATCTAGTTTTATAAATATGAACTGTGTAACATCTGTCCGTCCGGTCGCATTCCGACGACGACGACTATGATTAGTTAACTATCCACTGAACTACTAGTGTAGCTAAGCAACTGTATCATGTAATCATTTTCTAATACAAAACGATCATAAGCTATACTTCAGTGGAGCAAATACCCAATTCACCTGACTTCCAAGCCTGAGCACGCGTCATCAAATATGTAGGTGGAATGAAAAGTTTCCGATTTATATTAGTCTTTAATTAATCTATTTACTATGCTCTGACACTTACTCTTGGCCGCTCGGTTGCAACTATTTAAGCTTGGTTAAGCGCTGTTCCGGCTAATTGATGTTTGGATGGGTGGGCATTTTGAAATGTTTTATTTTATCAAGGTTTAATTCTTATGCAGTTGGTGTAGATTAGTCAGTTCACTTGTTAGATTTGTTAACTTAACTTGTTTTGGTTATTTTTTTTATTAATTATAGATAATACTTGAGATTATTTTTCTTGAGACTTATATACCTACCTTTGAATCCATCATTTTGGCGACTTTAATAAAATACGTCGTAATTAATTGTTAGATGACGTTAAAAAAGATTGAATCCTTTCATGTTTTTATCTTTTTTCCGTAGACTAGTTTTTGGTTTAATGGTTCGCAAAAAACGTGATATTTAAGTTTCAAAAATATAATTACCAACAGTATAATTATTCCAAAAAAACCTTTACATAACAATTTTCTAAAATTATCACCCAAAATCCAAGAATATACACAAAGCAGGTATTTAACTGCAGCGAATTGTTCTAGTTATTTACCACCCAGCCCACCTCCATGTTTGGGGGAGGAGATATCTCTAACTCGAAACCCCCGAGACACTGCCGTAAGAAAGTGTTTTATAATTGGGATATTAAAACAGCAATTATAAATGTAATGACCACTCTTAGTTTGGATAGGGAAAGGGGTGAAGCGATATTCGGACTATTAAGCAATTGGACTATAATTAGATACACTTTAATTACACCTGAACTGTATTGTTTTGTTGAACATATAATTGTTTTTGGTTGTATATGATTGGAAATTAGTAGAGGTTGTAACCTCTACTACCGGCTTTGTTAGATAGTTTATATTTAAATTTGATTGCTATGGGAAGCCAATTCAATTGTAGCTTGCAACTATTATCAAACGATGGTATGCTGAATATACTTTTATTAAATTAGTGAATCAATTTTACATTTTTAAATATTAATTATTATAAAAAAAATACATTAAAAAATAAAAAAAGAAAACCACTCTTCCGAGGGAAGGACAAGGGTCCAAGCCAATCAAACGATAGTATATTATTATGATACTAGACCGTACTGTCTCATTGTTGGTTTTTCACGCATCTGTTTTTCTACTTTTTCCTATATCGGCCTATTCTGCACTAGTCAGGCCTGTAATCCTGCCATTTTCGTTTTGGTCTGCCGATTTCCCGATTGGCACGATGGCATATATATGACATTACTTTAAAAACTTAACTATTAAGATTAATATTTTAAAAGGTGCTTTCCATTTGCTCGCTTGTAATTATAACGTATTCACTTGCAAAAGCAAGTAGAGTCTATTTGTAGAGCAATGACTCTCCATTGCTCTACAAATAGACTCTATTTTTTTTTTCCCCATTATCAAGTATTTTGTTAAAATAAAAAACGAAAATCGGATAATCCACTTTCGTCCAAGTCAGTACGAAGACATTACGTGGACTATAAAGCTGGAGAGACTCGGGCGGCTAGCGTCTTTCGTCTATATAATGTGCGTAGATATGCCTCTAGAGATTCTTGTTTTGTTATATTTATCTCACTGGTAAAATATCTTGTAGTGAGATAGTGTTAAAAATTAAGTAACTAATTAAATAAGGTTATCATAGCGCAGTGGATAAGCGATTGAGTTATTTGGCACTTGGTGCCTTCTGCCGATCCTGCTGTATGTAGTATAGAAATATCTGAAAAAAAAAATACTATTTTTGTGAAGCTGTAAAATTAACTACATTAATTAGATGTGGGAGAAATAATGCAAACTATCAGCGACGTGACGACGACGAGACAAAAGCAGGCGTTGTATTTTAGTCAAACAATATATGTTGGGCTAAGAAGCTGTTTATTTCAATTTTGGTTTGAGAATTTTTGAGACATTGCGCATTGAGTGGTAGAACTCAACGCCTTTCCTGTACCAGAGGAGGAGAGAAAAATAAACAATTATTCTTCTGAATATTATTCGTACCAAGAACCATCGCGTTAACAGACCCTGTCCCACTGCGCCACGACGATCTATTAAACCTCCTAAATGTTTCTTCTGAGAAAACAAAATTCGTGTAGCCTATAAAGTCGTCCCGAAGGACCATCGCTAAGTGGGCTCGCTGTAACGAGGGTAGTTGACCTAATGTATTAAATGGACGTACTTGCCTTACGAGATCGCTGAGTGGGTGTTATGGGGTTCTTTCTGGAGAAACCCTGTGTTTTCTCTGTCTTTTATTAAAGAAAGCTGCACGTAAGAAATAAGGGAGGTTATTAAATGTATGCACTATATTTGTTATTACTTCTGCTATATATGTTTGTAAAAAGAATATTATAATTTGTTGTTACTTATCTGACTCTATTAAGTTGTTTGTACCACTATCGTCTGATCTGTCGAATAAATAAAAAACCCATTTTCAAAAAAGAACATATACTCAGACTTGCAATGTATGTATGTGGGTTCGGGTGAAATCTTTGAGCTCAATTTTGAAGTTGATATCTTCAACCGATTGAGCTGAAATTTTGTATACACGTTTAGTTTGGATGACAATACACGATAAAATATGTGATGTCAATCTAAATCCAATATGGAGGATATCGAAGATAGCCGAGTATCTATTTAGTCTACTTCTACAATATAGATATTAAAAGAAATAGGTCGTTGACCGTAACTCTAAAAATAATGTGACGTTACTATAAATCCAATATGGCGGAACATCTAAAATGGCGGAATAGTTATTATTTATGCACTTCTGCAATATGGGTATCAAATGACAGATCTTGCCGAGAACAATTGGAAGAATAATGTGACGTCACTTGAAATCCATAATATTATTATTATAACACTATTCAAGTTTTTTGTGCCATCATATAATGAAAGGTATGTTCGTACGATTGAGGTGAAATTTTGTATACACGTTTGGTTTGGATGATAATGCACGATAAGGTTTGTGACTTCATTCTAAATCCAATATGGCGGACCATCCAAGATGGCTATGACTAAATAGTTATATTTAATGCACTTTTACAATATGGGTATCAAATGAAAGGCAGGTTGAGAGACATTCAAAGTAACAGAATAGTTATGTAATATAAAATAATGCATTAGATATTCATAAATTGAAATACATAATGTTATTTCACTATTGTTGCATTTCTTATGTTATCTGATCACATATTTATCTACAATACCGTAATGTTCCCAATCACTTATCACATCATCAACACTACCGCGATCACACAACAATTATTCTCCTGAATTGTTGTATCACGCTCACTAATCACTTTTGGTCAAAGTACGGCGTGGCGGCGACGTCGTGCGCGGCGTCCAATGGCCACCAGCCCGACCGCCGCCACAACCACCACCAGCACCACCAACACGCGGACGTACCACCACAATGGGTGAGATTGTGTTGTTTTGATGACACGCTGCTGTTGTTTTTTGTTTCGCACTTAACATTTTTGCTTGTATGTATATAGGATCCATTAAAACGAGTGTAATAGAGTTGTTGTTAAGATTGTTGTTTCGGTGATACGCTGTTGTTTTTTTAGTTGTTATTTGCACTGAACATTATTTCTGCTTATTTTTGTTTTTCTTTTCAATTTAGTATCACTTTTTATAGCACATTTTGCACTTCTTTACTCTTTAAATTTGAATGTTGTTGTTTTTCTTTTATATTTTAGCACTAATGTGTGCATTTTTTCTTTTGTGTTTATTCATGATTTCTTATAATTATAATTTACTTCATTTTAATATTATTTTAATAATATTTATTGTGTAATTTCATAATTTTTTTACGCCTATAGATAGTAATGAAATATATAAAATAGAATTTGTACCTAATTAGATTTTTTTTTATTGGAGACAAATATAAAGTATGTTTTACGTATCGTATCTAAATAGCTCGTAACCCATCTATTTTAGTCCTGTATAAATCCAGGCTGAGTTATCTGCCGCTGTCTAAAGTATTATAATACGGAAATATAAAAGTATTGTAACAACAACGCGCGTATCGTAGTCGTGCTCTATCTATTCGCACTTTGATTCGACAGCCCCAACGTATTATTGTACACGTACGCATATTATACTGTAAGTAACACATATTGTGTCGCTCTGATAACGAGGCTAAACGTGGCGTTGAGTTCCGCCACTCACAGACATTCACATGCGAAATTGTAACTCAAAGTGAACATTAACTCGGTAGCCACTTAAGATTATAACCATTCTAGAATTTGATAAAAACTCTTGCTTTATCTCATTTTTCACAAAGATTTTTAGTTGTTTCGTCCGTAATAGTGTACTCTTTTCCTCTATTAGAGACGGAAAGTGAGAAAACTCTACGCCGCTCTTTTGTCTACGTCTAAGCGGGGAAATGAAAATAATATAAATATAATCATTTATATCTTATAATTTTAATTCCCTTACACGCTTATGTAATACATTTTACAACAACGAGCATTAAGAAAGTCGCGAACTAAATTTTGTAGTACAATATAGAACCTTCCGAGCCCCTGTACCCCCCCCCCCCCTTCATGTCCCCCGTCCCCATGTTATATGGTGATTGGCGGTGGACGGCAGGTGCGCGTGCGCCGGAATTATTGTATGGAAAGGGCGTGCTGTGGACACCATAGGTTATGTTTTGTGTGGGATTTGTAGATTTTGGTTAGGTTTTTAAAGTATTTTTTTAATTTTGAACTGTGTTGAGTGTTGTTAGATTTAAAGGATTTTTGGGCAAGGATTCGGTGGTAAAGGAGGTTTTCAGTTTTTGGAAGTTTTTTTTAACATTTGAGATTAAATATAATCTATGCAAAGGCTTTGTAGACATTAATTAAAATACTTGCATAATTAAAAAAAACAGATATTTTATTTTTATTTTTAATTTTCTTATATCGAACCCGTTATCTTTTTAAAACGACACAGTGACAATCGGACATTGTTTACGTTAATTCAAAAAAACTTTTGCTTTCACTCATAAATATTTCCATTGTGTCAGATATATTACATTTTTTAGGAACGTTTCATTTACTTTATATGGTTAATTAGTGGAATAAATACGAAGGGCGTGTTGTTGAATGGTTTTTTTTTCTTGTAGTATTGAAAAGTATTTATTAAGGCATTCTTTGTAATTATTTTATATAACACCTCTAACGAATAAATTTAAATATGTTATAAGTAAAGTTTAAAGTTAACACTCTACCCACAGCGAGACTTGTTGGTGGGTTCGATTCCTCCTCGAATGAAATATTTTATATTTTCGACGTACAAGTAGAGACATAAAAAGATTAAACATAATAATCGTTTAATTAACTATATACATTAGGGTGGGCCAAAAATATTTTTTTTATTAATTATAGCGAAAATATTGTTCTGGACTCCAAAAAATACGTATGATAAAAGGGCAGCTCTTAATTTTTATATTAAGAAGTGTGTCATCGCGATTTTAGATTTCCCATATAAATAACAAGGAGAATTGTGTATTTTTCATTTGAAACTTTGTTGCGATTACATTAATAGTATCGGTATAAACTGTGATTTCACCTTAGTGTTTCAGCGCTCGATTAGCGTGGTTTGAAGTTTAAAGTAAAGTATGGTAACCCTATAGTATTCCCACGGGACTTATCAAAATGTAACGAGGCAGAAGCAGCTTCGGGTACCGTGGGATAACTCTACTAGTTTCATTAATTATATTCTTAATTAAAAATGTTAATTTACCTACGTGTGCTGTTTTAACAGCTACATATAAAGTTTCTATTTAAATTAGAGCGCGCGTAATTTAGTTGAGTTAGTTATCCTTTTGGGCTCTACATGTAAGTATACGCGACAGGTCGTGGGTTCGATGCCCACTCCAGAAAGTGAAGGTACGTTCGCAGACCGTGACATACGGTCGTTCGAAGTTAGACGAACAAATATAGGTACTGTAACTGACCAAGATGCCAGCATGCCATTGAAACATTTCATAAGCGCCTCATAAGCGATAAACTTGCCTTATAAGTGCAAAAGTGTATGTGGTATATTTTAAAATAATAACTTTTTTATATAAACAGTTAAGTTTATTGCTCGCGCGTTCCCTAACGGTGAGACAGTATCTTAACATTTTCATGTTTATACTGTTTTTGGGGCTCATTTTGTCCCACGCGGTTCAGTCCCGACGTGAAATTAAACGTTGCGTAAATCTCTATTTCTATATCACTACTAATAATGTTTGGATATTTGATAAAGTCAGTCACAATATCTTGTGATATAGCTAAGTCTCACTGGCCTCTGTCTACCAGCTGTTGGGATAGACCTGTTTCGTAAACTGTTCCTTTGGTTTCGAATGTATGTATGGGATATGAAACTTTATCTGTTATACCTATCGCCAGCCCTAACAAAGCATCGAGTATAGTCACCGTTGCAGACGCTGTTCTACTGCGCCACAACGGCCACGTACTGTGTGAATTATTGTTTCTCGGTAATAATAATGTTACCCCAGCGTACGTACGTATTCGTACTTGCAGCGTAAGGCTGTTTACGTATGAGACGTTTGAAATGTATGTGTATGTATGCATTAAGGTCATCGAGGTTCGAGTCCCTTAAAATGCTGATGATGCTTGAATTACACGTAAAATAAAGCGGGGGGTCACGGGCGGCGGTGTTCATTTATCAGGTGACCCGTACGTTCGTTTGCTTGTTTTGTTATACGTCTTTCACAATGTCTTAATGGGAACGGAATATCTTAACACTAGGTCTCCAGGTTCCCTCTGCCCGGCCCGTTATGTGTGGCAAAAAAATAATGAAATGAATGCAAAAGGTAATACAAATAAGTTGTTATAAAATTATATTTGCTATTCAAAAGAACATTAAAGGTGACAAACGTACAGTCCGAACAAGGCCTTAGCCACCACCCTCGCGTTTTAGAGCGAGACAAAATAGTTAAGTTTGGGGTGCGCGGGCGCCCCTATTTTATGCTTCGCGTAGTGTCTAAAAATAACTATAGGTACTACAATAAATATTGGAACTTCATCCTTACGATCTTTGGAAGAGGGTTGGAAGTTATACTACGTTTTATATGTATGGCACACGTTTTGTTATAGGAATTTGGACTTTATTGTGTCTAAGTTATGGTTTAAATTTAATTTAGAGCTCAAGTAAAACAGATCAATAGATAACCAATTTATTTTGATCTCTACATTGTACTAGCTAACACTAAGAGTTCTTATACATAACCCATTCGAAGTGCACGAGGTAAAATAGCCTATAGCCTTAGTCGATATAAGAATATTTTCTAGATTCGAATCAGCAGTCTGAGATTAGCGCTTTAGCCAAACAAACTCTACGGCTTTATAATATTCGTTGAGACCATATATAATAGTTTAGTTAATTAAGTGTTTACTTTGGAAGGTCTTTTTACAGTGGTTAGGGTGCACGGTGTATGTGAAACGAGTTGAATGTGACGATTTTTTTTGCACCACTAAATTTATTAGCTTTCGAACTCGGATAAGAAATAAGATTCGATATAGATAGGGTGAATTTTATTAATAGAACTCGATTTTTATGTCGTTATAATATAGGTAGCATAATCCTAATCCTGTTGGGGCCGTCGTGGCGCAGCAGCACAAGGGTGTGACTGTAACGCGAGGGTTATGGGTTCAATCCCTACTCGAGGAAGGAATATTTATTTACGTTTATATATTCCATTTCTTCGCTCTAGTCTGACAAAGCGCAGTGTTGAGTTCGGCCACTCAACACGCAATACCTCCAGAATTCGGCAGAAAGTGGGGAACGAAGTGTCTTAACACTAGCTTCCCTCTGTCTATCCTGTAGGTACCTTAGGTAATCCGACTCAAATATTATTTGAAAACGCGAGCGAAACTAACATTTGTCTCAAAATTCTCCAATTCAAAACCTCGAAATGGGCTTGGTGATCTGAAGTACAGGGTATTTTATTTCAGGCGTCAGTCTTTATTCCAATTACTGTAATTATTGCTGATGTGATAGTATGTGAGGAAAGATTTTTCCATCCATCATAAATATATAAAATCACAACCCCAAAACAAGAGACAGAGCGTGCAACTATAAACGCTACATTTTGTGGGTCCGATTTCCAGTCGAGAAACTGAAATATTTAATATTTATTCTCCTTGCTCTGGTAACGAGGCGAAGAGCGCCGTTTAGTGCAGACTCAAAACGTAATATTACAAGTATTTGATGAAAAGTGAGATAAGGCAGTCTCTTAATGGGAACGGAGTGGCTTAACCAATAGGGTCTCAGGTTCCCACTGCTATATGCAGGATATAGTATGAAGTTAAAAAGCTAAAACGCTAACCCATAAATAGTTTAGTATTCACTACTTATATGCAAAGTGGAACATTACCTGTCCTGTTCTGTTATCAGTTCAGCTGCTGTACTCGTACTACATGTTGGAATCTGGAATAGAAATGTTGTTACATTATTACTACTGTCTCTGTACTTGTCAATTATCCCCGAAACTCCATTACGCGCAAGTGTGCAAGCTCTACCTGACGACGACAGAGACGGCAACACAATAAATATTCATACGCTAGAGCGAGACAGCATACGACAGATGTTCACCAAAGTATGCGGGTGGTTTTTTTTTTTTTTTTTAAAAAAAGGTAGCTCAGTGTAGGCTATTGCCCGCTTCCTGGCCGCGCGTGGGAATTTAGGCTTTGAAGTTTGACCTGTTTGTATTTCACACCTAAACTGAGCTACACAGATGTTTTATTATGCTTACATACAGTCAGTTATTCTTTGTCTTACTTTATTATAGTTTTGTTTGTAGTAAATAGTTTGGATTTGAATACGTGTACCTCGCTGTGGCTATTGATTTTGATCTTATTGATCTTCGTTAGCATCTTTATGGGAGATGAGTTTCTCTTAGTGTTGAAATGTGTTTACTTTTGATAAGGAATGAATATATTTAATGCGTGGAAGTAGTCTGATGACCTGGTTTAATTCTGTACCTACATATTTTTAAAGGCAGTATTTTAACTGGATTTTAACATTATTTCTTTTTTAGCATACTACCTCCTTAGTGTTTTCTCGCTTAGTCAACTAGCAATTACTAAACGCCAGAATAAAACAGAACATAAGGGAGAACATTAGTAAATACATACATTTATTTAAAAAACTATGGGGTTAGCGTTAGTACATATTTATGTATGTATTTTGAGCTAAAGTGGAAAAGAGTAAAATAAATTTACAATATCAATTCGGAAACGGAACTGTGTTAGATGCGTGTGCGCATCCAATTTTTGATTTTTTGCCTGGAGGGTGCCTTTTAACAATCGGCATTTCTTACTCTCTCGCGCATAAAACACTTTGCATGTACCTGTCTCGCTCTGCGGCCGCGTTCGGGGATGCTCGGGGGAGTTCGGGGGTGTCAAGCGCCAGATGTTCAGAAGATTGTTTTTTTTACCTTTTTCCTTTCGATTCGGCTCCGAACAATAGCGGCTTAAGATTTTAAAGCATATGGCGAAGGATTCACAGGTATACAGCCTTTTGGAAATGCTAAATTTATTTGCGCCCGTTAACATTTACGTTAATGTAACTTTTAAGTTTTGTATTGTCATGGTATGAAATAATGTCGGTTTTCGTTCTAATATATACGAGTATGATGAATTGAGTATTTAAAACTATCTTTTATTGTTTGTTTTTAAAACAGGACATCTATTGGTCTTTTGTTTGACATGGCCAAATTTTTACATAGAATTTCAACGTATTTAAATTTAAATATAAATACATGAGTAATACTTAAACATATTATAAAAACTTTCATATAAGTAAAGTATTGGTGTAGGAGTTATAACGTTTATTAAGTAGGTACATTAATATACATGTATCATACATATAATATCGTCGCTTCACGTCGTATCCCGCAAAAAGACTCCCTACGCACCGCCCAATTTGGGAGACATTGCGTATTGAGTGATAGAATTCAACGCCGGGTTCGCTCCGAGGGACACCTGGATACACAACTTTTGAAAACTGCATAATTTTTTATTCCTTTTAATTACGTGTCATTTTGTTCTTATTTATCAAGCTTTCGTATTTAATGATCAATTTATTTCTGTTTTTTGCAGGTAAGTGCGGCCGATTAACCGACCTGTATATAATAATTTAATTGTGTGTTTTACTGCTAAGTGTGGCGTCCGGTTGGTGTAGCACGCAAGGTATGGGATGTAGCTATTCAATAAAGGGTTTTTATATTGATTATTATTATTCAAGTGGTGAATCGTTTGTTTGTGAGATAGGAAAATATTGTTTTTTTTTTTTAGAAAATCTTTAGAAATTTGGACGTAGTACAGAGATATAACACGATGTATAAAACACAAATTCACTTTTTTCCGTTCATCCATTCAATTGTTTGAAAAAAACTTGTGTTTATAACACACAATTAAGATATATGTTGAATATATTTAAATACAATTTTTAACTGACTTCAAAAAGTACTCGATGATCAACTAGGCGGGACGTTTTTTTTATATATTGAAATAATTATTCAATTGTTTGTGTTATTCGCTTCACACTTGTACCACACATCGGTGTCGTCCCCCCGAGCGATAAAGCGTCGCTTCGATTCCCGCGTCGGAAATAGCTCGGGTCAACCACCCGGCCGGAAAATTTGCACGCACTCCTCCCGCACCAGCGGACGATGCGCGGGAACGTGGCGCTTACTTGTGGTGTAATGTAAACTGTAGGGTCTAGGGTCTAGTTGAGAACACTATGTTCTGTTTAATATACATATCTACTAAATAGAAAAAGCAAGATGTGCAACACATGACAAAAATCTATTCGATTTTCTATCATTTTATTGTTTCCCTGGAAAATAAAGTATATCAATTAGTGATGAGTTTTCCTCCTTTAGTTTATTTATGTTCTCTTAAGTAAAAGTAGGTCGGCTAAGTTATATAGGTTAAATTGTTATAATTATAAAATACCAAAATATTATATAAGTAATATAATTTGGTAAATCAATTAAAATAAGGAATAGATTGGCAAACGAGTGGGAGACCTACTTTCAGTAGTTAATGGCCCTAGAACGAGATGTAAAAAAAATCGACTTTGACTTTGTGTGTACTTTAAGACGTAAATTGTCCCGGTTTTTCTCGTAGTCGTAGAAATTTAGAGAAATCCTCTCCTAGTGCCTCCTATGCTCCATGCACCTACCTACATGTCATATATTAACTTTCTAAGTTCAGTTGTTTTGTCTGTCTGAATTTCAATACATTAATGATTTAGTATTTTTTCCGTACGATCCACCCGTTGCCATAATCTAATATTTGCTGTATGGAAATACATATTTGTGTATGCGCTGGACACGTGCCGTTATCAATGTTTAACCTGATACCTTATCGGTGGGAGGGTGCAGTGAGTCAATCTAATTTTGATTTACTATTACAATGCTTATTTGTTTAATTTGTAATTTGTAACTAGTTAGTGGCCGTGTGGCTGTGATAGACAACTACTACCGACACTACCAAACAACAAATAAGGAAGGGCAGGGGAAGTGGAACCTGTTACCCATGCGAGGAAATTAATGAAATAGATTTCCTTGTAGGAACTACCTCTTTCATTTCTAGAGTATATTATAATCTATATTTAGCGATATTATAATTTAAAAACTAATTAACACATGTTTACAAAAATGAGACTTACATGACCTCAAACTCGCATTTTATGTATGATAATTTGTGTTGAATGTAAAAAGAGGCGGGAGTGGGGGAAACCGTTTCTACGGCAGGTGCTACGAAACCCAGTTACGATAGTGCCCATGGGATGACACTAGCGCTTGTTAGCGAGTGTTCGAATATGTAATGATATATACAAAACCACAAGACCGGTATATACCGGCTAATACTTATTCATATTGAAATTTAAAACTCACAAAAGACATTGAACACGGATTAAAGACCGCGTAATGTCTGAAACTACGACTTAACCCGTTTTGATAAAGTTTAAAGCTTAATACAGATTTTATTAAGCATTGTGCGCTCTACCCCTTCAATAGTGTTGTGTAGTAAAGTGATGTTCGGCTTTTTTTATAAATTAAATCGAGTTGTCATTTAATTTTTGCGTGTTCCGTAGTTTTATTTTGTTTTTCCATAATTTTGTTTTCAACGGGAGAAAGTGATTTTTGAAATTATTTAAATCTTATGAAAATTATATATTTAGTTCATTTGGTAGGATTTGAATCTACACCTCTGGAATACTGTCCAATCGCTCCAGCCATAAAAGCACGATTATGACGCTTATGGAGCTACTTCAATTTTGTTGTTAAATATTCCGTGAGGCCGTCGTGGCGCAGCTGCACAAGGGTGTGACTGTAACGCGAAGGTTGTGGGTTCGATCCCCGCTCGAGGAAGTAAAATATTTATTTACGTTTCTATTTCCATTTCGTCGCTCTTGTGTCGACGCAAAGTGCAGCGTTGAGATCTGCCACTCAACACGCAATACCTCCAGAATTTGGCAGAAAGTGGGGAACGTGAGTGTCTCAACACTAGGTTCTCTCTGCTTACCCTACTGTGTGTAGGATACAGCGTGAACCTGAAAAAAAATATTCCATTTACTCGACGGAAAATCGAACCCACAAACTGCACGCTCACAGTTGCTCGCTCATGTCCCTCACCACGACTGGCTCAAAGGATGGAGTGTACATTCATTATCATTAGATATCACAACTCATTTTGATATCATATAACATTTAATAATATTTAACTTAGTTGTTTAAACAGTTAGTCAAATAGTACGGAACCCCTCAGTCCTCTCCAAGCGCTCAGATTTGTATC
Source organism: Heliconius melpomene rosina (assembly GCF_056956725.1). Taxonomy (NCBI): domain Eukaryota; kingdom Metazoa; phylum Arthropoda; class Insecta; order Lepidoptera; family Nymphalidae; genus Heliconius; species Heliconius melpomene. Next base: position 282,539 of record NC_140395.1, on the reverse strand, counting down.
CCATCAAAAAGACAAGTTGAACGACCGCTTTGAAAGCGACCAAAGGGTCTCTCACAATGGCCCTCCCTTACATTTTGTATGGCCTTGTATGTAATTGCATGAAATTAATAAGTTAGCACGCGTCGATGAAAAAAATATTTTTTTTTTTCATATTTTTTTCTTGTGCCTTTTTGGTTGTTGAGGCGAGTATGTGATTGCTTTGTCTTCGCTGGTTTTTATGATTTGTAAGATTATAATTTTGGATAATGAGGGCAAGGCAAGACAAGACAAGGCAATAAAAATAGTGTTCCAGGGAAACGTTTTTCCGCTTTTTTTAAGTATTTGCGTTCTGGTGCAACGGCGCTACCTGACTAAATACAAATTATTGTTATCTCTTCGTTCTCCTAAGAAGACAAAATAGGTTTATTAGGATCATAACACTATAAAATTTTTTTCGAAAAGTGAGGAACGGAGTTTCCTAACACTGCCTGCTATATGCGGGAATATAATGTAAAACTATTTTTTTGTTTGTATTTTTTCACATTTATTGGTAATAGGAAGAGGAAGTCCTAAGTGATATGTCACCCTATAGAAGATTTTGCATACAATTTAATAGAATTTGTTCCTTCACCTTGCTTGCAACAGTTTAATTTGTCAGGAAGTAAAATTTGAACACCCAACTATCGGCCAAATAAACTGTGATCGAATGAATCCACTCTCACTATCTTAAAAGATGTATAAAATATTAACAATACCTGTGCCTAAGCACTTTTTGTTAAACAGAATTCTATAAGGTTTTATATTACATTCCGGCATTTGACATGTCTAGGTCTTGTATAGAATATAGTTTATTAACTTTTTGTTGGGTTATTCGATGATTATTAGATATATAGATTTTTGTAATAAGTGTTTTTCTTTGATACTACATTTGTTCTCCGCTCTATGTGCTTGCTTATGTGTCCTGCGGAGACCTAGAAGAGGTTAGAATCTCATAAGAGAACACGTTTAACAGTTGAAATTAAAAGATATATAATTATATTAAAATCGCCATATTTTAGTTTTCATTGCTCAGTCAAGGCTCCCCCTGTCCACAAGGCAACAAGCAACTCTCGCGCACTTGACCGTCCCCGAGTCCGATGTTTGTATGTATACATACATTGTATGTAGATTTACGCAGGTGTGCCGCTGGGGTGGCTTATCTACCCCTGCTCATACCTATTTGCCGAGTCGTTGACCATTTAAAGGTACCTATGGAGTTGATAGATTCTTTTTCTTATGCTTGGAACAGCTAATAAATAATATATATATATATTTTTTTAAAATGGTTAAGAAAGGGTTTTACTTATATATTTACTTATATTTTTTTTTGTATCTCAGCGTGGAATAACACTTTAAAAGTGTTAAAAATTATTATAAGTTAAATATTTGTTTAAATATAATATATTAAATTTTATTATGAGAGAGTCGCGAAACCTTTGAATGCCAAAACTAATATTGTAGTATATTCTTACAATTTTCTTTTTTTCATCGAAGATATAAACTTGAAACTACACATGTTTTTATTGAAGAACATAATAAACATATTACATATTCATTTAAATTCATTCATTCATCACACGTCTTGGCAATTGACATCATTATCGGAAACAAAAAGTAGTCCAAATTATTATAAACTTTCATAATTAATTGTGTAAACAACTGTACCGTTCTTAAATATGTCACGACGAGCATCGAACTCGTGGCCACCTGCGCAAATCACTATGCCGCAGGTAATACTGCGCACGCGCTGACGACAGATGTTCCAAGTCGGCTCGCGTCGGCCGTCTTGAAGAAGAGGAGTGTAGTTACGATACTTGTTGGGTTAGGCTCTCTACATCTGTTAATTGTGAAACGTGTGTTCGTTTCCTACTCGGGAGAACAAATATATTTAATTTCTTTTTCATTTTTCCCGGTAAATAAACGCGACGTTGAGCTCCTCCGTCACATGTTTGCTTGATTAGGAACTTTCGTTATGTGTACAGTTCCTGACTTTATGCTGTATGCTACATATAGCAGGGTCACAACTGTCCGCACAATTGTTTTGAAATGGGGACCGAAAGTGTTGCCTGTTTTTTTATAATGAAATCAAATTTAAAATTTTAATTAAATTACAATTTTAAATTAATTGATTTAACTCTTCTGAGGCCATCGTGACCTGCCCAAATGGCCTGACTGCAAACGAGATGGTCGTGACTTCGATCCCCCACTCAGGGATATTTTTTTATCATTTCTATCATCAGATAAAATGTGGGAAATAAGGGAAGGTCTTAACACCGGGTTGTCTCTGGCTACATGCGGAATATAACGTGAAGCTTACTTCAAAAAGTTATTAAAAGGTCAAATATACATATAATATTGGTGTTGAATACCGCGACTCAACACGGAATTCCTCCAGGATTGAACGGAAAGTGAAAGCGGGGAACGGAACACATTTATCTTAACACTAGATTCTCAGGGTCCCAGGTTTCTTCTGCCTACCCTGCTACTCTTCTCTCTCTCTCTACAAAATCTATCTGCTTTAAGGACATGCGCCGTTGCCGTCCCACCCTCGTTAGAGAGAGACATACGCGAACGAGACGGAACATAGGGAGTGGAGTCTTTCTAATAATTATACTGCAAGATATTCTATACTAGACTTTATATCTATAGTTGCAAGATGGCATTTTGTAAAATGGAAGTATTCACGCTTTTCAAGGGTAGCTTTGAGTTCACAAAGTTTGTAGACTAGTGTTTACACGTATTTGCTGTGTTTGTTCCTTTTAGTTTGTATTGTGAAATAAGTGAGTAACTCATCGACGACGACGACGACTGACGATAGGCATTAAAGAAGAAGTGGGAAAGCGTGTCATTTATCACAGGGTTCAAAAAGGGCAAATATGTCATTGTTGCATCAAATATGCGAACGACATTGATTTGCAATTAAAACAAACAGCTATATCATATCATTTTGAATTACATATTTCTTTTTAATATTATTAATTAAATATTTAATAATAATATCACTTTTTGTTTTGAATACGTCGCTTTTGCTTACGAGTCTCCTATACAAACATATATTAACATATTCAAGATACATCGTCGACTAAATAGTAAATATTTCCTAAGAGGTCCTGTCCTGGGGCACAATTTCCACTCGTCTTCTACAGCATAAAGAAAAGAAAAGGAAATAAAGAAATAAAAAGTCATTGTCGTTACTATTTTTATACATTCTTTTATGATAAAACATCGGACGATTGATAATTTAAGACTAATTAGTTTTCAAAAGCTTAATCATGAAAGATAAGGAGAGCCAGTGACGCCATAGGCGCCATCATTAATCTACGTTGCCAGTAGGTACAACCCTCAATCAAAATGAAGGGGGGAATTGAATCCTCTATCCCTTAGCTTCTAATCTATTCCTTGAAGTTGGGTAGTGATGTGCTTCTCCAAAGAGACGACCACTTAACTAAAACAATATATAAAAAACATACGTTAGTATAAAATTGATATCGCTATTGTAATTGCTGGAAAGAAATCGATTTAATGTTCCTAACTAAGTTTAAATTGATTTGACATAATTATATCTGTAAACAATATTTGGATAGTTTTGTTCACTCCATGTACTTAAGCTAGTAGTACTTTTGCCTCCATGTTCGATATGTTGCAGACAGTACATATGTCGAACCCACAACCATCGCGTTTGTTAGGCACTGTGCCGTTGCGCCACGGCCTTAAGAAAATATATTAATATAATAATACTGTATTTTGTTTTTAAATATCCCGATTACTTAACGCGACGTGTCGAAGACGAGCGTCTCGCTCCTCGGCCACCTTACGCAATGCTCTCTTGGTGGCGGATAAAATTGTGAACACATGAAAGATGGAGGCGATTCGCCTTATTTGGTAATGCTTATATGTATTTAAATTTATTTTAAAATTTCCTGTAATCGGAAGCAGTTAGAGGCCATCCTAGCGCAGTGGCATTGCGTCCGACTGGTACCACTGAACACTAGGTTCCCTCTACCTTTCCTGGGTTCCCTGCCTTTTACATGCGGCGTACACCGTGAAGGTAATCTAATAAATATAAAAACGTATCAATTAAATGATTATTATTCATTATACGTATTTCATGATATTATTATATTCGCAAGTCTTAACCAAATACGCTAGATCCTTGACGTCCACCGAAAAGAGGACAATGACATTTGTTACACTGACGTTGTATTGTGACTTTGCTTGCGTGTTACATTAACTTAATTTTATGTTATTTTTATATTTAGTTATTTTTGTTTTTATTTTGTAGATAGTCTAGTGATAAATCTTTTTGCCTTTTAAGATAAGCCTTCGTGGGGCAACACTGTGTGACTGTAAACATGACAGTTGTGGGTTCGATTCCTACTCTGCATACGCTAGCCTAAGTTAGAACTAGCTGAACTGATTTTCTTATATCAAACCTGTTACCTATATTTTATTTTATTTTCACATTTATGATGAAGCATACGTGTAAATAGCAAAATCGTAGTTAAATGTTGTAAAAAATGTTTAATATAATAATGATATACAGATTTATAAACGTCGCCTATAAGGTGCGCCTAGTTGCAAAGTCATATCACAGTCTTAGTTTGGTTCGGCTTCTCTAGAAAAAAAAATATTAGACATGTTTTTATTTTTATATTTTTATATAGAGTACGACTTACGTGTATCTATGACGATTAAATAATGTATAATAATTGGGGTAATGTTTACTTTGATAGCTTGTTCCGCATATCCTACGTATAGCAGGGAAGACGAAGGAATTAATTTCTTATCAAAAAGTTTAAAAGTTACCGAAATAACACTCCATGTCCTAACATAAATTACAATACAATTAGAATATAATCGCTTCATAATTTTTACTCTGTAACTTGTAAGCCGCTGAAAATTAAAAAAATAAGTTGTTCAGAAACTTAACCTCATTGCGGGTGAGGAGCGGCAACGTCGCGCGCCTTGCCACTCTACGAAGCTTTCGATTACCCCACTTTTTGGGGAAAATTTTTGCTTTTATTTAGTTTTAGATTATATATTGTTTTAATGGCAACAGTGTGATGTAATTTTTTATTATTCTTTTAGTATTATTGTGTAATTTTCATAAGAGTAGGTACTTATTTTTTTTTTATGTATAATGTTGTCTCCTTTTTTTTTATGTGTGTTAAACAAAAGTAATATGATGATTATTTTTTTATAAAATAAAATAAGTAGTTTCTATTTTTCATAAAATAACTTTATTTGACAGTGACAGGTTTTTTATTCAACTGATAATAGGTATGCGTAATGATAAGAAAAATGTTTTGGCGAAGTGATTAGTGCTGAACTGCCACGCTCGGATCGCCATAATTAAAGAAGCAAAGCGAAAGAAAAATGTAAAAAATAAAAATAATACTATTTTTTTATTGTAATTATTACATTATATTAATAAAACTTAAACAATTATCAATATTTATTCATCAAAAACATATATCGCGGTTGTAAAACAGAAGCGAGCAACAGGCAACACAAACCAAAGTGAGCGGGCAGTCGACCGTGAGCGTCCCAGCGCTGTGCACGCGGGTATAGTCTTCGTTACAAAAGTAATATTGTGCAGTGACTTAGTGTTATTAAAACGAGGAGTGCTTGTGACCATAACTTGTGTACAACTCTGTGATAGTGTCTTTATTCTCTGGTTTTTTAAATGGTATACTTTAGAGTGGAATAGCGTTTATTTCTGCCCGCGTGTTGTTCGCGGACTTTGAAAGTTTATAGTTTTTGTCTATCTATCTATATCAAAAGTTGTGCTTTACAATGTCGACTCTATGTTTCTATATGTTCATTTATACGTTTAAATAAGCTTTTTTAAAAGTGTTGCGAGGTTGTTTTGTTCATTTTGGATGGTGTGGAGCTTTATTTTTAAGTTATGATAGGATTTTTTGAAAAATACATGACACAGATACACACACTAACACATTTATTTATCATGTTTAGAAAATAACTTATATAGTAGTTATTATTATAGTTATATACTTATATAGTTATTTTCTAAAAATAAAGTACGTAGGTGGGATTCGGCTCATACTTTATTCATATTTTTTTTTAAATAATGTTTGTTTTTTTTTTATTTCTATCATTATTCAATGATAGCAGAAATTCTTCACTGACACTCTCGAAGGAACTTTCAAAAATTTCAGTTGTCTCTCAGTCACTAGGTAACGGTAGAGATTTATATAAGACTAGAGACCCACTCGCGACTTCACCCGCATTAACTACACCATCATTTGACAAATCAATAAAATAGTTATTTTGTAGCACTTTTGTCGAACGAATAAGTTTATATTGATACAATTTTTTTATTTATTTAATAAAAAAACAATAATTAAACTAAACACTGCGTTTTCTTTGGTCGAGCCGTTGAAATTAGTCTACATACGTTACACACGCAAACAGGCGAAAATTTGGAAAATCATATTTTTGTGTTCTATGAAATATATAAATACCACCAGTTACGACTGGTGCTATTTCATGGTCATATTTCACGTATAGACAGCAACTACTAGGGGCGCGAACCGGTGTAACCCTATGGGGAAATTTGTCACCTAATTATTCCTCGAGCCAATTGAATTTTTTGTCATATCTATATGTTTGCTCATATCTATATGTTTGCAAATTTTCATCTCAATCGGTTAAACCGTTTGGGAGCCTATCGGTGACAAAGATGTAAAAAGTCTCCAGTAGAGCGTAGATCTCAATAAATTTATCTTTTATTTAGTTTAAAAAGTGACGTATTTCGTAATTGGTAAAAATGTAACTTTTTTTGAAATCGGAATAACAATGGAAAAATAAAAAAAAACTAATTTCTTTTGTTCTAGAACGTGTGTACATAGGTGTACAATGGCGTTTGCTAAATGATTAGGATTTTCTCATTTTATTGAGTTTTTTTTCTTAAAAAAATGTGTTTGGTTTTTATAATGTTAAAATGATGAAAATGATTACAAAAGCCATCGCGGCGGACAAGCGCGGGGTTGATTACCTCTACTCACCATTCAATGTCGGTTATATACATCTATATATATCTATATCTATCTACAATCTACAAAGATGTTCTGCAGCCGCAGCTCTCGTAAATCACAAGTTTTCTACCCCTTCTCGAGCCGATTGCCTTTTATAACTTATTAATTATTCACAATGTTTCAAAGTACGAATTACTTCGCGAAATATTACTTTCTTTTGTAAAGCGTACTTTTGTGTAATGAAAAATGTTTTATGCGATGAAACGATACCGAGATGTCAATATGAATAGGAAATAGGCGGGACCAGGAAACGTATCATAACTTACCCACGCTCTATTTAAAACGACTGCTTGGATTAACTCTATATAAAGTATAACAGTGTTGTGACTCACCATAGGTAGTGCTGTGCTCGCTTTGGCAACAAGGCAAAACGCGGCGTTGATCTCCGCCACTCAACACGCAATGACAACAGAGAGAGGGGGCCTATCCAAGGTGGTTCTATGAGCACTATGCATTCGTATCACCTACGGCCGAGTAATCTAAAGAAATACGATAATGTAAACAAGTAAATTATCAATGAGTCAGATGATAACAGTGATTGTCATTTCCAAAATTGTTGCATCACCAACATTATCATGTTTTTTAAAATTTTATTTATGTTTTTGGCATAAGCAGTGAGATGTCACTCTGTTTTTGGACTGACTTCAAAAAAGGAGTACATTTTTTTACTTTATTGGGAAAAGTTTTTGCTTTTTTAAAGTTGTTCCGTTCCCAGATAATCGGGTTTTAAATTTTTTGTTCGTTCTGCACTTTACAGAAAAAAATGAAAGCCGAGAATCTTTAGCAACCAATATTTGATACATTTATTTATTTATATATTTTTAACTTTACGCTTTATCCGGAACCTAATGTCAAGATATTTTGTTTCACACTTTCCGCCAACTTTTTGCTGGAACTCAACGCCGCGCTTTGTCTTGTTACCAGAGCGAGAAAATGAAAATATAAAATGATTCGTTTCCGCAAATGAGAAGGGAACCTACAACCGTCGCGTTTACAATTAAACGCCTGTGCGAGACGCCGGCCACGATTTATTGTCGAGCTTTTTGCATTTCAAACTTTTATACCTCCTTTGAATGCAACGACAGAACTATATATTTACTATTGTTATATTGAAAAGAACTTTCTAGAAAACACTTGCAGCGGACAAAAGCGGTCGTCGGTCGAACGAATGCGAAACTATTTATGTTCTTATAATTTGTTGCTCAATCGATATACTCACAAGTTTATATTTTACTTTTTACCCGACTGCGGTGAAGTCTGCGACTGCGGTCTTCTGCAGGAACTGTTCAACTAGCGAGCAGTAGGAAAGTGATTTCGTTATTAACTACATGATATAATACACTACATAGTATATAAGTTATAAAGAATCGTTGTTTTTCGCTAAATAATAAATAAAATATTCACAGGTGTTTAGTTTCTACACTGACGTGGTGCTACGTGGCTCTCGGGGGGAGGTCGCCCATTGCTGGGTGGATTGACAAGTTGTTTCTTTTTATTTACTTGACAATTTAATATCTTAAAAACGTTTCATTTATAACTTTGATGATTTCTAATTGTAATTATTACTAATTTTTTTTATTTACTAGGAGAAACAAAGCTAGCTTGATCAAGCCTTTTCTCGCATACCAGGGAAGGCAGAAATAGCCTAGTGTTAATTTTCACTTAAGTTTCGAAACATTGCGCATCTTATATACTGTAATGGATTGTAAATGAAGAAACCTTAAACCACTTAGATTAACCTATAAAGCTCTGTTCAATCAGTATGCCAGCCCGACAGGAGCCTCTCTGCGTTTCTCACTAACTTGCCCGATAAATAAATCATAGTATTAAATATCTTATAAATATTCATTGCGCGTGCGCATGTCGTCGTTCCGTCTACATCTACATACATATATATACATATACAGTATACACATACGTGCGTACATACAGACAGATGTGTTTGAATATATCCCGCAATTGTAGGGTAGATAGAAGAAAGCTAATAGTTAAGACACTACGTTCTCCGCCTTCCGCCGTAATAACATGACGTGTAGATTTGTGTAACTCAGCGCCGTGACTTTTCTTGCCACCAGTGCGGGAAAATGAAACTGAATGATTTCAGGGGGATGGATTTCCATTTTCCCGTTGTAGTTTCCTCCTTTCCCGCACTGGTATATTCCCTCTGAACTCTTGATAAACAAGTATGCAACACAAATTAGGTTGGTCAACCATACAAACTAAAGAAAATAACTAATTTTCTGTTTATCAATATATATTCAACATATTAATTAGGTGATAAGATTATCTAAGCGTCCACCTGAAGGCAGTGCGTCATATGTTTGTATGTACATTTCACGTGGACGATTGTGGGGTAACGAGATAAAGCGCGGCGCTCAGTTCCATCACTCAACACGCAAGGTTGCCTCTGTCAACTCTGCTACATGCGGGTTATAGCATGAAACTAAAAAAAGACTATTTCTGCCTTTAGAATTAAAATGAAAATGTAATAAATATATCAAATTATTTAATTAAACTGCGTATTTGCCAGGCACGAGTAGGTATAACATGCTCCCATCGTGCGTAACAACCGGATGTCGCGGAGAGTGTCGGGTTCGTGTCCCGGCAACTCGAGATCATCCGGTGACACCGGTACGCCTAGTGTATTGATTTGAGACATCCTGATTTTTTTATGTATGTCTGTTTGTTCCTACGTTTTTAGGTAACTAAGGAAATAATCATTTCTGGGTCATAATATTGTATTTTTTTAGCTTGTCGTTTGGTACAGCAGGTTCAGGCAGAAAGAACCTAGTGTGGGTAGCTTTTCGAGATATTTCTGTTTTACATAATAACAAGTTAAAGCAAGTGGGACGCCACGTCAACGTTCCATTAAATAGATAATAATAGAAAACACTTCCGTTCGACGTTAGGGGTTGTCATTTACTAGGGAAGGGGAGTTTAGAGGAAAGGGGTGAATTGAATATCTGTAATTTTAGAGTTAATTCAAGCTTATTTGGGGCTGTATGAGTAATCACATCACTAGTAGGAAGATTGTAAATGTGTTCTGCCACTCAACGGAATGTCTCAAAAATTTAATGGAAAATGGGGATTATTTTTTTCCTTTATAGGTCACAAACAGTAAAATTCCGTTTACAATAAATGTTGATATAACATAATCTAGGCAACGATCTGTCTGATTAATTGTTTAGCAATGCAGATATGTATGCGCGTACGCGTACGTGCGTACACGTCACTCGCGGTAGCTACCAACAGTTAGGAATCATTGATTTGTCTTATTGTTTACCATAATATACAACAAAATTCGTATGAACGCCGATCACACAAATTGTCAATTAGCGATGATAGCTTAAGTAAATTACCAGCGATAACCTCCACAGGGCACATTATGCAGGAATGCGTATCGAAAACGCGCACCTACGAGTATGTATACATATTGCAAAGTGCAAAGTGTTTGTTTGGTTGAACGCGCTAATCTCAACAACTGCGACTGTAAAGGCGACGGTCGTTGACAACTTTCCGTCGAATCTTATAAAATATGTAGGCGATGTTAGATCACGTTAATTGTTAATCAGAGCCACCTCTTGCACTTAGAGTATGTCATTCGACGCGGGCGAAGCTGCAGCTTGCGCTAAGAGAAGGCGTCGAGCGGTCTCGCTGATATTTATAACATATTAAATATTGTGTAATAAAGCTGGTCGCGGACGTAGCGACTATTTAAATGACTATTGAATTAACTTATTGTATATAATTTAATATAATTGTCTTGATGTTTTTTCTTGCATTTTGTATTTCACTTAGAGGAAATCTGCATATCACGACTTTCCGTTCTCTGCTTTTTACTCAATTATTGACTATTAATTGCATAGCGGAACCATGTGTTAATGCGGTTTAAACAGGGAAAACCATTTTTTTTGTATAACGTGATTTTTTTTCTAGACATGAATGCTTTGGAATTAACTAGTTTCACTAACTAGTGTTATATAATACCTACGCGTGTATATATTATAGTATATCCGCGACAGAACAATAGTGTTTTTCTTACACATTACTTTGATATTAAATAACGCCTTGTTACATACAGCTAGGGTTGTCAGATCCAGGACATTTCTGGGGCCACGAACCCCATCAAATTACTGAACATTTCCCGGTCATCGTCCCTAACTTTGTTTTCTCGTTTCTGTAGGAATTGCGAAAAATCCTCTCAGTGCTCCGGAGTCGGCACGTTATAATTTCGCTACGAAGGGATAAACAATATTTATGCAATATAGTAAACATATGCAATACTTCCATGTTGCACCTGTTGTCAATATTTTGTTAAAGTGCGCTTTGATGTGTCAATTCAGTCATTCAGTTAAAACTAATTTCACCTATGAATACTTAACTTAAAGGCCGCTCTGGCGAGTCACATGGATACTTTAGTTATCTAATTATCCTAATGAAAATATTGATATATTAAAAATACCATTATACGACAAACCTGAATGATAAATACAGTTTTTTGCAATAAATATAATATTGGCCATCTACGGCCACGACCCAACCGGGACTCGAACACGCGACCTTGCCACCCAGGTGTCCACCTGGTATGATTAGGTACAACAGATGTGGAAATGAGGGTGTTTTTACTGACCTGACTGACTGACCTTTCGTTGGACTTACAGATGTTACTATGTTACATTTATTTTCCATCGTTGTTCATCGTCCTACATCAGTCAATCACACTCCAACTGTACGGATGTAAGTTCAATTCCATTGTAGGGGAGGATTTTTTAATGTATTTTTTTTATTTGGAGGGAACTTGGTGTAAGAAAACACCAACTTACACCCTAGAGCTTCTTTTACACGGTAGAGATTTTTGTTGTTATTTAAAAATAAACAGAATAAATCATAGAAAGCAAACTTAAATTATATATTTTTTAAACTTTTGTATTTGTATCACATTTAAGGCATTGAAATTGTTAAGTATTTATTGTTAGATCACTAAGGATTGTCTTTTATTATTGGCAAATACCGCCACTCAACACGCAATGTCTTGAATTTACGCGGGGCAGAGTGTCTTTACACTTGGTTCCCTCCGCCTACCCTGCCGTATGCGGCAGCCAGCAATCGAAGCTATGTCCTAGGATAATTGCATTCCATCAAGTTAAATAACCCTTACACACATAAAATATATTTAATGATTTAAAAAATAAAAAGCAAAAATAACAACATTTACGACATTCTTCAGTTTAGTTGTAATTCGACCAAAAAATCCGGGTCATCGTCGAGTTGTACGCAGCGGGCACCGAACCGGTTGTCCAGCTGGCGGGCAGGTGGAGCCCCATCTATGTATTTATAGATTCTCTTTGTGTAATTGATTTTGTGCGTATTTGTGTATTGATATGTGTTTTTGTGTGTATAGGGAAATGGAAAAGGGAAGGTGAGACTGAGGTTTTCTCTGCCTTTTCGACTATGAACTGAATTAGGCAGGCTAAAATGGCGGCACAAGATTGACTTTTATGACGCATTTTGCGTGGTAGGAAACTTAGAGTTAAAAATCTTTTTCTCTAATTCTAGCTTCCTAAAAAAATTCTTTTTCTCTAATTTTTATTTATAATTGATTGAATGCTGGAGAGTTAACGTTGTATCCCGCTTATAGCAGGATAGGCAGGAACCATCGCTTGTGCAGTAAAGCAAGTACTACTCTGATAGTTAAGGTAGGCTCCCTGAGCTTTGCATGTTGACCGTAACAAGAGACCGTGTGAAGCTGCGTCAGCTATAATGGGTGTCTGGTTACACCACGCCGGTGGTCGTGGGTTCCGATTACCGACGATGTTTGCAACTGTTGGCAAACACTCCTTTTTGTAGGATATTTACTTTATCTTGTGGCTTATGATGGTCGTGAGGTTGGTTGGTGTTGCGATTCGAATCCCCCCCGAAATGAATTATTTTCAGTTTCGTCATAAGCATAGCCATATGCAAATTACATAGCCAGAAATATGCAGAAAAAAAACAGATGTTTCCGTAGGTATTTCAAGAAATCCTCTCTCAGTGCTCCCCCGACTCTCCAAGTCTCTCGGTAACAGACGGAGTTTTGTATATATAAATTACTAAATAACGATTAGCCATTTAATGAAATCATCATTATTTGAAGTGCCTATAGGTAGCACATATTTGTAAATGTAAAGACTTCATTAAGAAGACGTAGAGTAGCTCTGCATCTCTGGCTCTCGCGCCAGGGGTTAAACGTGCAGACGAAGACTCTTTAGTCATTCCTAAAGAATTGAATCGAGGACCACCACAGACACAGTGTAACCCGATACCGTCCCCTATACTCGGTATATGGACGGTTCTCTACTTCATATGGGAGTATTGTTATGCCTTTCCAAGAGAGTAGATCCTAGAAACAAGGTTGAAAATTTTAAAAAGTTTACTGAAATAGGTTACTAGTATTTTTGACGAGATTATCGTGTGGGGGCAGAGAGTGGCTCTCGTTTTCTTATTTCGTCAAAGTGTATATTTCCGCCGAAAGCTTAATTCAAAAAAGTTTAATCCAAAATTTTAAGTTCAACTCTTTAAAAGTTTTTTATTAAAAATATAACATCTGTAGATGTTTTTTGTAGCAATTTTTTTTGCTGTTTTTACTGCAAATTTTTGGCAAATTTAAGGAAACTTTAATAAACGTATTATGGCACTAACTACCTGCTGCCTTTGTCTCGCAGCCCCGGTTCTATTCCCAGGAAGGTGTTAGTCGGTTAAGTGATTTCACGCTGCGGTAAATAGAAACTAGTTGTTTTTAGATTATGCATAACTGTATAGATTAAAAGAAATGTTTTTATAGAATTCCCACCTTCCGAATGACTTACACTAAATAGCAATTTAAAATTTCAATAATTGAGTCGGCATTTTAAAGCGCATCTTGCAAAAAAATCTCATTGTTTACGATTTTGCGGTCAGGGTGGTCCCATCTGTTGCGGGCAAGTATTTTAAGTGTTAATAACTATAACGTGTGATGCCATAAACCAGTGAGTGATGTATCCCAAAGATGGCGATGCGTCATGACCTCAGCATGGACCAGAGTTTCCTTCCGGCAGATCCGCCTCCGGTTCAAGATCACTACCAGCCCAAAGCTGACCTAGCGTCCGAATACTTCAACACATTCAACCAAATATGCGATAACTATAGAGAGTCCGATGTGAATCTTCGACAAACGTCAGACACCTTGAGGTTGTCTTCTGAAATACTCGATGGACGTCGCGAAGAGTTCATCAGCACTGATTTCTTGGCTAAAAACAAGCAATATCAAACGGAATACGCGGAGAAAGTGTTCTTGAATGGCAAAGATGAGCAGATATTCCAATTCGGTCAGCCTGATGCGTCAGCGCTGTTGAGGCATAGAGCTAGGAGAAGATACAATGAGGAGCACGGTCTGCAGCCACCAGCTCTCAACAGCCAGGAGAGTGGGGTAAGTTGGTTGCTTAACACTAGGGCGAGTCTTATACGTTATTTTACGAATTTTGGTTAAATTTTGATATTTTTTCATCTTAACTTTTTTAAGTGCGTCAGAATATTTGTTATGACGTTGTTATGAGAATTGTTGGAAAAATAAATTTTAAAATATCTTTCTTGCGCGGTCAGTCCACATACGTATTATATACATTTGTGGTTTTTGTGACACTATCTTATGCCTGACTTAAGCGGATGGTGGTACTAGCTTTAAACCCATCTCATGGGAATATTTTTTAATTTGTCTGGTGTGATATCTCATGAATGTGAAACATCAACAACAATTTTATATTAAAAAACGGGGTTATTTTAGGATATTTGTGAGATGTGAGAGATTCAAAGAATATTAAGGCCATCGTAGTGCAGCGGGGTAGTGCGCCACTGCAAACGCGGCGGTTATGAACGGCGAATGAATGAATGGTGGCGAATGAATTATTTTCAATAGCTCGCACTGATCACAAGGCAAAACTCGGCGTTGAGTTCCGCCACTCAACACGCAACCTCGAAGATAAAGTAGTGTGTGAGTAACGGAGTGTCTCAACTGCAACGTAGTTCGTGCGCTCGTACTACAACTACAGAGTCCACAGAGACAAGGTGGCCGCGACGCCCACGCGGACCTAATTCCGGCCGCTAATTATACGTAAACTATCCACTTATAGTCGTTTACTATACTACTAATGCTCTATTATATTCTATTCTAGTTATAGTTATAGTTTTCTTGGGTATTTTGGTTTTCGTTTTTTTTGGTTAGAGCCGGCTTTTGTCCCGCCTTAGGTTTTCTTATTTAACTGTTCTTATCAATAGTTTAGTTATTTGAACCCGTACCTTAGTAGCATTCTGTAAGTCTGAAGTTACTGAAGTTCCCATCGCAGCCCGCAACTCTATACCTGCGTCCCGCTACTAATGGATGTAAGACGACACCCTTCAATAATTGATGCCTTACCGTTTGGGGTTCGATTTTGTCTCAGACATACCTACACTAAGTGATACAGGGTTAGGAGAGGTTGTCGCCTCTGTGGTCTCTCATGTCATGTCCCATATGCGGAATATAACGGGAAGCTAAATAAATAATAAATAGATCCTGTTATACAAAACCCGGCGTTTAACCTCACTACAAGTACAGCGGTTTTTTCCGACCACCGGGTACCGGTTCTACCGGCATTTGCGGTACATACACAAATACCCTTTGATTTCGTTTCGATATCCGTTTGTCTTCTAAGCATTATCTATTCCAATTTTATCATTTGAGATTTTTTTATTTAGTATTTTACATCTTTTAATGTAGCTTAAACTAAATGCTCCCACGAGAATGCTAAAGCTCATGCTTAGTATTAATGACATCTCCGTTCTCAAGAGGATATTGCTCCCTAAGGACAACGTATCCGGTTAAATTAATTAGTTATTTGTATCTTTTTTTAAATAAAGTATACATTTCATTTAATACATATGGTAGGTACTAAATAAATTTTAGACGTTTTGTAAAGTGGGTTGAAATTGATTTTGTTAGCTCTGGTCTCTAGGTGTTAAAAGAATTGTGTTAGCCGGGGCATTAAAATAATTTGGTCAAATACGAATCGAACCTACAACCATCGCGTTCCGCCAATCCAATACTTAATTTCATTACAATCGAAAAACTCCTCTAAAGGAATTTAGAGTCAGAAGAAAATGATGATTTAGATTTGAACTAATAACGCTTGAGTATAAAACGCGACACCTACGCCTCTATAAAATAAAAACTATTTTGTGTGACGTCATATCCGGCGAATGTCATGTCCTCTCAATGATTTTAATGTTTTTCATTCTTATAGCTGTATTAATTTGTTTGTCTTATGCTTTCTGTGTAAATGTAGAGGCCAGCCGTGGTTGTGGGTTCGATCCCCACTCGTGGAAATTAAATATTTATTTACGTTTATATTTCCAGAATTCACCAGAAAGTGGGGCGTCCCCCAAGTGTCTTAACACTAGCTTCCCTCTGTCTACCCTACTTTGTGCGGGATACACTTTTATAAAAATGTATACAGCAATTTTATAATAATTGAATTTTTTTTTATTCGTTCGATGATTGTTGATGTTTATCATCCTACTACGCCCTGGCGCAGGCTGGGATATGAACTATTTATTTGGTCGCTCTGGTACCAAGGCAAGGTGTGAAACTGAGAAAAGGAGCATCTTAACACTAGATGCTAGCTCTAGCTCTAGCTGTGTGTGAGTTAAGCCACTTTTCCCACACACCAATATGTCTAATTTTATAACGGCGCCTCTCTTCAGGAAGGAAATCACCGCATAGCTCTTGTACTCCCGTCTCGATATCCTGGTATTGCTGAGTCAGCCGCTATTGTTAGTGTTCGTGATATGTGTGCGTGTGTGTGTGCGTGTGTGTTCGCGTGTGTGTGAAAGTAATGTTTTAGTTTGTTATTGTGCGAATAAATATTAATTATTATATTATTTTATTTATTTCAATATTTCAATTTAGCCAATCAATTCAATCTTCTATTTCAATCCGTTCGTTATTTTCTTAAATTAAGAAATGTAGAATCTTTATGGTGTATTCGAATGCCACTTTCTCTGTTTATTTTTTCCTATTTTTTAAAGTTTAAATTCAATTTTTTAACTCATTTTTTGTTTTAATATTTTATTTATTTTGCTTGGTTAGAGATATTATTCGACCGATTTCTTATTAACCTTCTAACGCCCAATGTTAATAATCGATCCTAATCCATAAATTGCTACCATAGATCAAAATATCAATCTATTTTTTGAGTTTAGCTTGCCAATAACCTATCGAAGTACTTCATTTTCAATCTTTAACTTCAATCTATCGTTGGGAGGACTAACTGGAGATGAAGAGGGAACTTTGTATGAAAATTACAGCTTGTGCGTGCCAATAAACGATCTGTCCATTTTGACATTACGTTGGATAGCAAAAATGACAGCTAATTGCGATCCGACATATTTTGGGGTTTACTTTATCATATCCCCGGATTGCAAAATTGCATTTATATTATATTTGATTTTTAAAGTAAATAAATATGTGGAGTGACATTTCTTCGAGTGATAGTAATGATAGTGTTATGTAGTCAGTGTCAGCAATTACAAATATATGCAGTGAGCATATAAAAATATATCAAGAGAGTGCTAAAAACTTCTATCAAGTTGGTGCCTTTCCTGGAGTTATTGCTGCAATTGATTGCACTCGAACACTTATGTGTTTAATCGCCATGTGAGTATTATTAAGTTATATAAAGTCTTAGTTTAACTCAGTTACAAATTACCATATCATTTCTTAATTTCAGCTCTGGGCTTATTAATTTCAGTTGCTGATTTTCCAAATTACTATCTCATATATTTGTAAAATAATATTTTATATTTTATTATAGGCAGCAAAATGTGATGCAAGACATTATGGTAATCAATGGAAGTAAAGTACCAAATAGACCATATTTATTAACACAAGTACTAAAGCAAAGCTGCAAGCAAGCATATATTAAACCAGGAACATAATAGAAAGGTATTATGTTAACCTAATATTACCTATGGTATGGAAAAAAGGGGACAGACCATATAAAAAAAAATCTTATTATAATTTATTAGTATGATTGTAAATAGTATTAAACTTATTAATATTCTTGAATTATATACCTAATATAGAAATTTTATATTTTTAGAACATTTGCAAGATAATTTCATATTATGGCACTCCATTTGCAGAGATCTTAATTTGGAGGAAGTACCAGGAATGGAAATACCTTCATGACATGATAGATGATGAGGACAGCGCTGCAATATAAGATATCACAGAAAGGACATAAATAATTGTTTTATAAGATGAATAATTATTCAAATATTTTATATTTATTAATTACTTAAGTGAGAAGATTGTTAGTTAATCATAGTTTTACTTGTTTTTGGGGGTGAATAAGGAAAACAATTTGTATTGTAATTTTTTTATTATTAAAAAAATGTAACCTATTTTTTTATTTGTCTCTTTATATAAATATTTTTTATTTCTTAATTCTTGAATTCTTCATTCTTAAAGCTTGCTCCATGTTTAGTAATTTTATCAGCTTTATTCTCCATACATTTCTTATAAGCTACAAAATATTTAGTGAATTTCTTGCAATCGCTGTTTTGTTTTTACTGAAAAAAATAAAGTATTTATTAGTTCATTGTTCAATAAAGCATTCATCAATATAAGTTAAAATAATAATCTTGCACTTAATCTCAAATTTTATTCTTTGTTATCCAATGTAGCAATAAACAATATGAAATTGAAATAGCCAAGCAAAACGATATTAATATTATAATGAATTCAAAAATTCTATAGAGGCTAACGCCTTTATATAATTTTTCGTATGTATATTTAAACTTAATAAACAAAATTATGAATACATACGATACTTACCTTACTATGCCGGACTCCATTAATTAAATTAATATAATTATCTTTAGTTCAGTTTAGTTGTAATTTTATGGCGTTTCAAGTTATGTTTAATAATTTATACATGAAAATGGGTTAGGAATAAAGTATCTTAAAACTAACAATTAATTATTATATTATAAAAACATATGCTGTCAAAATGACATGTTCAAATTCCATTGTACGCACCTAAGCATATTGCATTAAGTTTTAAAAAGTGTTTTAATATTATTAATTTTTATTCTTTTTTAATATTTTGGGACTTAAAGATTTATTATTTTATTAAAAATAGTTTTTATAGGACTTTTATAAGTAATAATAATTAATTTTAAATTTAATTTAGCATATATATTAGGATTTTGTTAATTAAAAAAAGATACGTAAAACGAAACTATCGTTACCGCAGGGAGGGCCCTGCAATCCACTTTTGATGATAAGTTGACATTATCCGGAATGGTTATTGGCATGCAGGTTAGAGATTGGATAGATATGTCGAACATTCCAAGATTGACGTTAACTGGAGATAGGAGATACATTATTAATTTCGGGCGTAAGTCGACGTTTACTAACGGTCGCACTCTTACGGCAGATTTATTGGAACTATTAAATATAGCAATAGAGGTGACGCATTTATTCAGAAATATCGTATTAATATAATATTAGTAACTCGATAGTGTAAGTTCTCTCTGCCTGCCCGGCTATTCGTTAATAAATATGTAGCGTTTCGTGAAGGAACTTAACAGCTTTCCATATAATTGACGCCCCTAATACACCACAATACTGCTAATAACATAAACGTGCTTTCAACATCTTATTATGCATGGCCATGGTTTGATACGTTACGTATGAAATAAATCAATTAAAAATAAATGAACCACATATATCTTCATCTGACGCGCGTGAGTTTTTCGAAATGATGTTGCGAGCTTGCGTCACATCCAAATCATCAGATTATTATATAAGAGCTTTTTTCAGGTTCACTTAACACCCCCTTAGAAAATCTGCCCCACTCGATTATTTTTTTTGTCATTTTTAACTCTTACATACGACCACCTCCGTCATGGAAACTGTTAGATGAACATATTTACATGCTTAAGAAGACGTAGGCAATTGATGATATCAATATCTGACGCGCTCGAGTATGTCCACGCAACAGTTTTTTTTACATTTTTGAAAATCTATATCCCCTCACCCCACCGGTCAAAAGATATGTATTATATGACATTGTTTTCTTGTTATCATCTAAACTTCGCAACCCAATAGGTGTCAATGACGCTCGAACAAATCCCGAGTTAGCATCTTCGCCTCCCTATCTATAATAACCACTTATTTTATTAATATTTGTACACCGCGCTAAGTGCTCTCTTATTTTGGCCGGCATTGTAATGCCTCGATAAGTAATTAAAAGCTTTCGCGCAAATCTCGCAACCGGTACATCCATATACGCAGTTCGGTTCCCGACTGGGACACGTTTGGCCACAGTTACCATGTTTCAAAGGCTTTTAGTGAATACTGTCTACTTACAATATAAGATATTTACTACGACGCCCATATCAAGACCGCGCTTAGAAACTAAGCTTAGCTTTTTATTCTAATCGTGATTTATTACACTCAGCTGTCGTTAAGACCTTTAATTATTAGTTCAGTGTTATTTAACAGAAAATCTTGATCGGAAATAGAAATATCAGTCGATTTCAAATCAAATATAGGTCCCATTATTATTTTGCATTACAAAAGCGACCTGAGCGCTGAGTAATTGTGCGTTTTGTCTGGATTTCGAAATGGTAGTGCCCATAGCCGGCTAGGTGGCTGGGTTTAATGTACTTTATAGGGTATTCATATTTTAGGGTAAGTGGATGGGTATTATCATTGTGATTTTCAGTTACCGAACATTTAAATTTGGATAGAAAATATTATCTTATGACTTATGACATTGTTTATGTTTGACACTGACAGCTCAGCGGAAAGTGGAGAGTGACTCCCTCTGCCTATCCTGCTACATGCGAGGTACACCATGAAGCTGAACAAACAATAAATTCAAATTAAAAATATTCTTTATTCAAATAAACTATAAAAGCACTTTTGAATCGTCGAATGTACATGTCAACAAAAAGCTACCACCAGTTCGGAAGGCAGTTCTGCTGAGAGAGCCGGCAAGAACTCAACAGTTGGTCTTTTCGAAGTCAATGGTATATTTTACTATTACATTAGCTGGCAGCTATTCTGCCTGACATTCGATAGACATTAATTCCATACATGTCCACCCTTCAAATATTCTTGTACAGTGTAATAAGCTTTACTTGTTAGAATTTTTACAAATAATTTTTTTTGGAGGCGAAGACTTGGCGTAACAAGCTTATCTTTATTTCTCGTTCCTATCGTATGTCTATCTCTATTTTTATTATGACAATGTATATTTTAATATAACTTATTTATAATGTTTTGTTTTTCTTTTTATGTTATGTGGTGTACAATAAAGTATATTATTATTATTATTATAGCTAGTTCTATAAACTAATTCACATTCTGAATTATTTAAAGGCAATCAAAAAGCTGGTAAAAGTATTTTGAATATTTTTGTTTGAATATAATAAAAGTATAATATTTTTGTAACATGCAATATGAATTTGATTAGAATGAACCTGCTCTAACTCACCTGGCATATAGATATGGATGTTGCTCGTATCGGTAGTTTAAGATAGTCTCTTTAGTGCAACACAATGGGTGCTATCTGTAAAACGTGGAGCACTGGCCGAGTCTTATTTAACTTTGTGTTTATTTATTTGTTGTTCTTAGTGATAAATCACTGGTCTAAAGTTAGTGTAGTTGTAGGTATATCTCGCTCTCCTCTATCTGATACCAAAATTATATAAAAATAAATATAATTCTTTTACTTAAATAATTTTATTTTACGACACCATTGCTGCATGCATCTATTTAACAATATGGATGCGTCAATGCGTACTTATGCCAACAATATTATTTACCTATCTATAAAGGAATATTATTATAATATTCATTTAACATATAAATTTATATTTCCAGTATGGCAGCGATGAATTCGGCCACGACTCGCCCAGTCGGTACGCGTCGCCCAAGGGGGCGGGCAACAGCGCCGGCTACCAGGAGCCCTACTACGGCGGCGAGTGGGCGGGCGGCTACTACCAGCCGCCCCCGCCGCCGCCCTACCACCACGACCCGTATGCTACTTCGCCAGGTAACCTTGAAATTTGCTAAAATCGTGTTTTGTAAAGGTGTTTTAAATTTTACACTTAGATATTATTTTATTTATTTAACATGTTTATTTAAGATGTTTATGATTAAGTAATCTTTATGGGTTCGACCCCCACCCAGAGGAATGATTATATTTAAATTATTTTTATTTCTTCGCTCCGATAGAAAAGCGCAGCCTTCAGATATGTCATAATGCACAATATATACACAGAAGTTACCTCTACCTAACAGGCAGGTCCCACTCTGTTATGCGGGAAGTGTTAATAGTATTTTGTTCTGTAAAACAATCAAACATTTGTTGTATCGTTTCGCAATGATCGTTTTGTGAGTCAAATGATGACATTTTCCAGGTGTAGCAGGCGCCCCTCCAGCGGACACGAGCTCGGCGGGGGGCGCGGAGCTGCCCCTGCCACCGATGTCGTCGTTCAGGGCGGCCGCGCCCGTGCACTCGCCAAGCGATCCCATGATAGTGGCCAAGCCATCTATGCAACCGGTGGGTTACAAGTTTTAGGCTAAATAAATATATTGTTTCGGAAATAGTTTTGCTTAGAAGAGCCACTGAGAAATTCAACATTACTCTTTTGAAATATAATTTTATCACATGTTTAAATGAGAAATAAATACCATCTTCATACCATTTAAATCAATCTTTATTTTTTTTCTTTTAATTTCGAAGAAGTAATTAGACCATTCAAACCTTATAACTTAAAGATATAATGTATTAATGCAATTGGTTGTATGCAAAAGAAAATAAAAAATGAAAACACATGTTATGCATGTGCCTATAAAATATGAGGGTTTCTTTTCCTTTGAAGTACCATAATACCTCTTTCATCAAAATAGTTTCAGAATTAACGGAGAAATCGCTGGGCATAAAAAATAGCGTCGGACGTAAAACTTCTCTTTTTTTTGGTTAAAACTAGGATTAATGTTTACATATATTTTGGCTAGAGAGGATTTTTCTAACCTATCTACTTACCTTTCGTACCTTGCTCATCTGTACCCTCATTGTGCCTGTACCTAGATGTACGCGGGCGCGGCAAGTACCCCGGGTGCGGGCGGCGAGGCGGGGAGCCTCTCGTCGTACGGCTCGTCCCCCTCCACGCCCGTGCACTCGCCGCCCCCGCTCCACGCCCGCCTGTACCCCCCGCTCAAACACTCGCCGCACGCGCACGCACATCATAATGGACAGGTTAGTAGTAATTAGTGACGACATTATGTATAGTATAAAATAAACATATAAAGATGGGTTTTTGGACTATAAATTATGTTTTTTCATATACTGTAAGTCATTCATAATTTATGTAATACAATGTGTATATCATATATCATTAAGTAATAAAACATATTTAAATAAATAGTGATTATTAATAATAATAATGATTGTCTCATTCACTGATATCACGTATTGTCTTATACATTAATGTACATCATCTGCAAATATAAAGTACATTATTCCAGCAATCAAACTGGGTATCAACCGGAGTATCATCGCCACCTACAGCGACAACTCCTCACGCGCCCTTACCAGTCTTACCCAACGGACATCAACACGTTGTCTTCCCACCAGTTATGGTAAGTGGTAATAAAAAGAAAAGTTGCTATATAGAGAATTAATAAAAGATTTGAGTAATTACGTGATTTTTAGAGTTCTTAGATAGTACATCTTGTGTATATATGTTTTTTTTGGACGGGGTACAAGATTGATCAGTGTTACCCCGTTATAAAATTTGATTAGTAAATTTTAACAATATGTTTTGAAAATGTAGAGTACAGTAGAGTGTTCTTTTTATTACCTTTGGCATGATCCCCGCATGTTTGTTACTAACTTTTATTGACGATCATTTTATTTCCGAAATGTTTTTGAAAATTTGATAGATTTTCGTTAGTAGTTTTTTTTGTTCATTACAACGAAAAAAGAACTTTCGATTCGGGCAAAATGATATGGAAGGCTTTTATTTTTTTAATATGTTGTGATATTTTATTTTTGGATTCATAAAATTGGTGTAACTTTTTTAATGATCAATATGAAGTTTTATATATCTAGCCTAAGAAAAATTATTGGATACGCCATTTTTTTGGATTTTATTTTGTGTTTTTTTTGTTGTTTTCTGTGTTTTAAACAGCGAGCGTTGAGCCAATAGCCGTTATCGGGTAACTTAAAATAAAACTAGACTTTGCTTAGACTAGATCTTTAGAGTTACTGTAGTTAGTTGCTAAAGTAAAATATTGATTTACTCAATTTATTATCAATCCCTATTTATTTCAATTATAATTTCTTTTAAATCATACCTAACATTCAATTCTCTTATTTGAAAAACATTTCCCTTTTCATTGATGAAATATTATTAATATATCGAAACCAAACAATATGTTAAACAAAGAATACCTTTATCATCGTTCCCATATACACAATTCAAAATGCATATCCAAAACGGCCACAAAAACACAATAATTCCACTGTTACCCTCAAACTGGCTAGCTCTCGCTCGCATCTGAGCTATAATATGGTCAGGGCGCGCCGGCTGAGCAGCGCCAGCTCGACGAGGCGATGGTGTTTCTACGCGAGCACTCTGATGTTGGGGTGAGTAGGGTACAAACCAACTAAAACTCAAATCAAACTTCCCTTTATAGGAACACCCCCCTTCCATTATAAGGACTTTTTAAAATAATTTAACATATATTTTAAATGCACAGTACAGACACGTAGTTCGTACTTTCTAAATTATTAGCTATTGCTGTATTTTGTTTTTATCTGTTACTTATATTAGACTTAAAGCTGGACAAAATTATCTCTAGATATATAATTCCTACTATTATACTTACTTGAAACAAATATAAATACATACATATATAAAAGAACCCCATATTTGACTTTGTTATTTTTAATAATATTCTAATTTATTTTCCAAATTTACACATCATTATGAAAGGTGAGTGATGCGTGCTTTATTCTGATGATAATTGTATTATTCTAAAATGTGAAAAATGTTCTCAACAATTCTAAAATTACATTTTTTTTGATTGTAATAGGATATTTTAATGTATAATTAAACATGTAAATCCATTAATGGGCTTTCTATTAGTAGTAAAAAATATTGTATTTTTTAACGCTCAAAAAAAAAAAAGAAATATAGTTATCATCAAATGCTTTTTTGTATATATCTACAAGTTTATAAAATAAAGTTGTTTGATTGTACATATTGTAGCTTGTAAATTTGAAGTGACAAATATTAAGGGTATCAGTGAAATTGTAATTTTAAACACAAATTACTGATACTCGTAATACCAGTCTTATGAAGTGTGGCATGAGAGCTTTCTATCTTTGCAATTTTTATTTCGCTTAGACAAAAAAAATCAGAAAACTATATTGTGAAATAATTTAGCACATACGACAAAAGTAAAAAAATATATTAGGCAAAAAGCAAAAGATTTATAAAATAAATTTCTATAAAATTAGCTCCAAGGGTACAAACGAACATTCACTATACATTTCCCATTATGATAAGAGGGTAACAACCTAAACCCCGCAATTTTCCAGGGTGCTCGTATGGAAGAGCGTTTGGATGACGCCATTAACGTGTTAAGGAATCACGCGGAAGCTCCCGAGCTTTACCCTCAAGATGTGCATCACCCGCACCAGCATCAGCCTGCGAGTGAGTTGTTTTTTGTCATAAAGTATATTAGGGGCCATCCATAAATATCATTGAGCTTAATTTCATAAACCTTCCCTACCTGTTGTTACATTACATATTTAGCATTTAACGTACAGGGTAGGTAATAATGATATGTTGTCTATAAATAATTGAACATATCTATAAAATGTTTCACATATCAATGGTAGAGAAAATCAAGTGTAAAGTTTAGTAAGTTTAGTATTACCATTATAAAAAATATTGATTGTAAACTGTTCAATATTTTATAATACATTTTTTATATATATATATCTTGACACTCTAGTAACAAAACAAAGCGCGGCATTGGGCGGAGTGTCTTAATACTATGTTCCCCGTGATGCCTGCCTTGCTTTCGATTCTAATCACAATAATATCCATCGACAGTGAGCCGAGTGGGCGTGCCCGGCGCCGTACCGCACCTACACACGGAGCCCCCGGTCAAGATGGAGAGACATTTGTTGCCCAACACTAGTAAGTGAAAAATATATATTTGTATTAATATACCGTCACTTTGCCGCGCTTTGCCCCGTTACTGGAGCGTTACTGCTATAACATCTATTATTTCATCCTATTAATTAATTATAAATAGAAAATGTGTGTTTGTGTTCTTTATTTACCAACTTTCAAATATTTTTAGTTTCAATTTGGTTTGTTAGGAAAAAAATTGTTTACTATTAAATACATTTTTTTCATAGAATAATACTTACGTTAACTAGATTAAACTTTCTCCGTTCTCCGTTACACAGAGAAACGCAAAGAGCCACCAGACTCGGGTCTGGATTCGAAGCCGTCATCCTCAGGGTCGGCGGACGCGCTCAAACAGGCCGGCGGGAAACGCAGCCGTAGATAGTGAGTTTATTACCAGCATCCTATTAACACGCATTCAATGCCGATCATATGACAACCATGTCACTTTTTGAACTCTAACACTTATGTCATGAAACCTATTTTAAAATGTTATTCCACACTTCCGGTAGTCAAGAGGAGCGGGTTGAAATCCTGATACGACATACGACAACTTGATTATTATGCAGTCACTATCACACGATCGTCGCATTAGCACAATCATTTCATTTCCTATCAATGAAGTAGTGACTTTAAGCGCGACGGCTGTGGGTTCAATTCCCATTCGGGGGAAAAAATATTTTAATTTTCTCGCTCCTGTAAGAAGATCAAGCAAACTTCCAATTCACAACTAAGAGTATAATCATTTCTATCACTTCCTTGTTATTTACATTTAAAAATGTTTTTTTTATATTTTGCATCTTGTAAATCTTGGAAGATGGATATTTTTTTAAAGATTATAATTATTATTTTATTTCTTTAACACAATTTTAAAAATCATGAATTTCATGATATGTTTTTAAAGCCAATCGTTTCTTTTATTTTCATAAAATTGATGATTGTGTGTCATTATTTTGTGTAAATGTTTTTTATTGTGAATTTTGAAAATTTTCATGTGTTTTTCTTTCGTAGCGTACAAAATCAGTTCAGGTAGAAATTATTTATTATATATTAAATAAGTTTAACAAACAGACTTTCCAATAAAGAGAAGTTCTCGATTTTACTTGAAACAAATATAAAAAAAAATGTTAATGTTTTTGTCTTTAGTATATGCACTATACATTTATGTACACCATATAGTCAATTTTAATAATGTAAAAAAAAAAATTATCGAATAGTCATGAATTTTAAAATTAAAGATTTTTTGTTAGTATACAATTTAAAATATTAGTATTTATTTCAGTTTAAATTTAAAATCCTTTAAATTTTCAACAAAAAAAGAAATAAAACAAAAATTTAAACTGAGAACATCCCTTTCCGCATGTACAACTTTACATAGTGTATAGAGTCTTAAAAAATATTATCACTTAAAGTTTTTATTGGAGGAGGCCTATGTCCAGCAGTGGACTTTAAAAGGCTGATGGATGGATGGATGGAAATTTTTTATTTAAATAAAAAAAATCAGAACATCTCTTTCCGCATGTAATGGAGTCGTCATATTTTGTTTTGTTTTCAAAAATATAAATATAATAACGTATTTCACGCCTTCGTCCAGCTGTTCGTCGGCGGACGAGGACGAGCTCGACCCCGACGCGAAGGCGGCGCGCGAGAGAGAGCGCCGGCAAGCGAACAACGTCAGGGAGAGGTCCGATATATATACATAAATATATACATATTTTGCATACATTTCTGAATTTGAAGTGTAAAATATACAAATTAAAATATTTTTCGCTTCACATTCGCAGTTTTGTGTCCCAATTATTTTTTTCTTAATTTGAATTTAATATTTGCTAAGAAATCAGTAATTCAGCACTCACCTTCTTCCTTAGGATAAGGAGAAAGATTTTTGCTTATTATGGTTTTTATTATAATTGGGTCAATGATACTAGAACTATAATAAAATAAAAAAGATGTATATAAATCATGTCACACAAATTAACATACACATTTATGTTTTCAGAACTTACCATCTAACAAAAAGGTCACAGTATTCAAATTATATACAAAATACTATCAATTATATTCTCATTACCAACATCTTCTCTATGTCTTTCTTTATGATTATTTTTTTGTTTGTGTAATAGGCAAAAGGTAAGATATGGACATCCTAATATATTAAAAAGCATGTTTTTTTAGTCAAATTAGTTATTTTCTAGTATTAGGACGCTTTTTTATAGAATGAAACTCGTCTTTTATATGCTACATTTTATTTATAAAAGAAATGTAGATAATATCACTTTAGTTTTGTTTTTTTGAAATTATAATGAAAATATATTATCTAATTTTTATTTCATTAAATCACGCATACATTAAACGCTTGGTAACTATGCATGTATAGGACCGAAGGTTTAGTGGTTATGATTTTGCATACATTTAGGAGGTCGGCGGTTCTCTCTCGCGCGCTGTCTATTTTAATAAGGTAGGTAGACAAAAAAGAAAGATAAATAAGATGTTATTTTTATACATTTATATCTGTATTTGTTGTTCTATTTTTCTTTTCACATGTATATTATTGAATTTGTTAGAAGAGTTATGACGTCAAAAACATATAAAAAACATTTTAAAGGCTCTTTAGTCTCCTCTTGCAATTTCAAATTCCATTGCTATTTAAATAAGATATAACAATGTAGCTTATATAAAAAATAAAATGTAAATAAAAAATATATATATAAATTTCCAAAATTAAAGAAACAAAAAAAATAAGAAATAAAAATAAAGAAATAAATATTTTAATAAAAATAATGACACACAACAATAAATGATTTTTTTTATTATAAAAACTATGTTTATTTTAACATATTATAATTTTCTTTTGTTTTTCTACATTTTGTGGTGTAGAACAAAATATATTATTATTATTTTTTGTATATAAGTATTTAATATAATTCGACGAACAGTTGTTCGTCGGCTGACGAATGCGATGACGAAACAGATCCTCACGCGAAGGCTTTACGGGAAAAGGAGAGGAGACAGGCGAATAATGCTAGAGAGAGGTAAGAGAGACTTTCACGCTGTATCCTGCACATAGCAAGGTAGGCAGAGGGAACCTAGTTTAGATACAGTTTCTCCACGCTCGGTTAAATTTTATAGGTATTGTTTGAAGGGCGGATTTTTATGTCATTTAGTTTATTTTTGTGGGTAGTCTTGATTTTATGTGTTTTTTATTTGTGACTGTTATATATTACTTATCTACGTGCAGATATAACGTGACTGAATTAATATATACATATATATATTTTATATGGAATCATCGAAGTTACCTTTTTTATATAGTAAACCTAGAAAATACTTATAAGTAATATTTTAATTTTAAAATAATTTACTAGTGTTTTGAACAGCCCTTTTTATGGAATATTAACTGGAATGATTTGATTTGATTTGAACTTTCACTTTGAAATAAAGCTGTCTTTTAAACACATAAGCTGGCATGGCTCTTCTGATGTTTTTCATTGTAGTATTGTATATAAATATGCTAAGATCACAA
The DNA here is from genome assembly GCF_056956725.1 of Heliconius melpomene rosina. Taxonomy (NCBI): domain Eukaryota; kingdom Metazoa; phylum Arthropoda; class Insecta; order Lepidoptera; family Nymphalidae; genus Heliconius; species Heliconius melpomene. The sequence continues at coordinate 252,662 of NC_140395.1, read as the reverse complement.
AAGTTTGAATACTGTGGTCTTTTTGTGAACCTTTGAAGATTAATATGTTACACAACGACTAGGTTGTGTTTAGTCCTCCCATAAAGATAAGAGACGTATTGTGGGTTCGTTCCTAGTCGACAAAATTAAGTATTTAATATTTCCATTTTCTTCGCTCTGATGTCGAGGCAAAGCGCGGCGTTGAATTCCACCACTTATCACTGAGTGCCTACAGAATTCTGCGGCAAATGGAGAATGGAGATTCTCTCTGCCTATCCTACTGCGTGCGGGATACAGCGTGACGCAAAAAAAATATTACTCCGAGTGTGAATCGACCCCATATCCATTGCGTTCACACACCACACGCGCCACGACGCCCTCTTTTCTATTTAATTATATATAAATTACAAAGTTATTTTTGCGTGACGACATTTTTTCTAATGCTCCATTCCAGGATAAGAATAAGGGATATAAACGAAGCTCTCAAGGAATTGGGCAGGATGTGTATGACGCACCTGAAGAGTGACAAGCCACAGACCAAGTTGGGTATATTAAATATGGCTGTAGAAGTCATCATGACTTTAGAACAGCAAGTCAGAGGTGAGTGTGGTGATTGGACACTATGTTTGTGTCACTTTTTGTCTATTTTATGGATATTGTGCGTGTATATATGAGAAACATATTTAGTTGGAACACTGACCTTGTGATTTCTATTTTGTTGATTTGTATTGTTTTCTCCGTTTGGTGGTAACATTATTAATATTTTAGGAACCTAATCGATTTAGATTATATCTTTAATTATAAGCTAATATATTTCAACATTGTTACTAGAGCTCACCTGATTTAATTTGCAGAGCGCAATTTAAATCCGAAAGCGGCGTGTCTCAAGCGCCGCGAGGAGGAGAAGGCGGAGGACGCGCCCAAGCTGCTGGCCGCGCCGCTGCACCACTACGCGCCCATGCCGGTGAGCACCCGCCCCATCGCGTAGTAGCCCTTACGGGCAGAATGATGCACTATTTAATTTTTGTTTTTAACTCAATTGGTACTAGCGGTTAGGGGTGAATTCTAATAAACCATGAAACATGTGTTTAATGAAATATTTTTAAGAACCTCTCAATTTCAAATTTTATAAAAATCAGTGGTGATACAAAAATTTTTTCATACAAACTTTCAACCCCTTATTTACACTCCTAGAGGATGAATTAAAATAAACCACGAAATATGTGTTCAATGATATATTTTTAAGAGTCTAAGTTTCAAATTTTATAAAAATCGGTGGCGATTTAAAGATTTTTCCATACTAACTTTCAAACCCTTATCTGCACCCCTAGGAGATGAATTAAAATGAACCACGAAACATGTATTTAATGAAATATGCAATATTTTTAAGAGTCTAAGTTTCAAATTTTATAAAAATCGGTGCCGATTTAAATAAAATTCTATACAAACTTTCAACCCTTATTTCACCCCTATAGGGTTAAAATGTTTCTTAGTGGATGTCCAGATTACGAAAGTAAACTTTTGTCCAAATTCCACGTTTCTACGCACAGCGATTACGGCTGTGCGTGCGTCTTACCTCAGTCAGTGAGGACAAGTCCTTTTATATATGTAGATAAGTAGTTAAATAATTTAATTGAAAATAAGATGTTACATGCTTAATTTTTTTAACGTTAAATAATGTAGCACCGGTTCACTAAAGTTCCGGCGCAAGAAACTCAGCGGAACTTTGTTTTTATTCAAATCAATTATTTACAGATTAACACTTATTTATATTTTTCTATTTTAAATCTGCCTATTAGAGGCAGATTTACAAATTAATAATTCTTTATTAATTATTCCTATTAATTATTCCAGGGTCTAGGCTCAGTATCAGGGCAGCCCCCCACCGGGCCCCCGCCGCAATAGCGACACCCGCGCGCCTGCGCGCTGCACTAACAACATAAAAAATCCCGACCCCGTGACCCGCTACCCCGCGACCCCGACCTCAATCCCGCGACCCTTCTACCCCTAGCCGGTACTAGGGGGACCCCCCATTGTAGCCCAAATTGTAGGGGTTCTTATGGGGTTTCTAAAATTTGAGGGGTTTTGGGATTCGTAAGTCAGTGATTTTTTGGGATGTGTGTTTGTTTGTGTTTTGTTCTTGTTCCTTTTTTTCTTCTTGTTTCTTTGTACTTTTTATTTTTGAAATTTCCTTATAGTCGATTTTATCGGAAACATTTATATATATATATATATATATATATATATATATATATATATACATAAATGTTCTATATCTTATAAGTAAAAGCACAAATAAACAAACACACACCTTTTAAAAGTGTTTCGTTCAATCTTGAGCCAGTGATATGGCGTATTAAGTTCCCAATATTATAAAAAAATAACTCGAGTACTTTTTAATAATCTGTGGTGAAATGTCCAAAGAATAAGTGAATGCAGTGCGTAGAGACTACAGACTATAATAGTTAAGTGTGTATTATACATGATGTCACTTTAACGTCGAAACGACGTCACAGTGACGTCACGACGGCGTCACAGTGACGTCACGGCGTCAAAACGACGTCGCGCCCAAAGACAGTGGGATTGTAACATAGCATAGTGCATAGACTAGATATAAAATAAATATATGGAAAAAAAGATATTTTTAATTACAAATTTTCGTATTTTTTTTCTATAGGTACACTTTTTTTCGCTGCCATAGCTTAGGTTAGACGCTCGGGGTTTTGTATGGCAACACCGCTTATTGTTTTCACGTTTCACGCTTGACAATAAATTTTATTGTTGTTGTTGATTATTAATCGTCTCATGTTGAAGTAAATAAAGTAATTTCCATTTAGATCAATAAAAAATAAAATAAAATAATGTTTACGTAATTTCTGTAATTTTCGAATAAATTTTATTGGTCTATAACGTAAACAAATATTACGGGGCTCTATTGGACTATAAGATATTATAACTTATGTGTAGTATTAGAAACTGAAATAACCACTTAATTATACAAGAATATTGAAACAAGAATTATATATTAAATATTTCAATTTACTTAAAAAAATGGTTATTTCTGTTTTTTTTAAATGGATATTGCTATATTTGCTTCTGTATGCATTATTTATCTATGGACTCCGAGCTATAGGTATTTTTTATAACCTGTGACAGTTCATTTTGACATTTATATATAGCCATTCTTTTATGAATGACAGATTGTTTTTTTATATATATGAAATAGAGACGATGTATTGAAGGTGTTCTTTTTTATGAAAAAATGGCTGCTAACTTAAATATGTACTTAGATTTGAAAATCGAACTCCAGTGATTTTTTTTCTACTTTTTTTGTTCTGTTTTTTTTATCGGACAGCTTTTGTACGTCTATTGCGTATTTTTTTAAATATACATACATTTATATAAATTATATATATATTTTTTTATTTTGATGTGTTGTACTTATTTTGTAAACGAAGTTTGCTATTTGATCACAGATTATATATGTAAATAATCATGATTAATCGTTGATTTTTTTTAATGTTTACTTTTTTAAAATTTATAAATTGATTAATAATAAATTAGGCATGACGTTTGTGTGCATGTTGTTTGAGTCTATGTAAAAGATATATGTATTTTTTTAATGTTTAATCTCAATCAAATAGTAAACTTCGCGTTATGACAAAACGGACGTTTTGTTTCAATTTTATGGGAGAAATTTTTAATTAACTGTATTTTCTTTCTCTTCTATGGCAACACCTAATTTATTAAGCCGACAAATAATATAGACATAATAAATTGCCATATTAGGTAATAAATAAAAATCGTTTTTATTTTCTCAAAATCAAAGCAGATCATGACGTTGATTGTTGTATATAAAAAAAATGAAAAGTTGTCTATCGAAGCTCAAGTTTAGGTTTTTTTAACGGAAATTACAAAAGGGGATTCCCGGGAATACTACTATAGTAGATAAAATTGATATCTACAGAGTATCCCCGTGGACATCTTGTATATATTGTTTTAAGTCCGTACACACGAGAAAATGGCGGAACAGACGCAAAATGGCGTCCCCTAAATACAAAGTTCAAAACATTTTTTTTAGAAAACTAGAGAGTAGTTAAGAAATAATCATAGTTTTAGAATTCTTCCAATTAGTATATTTTTTAAGTTTTTTTTTAATTATTTTAATGATTATTTTTTTTAATTATTATTATTATAATTATGTATAATGATTCGTCCGTGCGTCTGGAAGTAATTTATTTGGCACTGGAGTGTTTGCCGGCGGCTACAGGTTCCGTTCCGTTTTAGGTAATTAAAAGAACTCGTATTATTATAAAAATGAATAATTATAATTAAATATAAATGTGCCATTCATTTTGCTAATTTTGTGTTTTATTTTGTGTGTTATTCCCCGTACCTTTTAAAGAAAAAAGGAACCCTTATAAGATCACTTTGTTGTCTGTTTGTCAAAAGCCTTTATCTCAGGAACGTTTAGAGATATCGAGTTGAATTTCAAACCATATACTCAGATCTACGGCCCCATGACTTCCTGAAAATAAAAATAAAAATTTGTACATTTGTGAGTTGAGCCATGTGCTCAGACACATAAATGAATCCATAGATAAGTAAGGAAAGGGTACGGGATGGTTTATAACAAAACTGCATTGATCAATAAATATTAGACGTTTATTGAGCTAATCGTAGTGTCCGGTCTTCATGCTAGGAATATTGTATCAAAACAAAGTATATTTATAAGTAAATTATAATTTTAGATACCCAGTCTCTTGTGGTGGTCTTTGCCATACTGATCGATATATGCTAATATTATAAAGCTGGAGAGTTTGTTTGGTTCATTGCGCTAATCTCAGGAACTACTGGTTAGTGTTTCTATCTTTTTATCTTTATATTACTTTTAAACATCTGGGAATATTCATATAAAATATATGCCTTCATATAAGAAAAAAAAAATTCATTCATGAAACAGAAAAATATCTCCCCTACACTAAGTAAAAATAATTTTAAATCGATCAGTAAGTAAGACAGTGAAATACAAAAAATATCAAAATACTACAAAAAATGCAAAAATCAGTCTGAACTTTTCTTAATAACTAATAATAATACCAAAAATGAACACCGCCAGTTAAATATGTGTTATTAATTATATTTTATACAAGACACCCCGTTCTCCACGTAGAGTTAGGGTTCCGTACCTCAAAAAAAAAAAACGGATCGCTTATAGGATAACTTCGTTATCCGTCTGTCATGATCGTTTTTCTCAAGATCGCGTGAAGCTATTAAACTGAATTTAATATAATATCAAATATCCAGGTCTACATTCCCTTGAGGCACAGAAAAAATACTTTTAAGTCAACGCAATCAAAAGATAATTCGTTTTATATACATATTTATTTATATTTAATACTTCTTAAAAACAGGCCGAAAAGAGTAAAGCAGAGTATTTTAGCACCAGACAACTCGTTTGCTTCTCTTGCTGTATGCAACCGTCTGTTGTAAATTAGATGCTCAGTTTGTTATATAAGACTGACACTACTGACATTTCTATGTAGCTTGACGATACGAAAGTGCTTGTAATGGCCTAATTGCATAGAGAATATTTTCATTTTGCAAAGAGGTGGAGCGTAAAGTTAAAAAATACTTTCTCCACGTCCCACCAATATAATTTAAATAGTTCATTTTCGCTATTCATTCATTCATTTCGCATTAAAAATAAATAAATGACACATACTAAAATGGCGGTATCACAAAAAGAATGCTACACAAGCATAAAATCAGTCAAAGTAATACATTTATTTTGATATATTTAAACACAAACAATGTAATCGGAGGACTGAAGGAAGTATTGAAAGAGCTGAGACTTCATTGAAATGATGAAACCAATTAAACATTGTAAACAATAAATATATTAAACAATACAGCCTTTATATTTTGTTTTTTTTTTTATTTTATTGTAAAATCTAGATCTTTTATTATCAACCATTTCATATAGAATGTAGCGTTGAATCACTCTGTTTCTCATTTTCTGGTCAAATTTGCAAGTAATGTTCATATTCAAAATATTTTTATTGTTTTCGTTGATATTAAATTTAGTAATTTTATTTCATATTATATCTAAATTGATGTAGTTTTAGATTATTATATTTTAATTGGTTTCAACATTTTAAAATAAGTTAAAGATTTCAGTTGTGTGTTTATATGATATTCAAAATTATGGCAACATTAAAATACTTACTAAGATGTTTTTATAGTTATGGCACTTATTAAAAAATAAATATTGCCTTAATTTTGATTATATTATATATTTAACAGAAGAAGAAATAACACAATAATTAATATTCTGTCTTATTTGGACAGGGGAACTGACATATTTTTAAAAATATGTGCGTTCCCTCGAATGGGAATCGAACCCACAACTATCACTTGTAAGCCCAAAATGATGTCAAATTATAGCACGTTGACACTAATTTGGATAAACAACAGAGGATTATTCATAATTTTCAGTGTTATTTCTTTCTACTATAAAATATTTCATATATAAATTAGTTTGTGACCGCAACTACACTTATTCTTAAATTACAATAATAATATAATAATTATTATTATAAAAAAAATATTAAACAAAGTATTTACAGGAAAAATTGTAAATCCCAAAAAAGTCCTTTGCTCCATGCATTTAATAAAAAAAAAACAAATATTTTTTGAACCAAACGCACGAGCGAAGGACTAGATAGTAAAAAGCCGAGTGAAAAAATTTGTCATCAATTTTTTTAAACAACTTTTATCAAAATGTGTTTTTTAATTAAAACTAATTACTATGAGATACAAAATATTTACACAAGTGATTACGTGCGACCTTACAGCGACGCCTCGATTGTTATGTTTTGTTCCTATCTGTTTGTATTTAAAGAGAAAGATATATTTAATTACTATAGTCAGTAGTTTAAAAAACCATATGTAAATATTTAAAAAGCCCAAATATACAGATATCTCAAAAAAGTTAAATTCACTCTTAAATTTTTTTTTTCTTCAGAAATTTTATTATATCCATTTTTTGAAAAATGAATATTTTGAAAAATTACCATAACTCCCAGGCATCGCGTAAAAAAGACTCAAAATCTATAGACCGAGGGTCAGTCTCAAAAAAGCCATTTCATAAGAATCTTATACCACTGTTGTGGTTAGGCTCGAAAAATTGTGAAAAAATGTATTTAATTATATAAAGAACTATAGAAATGACGCATTTCACGAAATTTAATAGAGAAATTGTATTTTCTCACTTTATTTTTTGTATAAAAACATGTTATTGATATTTTTTTCGTATAACGCACCATTTCTAAGAACAGACAGCAATTATTATAATTTACAAACATTATAATGTATAAAAAATTTATACAAATCACTTAAATATAGTGTTTTCACACTTGTTACTGACAGTGACGCCGTTTTGAAAAACATATATACTTAAAAACATAAATTAAAATATATAATTGTAGCAATTACTTTAAATAATTTCAAAAAAAGGTTTAAATAGAAAATATGTTTTTCTATTATTTTTGTTCAAAATGACGTCACTAGTTCAACCTACATGACTAGCTTTACACGAAAATATACATTATTTAATAATAATAGCATTATAATAAATAAATAATACAAAAATTAGGCGAAATTTCGATAAATAATGTTACGTAAAATAAAAATAAGTATTATTGTGCTTTGATTTTTTTCTACATAAACTTTTTTATTTGTGTGTTTTTGTGTTCAAGGCATTGGTCACACACACTACCTTCTTTTAATATTATACCTCAGAACATATGCATGCACGCAAACCACCATATACAATCAAATATAAAAAATAGGCCAATTATAGGAAATAAAATGTCGAAAAATCTAAAACACAACAATTACAGTATCATATATGACATCAATTCCTATTTTAGTAAATTCCTGAAAATTCGTGACACTAAACTAATTTTTTTTTTTATTTAATTGAAAATAAAATAAAATGATATAATAAAAAATCTTGAAAGTAGCAAGATTTGAACCTACACTTCTTGTAGCCATACATTACCTGACCATAATAAAGGTTGTTACAATATGTTTTTTATTAATCTAAGAAACTTCGGTTGAATTCTTGCTACGTTGAAAATTTCACTACATTACATAACATTTCATATATGGCAAAAAGGAGCGTCAACTTATAAAAAAACTTCAATAGACCCATAAATAAGTTTCGAAGTTATTCCAAGTTAATATACACATAAATACACTTAAAACTAAAAAAAATGTCTTACATTAATTCCATAGATATTAAAGACAGAATTCAAAATGTAAACAAGCGCTAGCAATGGAACTGGTTCTGCGTGATGGCTGAGAGATCTTTCATGAGACCCTCCAAGTTCTGCATCTCTCTGTGCAGTCTCTCCGTGGAGCGCGAGGGGGTCAGAGGTTCCAGTTCCTCAGTACAGTGAGTCACACCACCACCTTGGGTAGGAAGTAAGAATTATTAAAAATTTTAGGAAACCGGAGACATCGCCGTTACAGTCCGATGCTGCGCTACAACTTGTAAATTTAGAAAAATCACCATAAAACCATGGAATAAGTTATTTGTATATTTTTATTGCATTTACAGAATATTATTGTATATTTTTTTTTCAGTTTCACTCTGTATCCCGCACACAGCAGGGTAGGCAGAAAGAACCTAGTGTTAAGACACTCCGTTCCCCATTTTCCGCTGAATTTTGGAGGCTTTGCGTGTTGAGTGGTGGAATTCAACGCCGCGCTTTGCCTCGACAACCTCTGGTATATAAATTTAAATAAATATTGAATTTTCTCAAGTGGGAATCGAACCACAACCGTCGCGTTACGGCACGACGCTATTACAAAACAATCAGAGCTACAATAAAAGATGACATTCTCAGCCCGCAGGAACCACTTCCTATATCCATAGAATAAGAAATATATATTACCAAGTTGTAATCTATTTGGAATGTGTCCGGGAGATGAACTCGCACTCTTCTTATACGGCGATGTTTCCCTTACGCTACCGGCTGAGAATAAAATTAAAATACTACAATTATTTGTTAAAACTGGTTTCTACAATTATTATTGAAATCCCTTTGTTTAGCTTCACGCTGTATCACGCATATCTATATCTACGAGTGGAGATTGAACCTACTACCATGGAACTAACAGCCAGACACTGCCCTCTCCCTATATGCGGGATACAGCATGAAGTACGAGATAAATAAATCGTAACTTGTTACCCTTAGAATGCGAAGGCGTGGAGTGATCCGATGCTGTATCAGGCAACGTGAAGCTGTGTAACGCTGAACACCCGCGGCGTAGTGACCCGCCACTACTAGTAACCACTCCGGGCACTAGTCCCGTGGCTGGGTTTGGACACCCGGTGTCACTGCTTAGGGAGTCTCGACTAGTGGGTAATAAAAGTAATTAAATAATCTCTATATATAATAAAACAGTACAAATATTTTGTCTGTAAATTTTGTATTTTTGACTGAAATGGATAGAGGGACACTTAAGAAGAATAAAAGCAAAAATGTTTTTTTTCTTGTCTTTTAGTATGTATGATCACGCTAATCTCTGAAAGTAATGAACCGATTAACGTAAAACTTTCACCAATTTCTTTGTTTTAACCCACCTTAACGTCTAAAGTTTGTTTCATCAAAATCGGTTAATTAAAAAAGTTATAGTAGCACGTACATATCAATCCATATCTATACTTATACTAAATATGTATTAGTTTGCAATTAATCTGTATTTTAAACCGACTTACAAAACAAGGAGGTTCTCAATTTATTATATTCGATTCAATATTGGATTAATCGATTCCGTATTAAATATTTTTAATTTATATTTTTGCTCTCATTAAAAATAAATATTTTTTAGATTTAATAAATGAGGAAAAAAAAGGAATAAGGTCACAATACAATAACAATATATCTATATAATAATTAAAAATCAGTTTATTTTCCTTTTTTTAGATTTGTATGAAGAAACAACTGCCTCCAGTGGGGATCGAATCCACTACATATATTACTCATATAACCGTACTACTAAAACACTGAGCTTTACGCACCCGCACCCGCACTCAGAGGTGTAACTATCATTAAAACATTTTGAATACTTGTATATAAGTTGACGGAACAATAATTGACCTCTCTAAGTATCGATTAACAACAACAGTAGACTCACTGCGTATAATGCCCCAGCGGTTCGTACGCGACGTAGTGACCCCGCTCTCTGGCCGTACTGGCACTGGCGTAAACATCCGACCCCCCTCCCACTGAGCTCGCACCCCCAACACCTCCAACACCCCCCGGAACTGAACATGCACTGCCCAGAGGACACTGCCCAGATCCACCTTTGAAGACAAAATAGTATTAAATGCTTTAATTACCAGATCAGTTACTAGATCAAAGAAGAAATAAAAATATTAAATATTTCATTTCCTTGATTGGGAAGGAACCCAAGACCTATACCCCACAAATAGCAAGATAGTAGATCATAGTGGATCTAGTAAAGTACACCCAATTCGTTATCCCATATATAGCAAAATAGTCAGGTGGAGACTGGTACACTCTGTACTGCAACTCACAAGGCGCCGGTGGTGGCAGAGTGTGATGATGTAGAGACCCTAGAGACGCCTGCGGAGAGCCGAGAGGTGCCACGCCTGAGAGGAGCGGCGTGCTCTGGAATAATAGAGAAGACCGAGAAGTTGGTCACTAAGAGTTATGGCTAATGAAATAATTAGGTTTGATACAAAAAATATATTGTATAAAACGAGATTCAATGCGGGTTTCACTAATAAACAGTTCAAGAGGAAAGTATCATATTACCTGATCAGCCATATGCCTTCTCCTTTCGCAAGTGCCGGTACATCCCACGCCCACTCCCACTCCCACGCCCACGCCGGTCATGGCTGGAATATTACGAATATTATATACGACGACTCTTCGATCGTTCTATACAATATATATGGATAGTAATAATACAAATACATTCGTTATACAAAGTTTGTGAAAAATAATGTTAAAGTAAAAAAGAAAAAAATGTAATATAAACTTAAAGGTAACAAAATGGGTTAAATTATAAAATTAAAAATATTAAAATGATATTGACACGATTGAAGCGACAAATGTAAGTTTATGTGCGAATGTGTATGTGCTGGTAAGTAGACGATAGACTCCCGCAATAGCAGGGTAGGCACAGGGAACAGGGCATTGCGTGTTGAGTGGCGGAAATCAACGCCGCGCTTTGTCTTTGCCGAGCGAAGTCGCGTGTACAGCCGTGCAACTGCGCCACGATCGTTAAATACTCAATAAGCAGCAATAGAAAAGTGAAAAAGGCATGATTTAATCAATTGTTATATTAATGTTTAATTATATGAATGTGAAATAATAATGTATGTGAATTTGTGTGTTAGCGTGTGTGTAACATGTACACTTGTAAATAGGAATAAAAAGAAAAGAAAGTGCACCTAAAGGCATCAACAGTTCGCATCTGTAGCCGCACCGGTGAGTGTCCTCGCTGCCCGACGGAGAGCTACGGGACTCTACTCGGAAAGAATAAAAAACGGGACAAATGAAACATAATAAAAAAAAAGAAAACGAAAATAAAAAATATATTAAGCTTTTTTTTCAATTTCACGCTGTATTATTCACATAGCAGGGTAAAGGGAACCTGGGAACCGAGCCGGGAACTTTCTCCCGTGTTCTTCAGGCAATGCTCGTTGAGTGGCAGAACTCAACGCCGCGCTTTGACTCGTTACCAGAGTGACACTAAAAGAAGAAAACTTAAAGGTAACTCACCAACATAAGTAGGCACGTATCGTCTATCCAGGCTGGCGAGAGAGGGTGCGTGCGCGTGGACGTGTCTCGCGGGTTCATATTCGGCTGCCCCCGGAGCAGCTCGAGCGAGGGTCAATGTGGAGGAAACCAGAGCACTTCCGTCCACACTGCCCGCTGATACTGGAGGATAGAAATCTAAATAAGGTTTAGCTTCACGCTGTATTTCGCATATTGTAAGATATACAGAAGGAACCTAATATTGAGACGCTCCGTTTCGAATACGAAAGATTACGAAAGATTGATTACTGTCGACATACGCATTAATCTTTAAGATAACATAACGGATTTTTATGTGTAATTTTTATGTTTTAATATTTGATGGAGTGACCCAAAAGGAAGAAATATTTTATGAGTGTAGTTTAAATAAGTGGGAAATTAGTTAAATACAGTACTGTTGGGGGAACCCAAGTGGGCATAGAACCCACAATTATCATATATTGTGAGCACACTATTAAGAGTAACTGAGACACTTTAGTTTTCGATCAATATATTTTTGGTGCATGAAAGTGGATGATAGAGAAATAATTATATACAGCAAAAAAATAGAATACACATAAATATATAAGTGAACAAAATCATAAAAAAAATTAATCGCCCTCAACCATAGCCATACCAAGTGTAGTCAAATGATATGTTAATGGTTATTATAATAAGATGGGATAAATAGGATGATAGAAGGCCGTCACGGCGCACTGGCACTGCATCTGGGTTCGATTCGCAATCGGAGAAATTAACTATTTAATATTTTCACACAGTACATAAAATCTCTGAAGTTAGACGGTGTGCTGGGAACGGAGTGGTCTAACAGTAGGTTCAATCTGCCTACCCTGTTGTATGCGGGATACGATCTGAAGCTAAGAAATAGGAGACATTCAATTATGAATAATATTTTTTAATTTTACATTTTGTATACAAGAAAAACAGACGAAAAGAAAAGATTGAAAAGATAACAGAATATTAATTTTGCACTACATCCCGCAAATATCGGGATAGGCAGAGGAGGTCTAGGGTTAAGACATTCCGTTGTCCAATTTGAGTCCTAATTCAAGACATTACACAATCATGGCCTTCATTCCGGAAGTACAAGTTAAGATCTGGCTACGTCCAAAATTAAACGAAGACATTTGTACAATAAAACAACTAAACAAATATAGAAAAGACAGTAAAAACAGAGATAGCAAGAGATGTGTGCTCGGGCGTACTCTTACTGGCGGAGCTGTGAAGACTCTTGTCCATGTGCTTCAGCTCCATCTGGTCGTGGTGGATCCACAGGTCCGGCGGCTTGATGGCCGCGGATGCTGATGCTTTTTGATAAGTACTGGTGTAAGAGATTTTTGTGTTATTAGATTAGGTTAGGTTAGGTTAGATTAGGATTAGGTTTGAATATATTTTCATATTTAGTTTAATTATTTATTAGTCAACAAAAGATGAAAATATTTTGACGGAAATTGATATAAATTCATTTAATAATTGAATTCTAATGCAATTTTTTATAAATTAGTTTAAAATAATGGTATACATATTTATTTGATTAATCATTTCTTCATTAATTTCCCCTTTAAATCACTTATTAATTCTATGATCTCTTTAATTAATATCCAACGTTTAAATTAATTTGTACATAGTACAAAATTATTGACCCCTTCGCTCGTGCCTCCCCTCTTACCTGGTGTCGGGCGAGAGGGGCGCGGCGTGCCTCCGGCAGCAGAGGGAGAGGGCGAGCGCGGCGGCCAGCGCCAGCACGGCGCAGGCGCCCCCCGCGCTCGCCCACAGCCACGCCGACGTGGCTCCAGCTAGGCCGCCGCCCGCGCCTGACTCTGTCAGTATAAGTACTTTAATATTTTTTTCTTGTCACGCTTTATAAACAAAACTTAATGCATCATCATTCTATTCCCCACTATCCACTCAATTCGATAACATCATTTATTATAATGTATAAATCTATATATATAATTATCTATGATCTCTTAAAAAATATTAACACAAAACATAATGGAATTCAAATACCCACCTAAACCAGTAGTATATCCCACAATTGGACTAAAAGGCCCCAAACCCTTGCTATTCCTGGCCTGTATCTTGAAGCTGTACGCAGTGCGCGGACGTAATCGCTCCACGCGGGTTCGAACTCGCTCCCCCACTACTGTTACTGCGGTCCATTCTTCAGCGCCACCGGCGCCCCCGCTGCCGACACCGGTGCGTTGGACCGCATACATTATTATATAACCTGGGAAGAAACCGTACTGTGTGTGTTTCTATCTCGCTCATTTAGGAATCTACTAGGTCATAATTCAGGGAGACCAATCGTTCGCTAATCACCGATTCTGCAATTGGTTTGAAAAGAGCTTCTTTTTAATAGAACCTCTAAAGATATTTTTACCAGCTTTTCAATTAGTAAGCATTTTATAATATCAACTCGAATAATGCCTATTTCGCTCACTTACCAGTAACAACCCCATTAGGTCGAGCCGGCGGAGTCCAGCTGACGTCAGCGGCGCGGGAGGAAGGTGCTGCGGGAGACACTCTCACATCACGAGGAGCTGACCCCGGAGCTGCTTCTAAGGTTGTGTTTGAGGCTATCATTGACCATGCAGATTCACGACCACCTGGGTAGATAAATAAAGTGGTGTAATTACGAATATTTTTGAAATGTTTCAAAAAAATAAACTCGATCAAATCTTGGGGAAATAGGATTTAATATTTAAATATCTTTTATCTTATTACATACATACTTTTCCTAACATTTTTCTTAAGAATAAGAAAAATGTTAGGAAAAGTATGTTCTTTAACTAAACCGGTCAATGAACCTAAAATTGTCGGAGTGTATTAACACAACTTCTCTCTGCCTACTCTGCTATGTGAGAAAAAGCAGAAGCTGCTTTTTTTTACTTTTGCATAAGCCTATTCGCAATCATATTAAAAAAAATGATAATGAAGTATATAAAAGCAAATATTTCTGACAAAACTTAATGTAATATTTAAAATTTCATTAAATTCCAACAACTTACCTCGTATAAGTTTAACGCTAAACTCATAATGCGTATACGGCCGTAGATCATCTATCATGCAGTTGAGGTCCGACGCGTTGTACACTCGAGTGCGACCCCCTCCCGCCCAACGGATGGCGTAGCGTCGGCCGTCTGTCGCAGTCTAGAAGATAAAAAGAAAGAGGCGATTACCGGATATGACCTCTGAAAAGACTCCTAGAATCCCTCACAATACTTTGCACCAATTTTAAATAATCATAAAAACAAAAGAAAGCACAGACAAAGGCGTGGACGACGTAAGTCCGTAGGACATTAGAATACAAATCAACAAAGCCATAGCCATAGCCATAATAAGCTTGTTTGTGGGGGATTTTGCTCCTTAGACACTAACGTGTCACATTCAGACGAAAAATGGAGATCTGTCAATTATTAAAATGTTTTTCTTTTATTTGTGCTGAATATTATTATAAAAACGATTAAAATTATTTCAAATTTAAAAAATTCGAAAGATTTTGTCGAAAGAACAAGTTTAGTAAAAACATTAGTTTTTCACACGTTATGAGAATAAAACATATTAAAGACCATTCTCGCTCTGATGGAATAAAATTAAAAACAAAATGAAAATATAAAAACTTACTTGTCCTTTGGGCAAAGTAGGATCAGTCCAATATACTACAGCTGTTGTCCCACTCAGCATTATAACCTGGAAATTCATATAAAATGTATGTCATGCGAATAAATAAAAAGAAACTACATTTTATTACACCATAAGGAATTATAAATAATCGTCGAGGCCGTCCTGACGCAGGGGCACAGCATGTTGCTGTAAGCAAACATCATCTTTTATGGAGTATCATTCTTATCCGGAACATCTGGTTCATCCATCGGGTCAATCAGGTTGATTTCCTCCCACCTCAGAATATTATTTAACTAAAAGACAAAATACACTAACTTTAACCCCAACGGGTGGTATCAAAGGCGGTGTATCATCCTCATCCGGATCATCCGTTTCATCCAGATCGGGTTCATCCGGTTCGTCAGTATCGTCGTCGGGTTCAGCCGGTTTCGTTCGTACTGTGGCGTATACAGCGGGCCCGAGGCCCAGCGCGTTGCTCGCTCGCAGTGATATTACATATTCGGAGTTCGATTCTGGGGATTATAATTTTGATTTACATGGTAAAAAATATAATTGGATGGTAGTGACTTTTAAATCAGATTCATTTTTCATTTGTGTAAGAAGAAAAGGTATGAAGGTTTTAAAATAAGATCTAGATCGATTCATAGTAAAAATTAAGGCCAACGATGGGCAGTGGGATATATCTATAATCACGATATTCGCTATACAAGACATTGTTCAACGTTGAATTGCGCCTCTCATTACACAATCTGAAGTCAAGACTTCAGACAACATTTCGAAAACGAAAACATCTAGACATTAGGTTTTTTCAGCCTACTCCTGTTTCATACGGAATACAACTCAAAAATCTTACTAACCCAACGCTCGTATAACATGTGAATGCGCGTGCGCAGGTAACTCCCTAGAATGGGAATCGGGAACCCCCAACCCCCATCCCAGCCAGTAACCGCGGACTAAGCCACCACCACTACCACCGCTACCTGGATCCACCACAGTGTCATCACCACCCCACCATACTGAGATCCAGTCGCGGCCTGCTCGAGCTGGAAAGAGAGAAAGCTTCGATTGTAGGTTCACTTCTAATATATTGGTAACAGATAATGCTATCTATTGAATATATTATACATACATCCACACACATCACATATACGCACATATACATATTATAGCGGTTAATATGTGATACTGCTATTTAATATTATCTAATATTTATTTTACACTAATGGAGTAAAATTAAAGATCCAAATTTTGTGGAGAAATCGTCCAAATTTATTTACTGCACATATACGTGAAAAGAAAATATTTTAACACTCACAGAAGGAAATAAAGAAATTTAAATAAATACCAAAAGAAAATATAAGTTAAACTAGCACGTAATAGCAAGAAGTTAAGGCTGACCCCACGCCCGCCGACCCCGAGTCAACAGACCCCAAACCTGGACTGAACTCGGAACAGGTTTTACAAATCAAATGCGTTGCGTGCGGATGATTCTAGTAAATATCATAATTATACATTGTAGTATTAATTTTGAATATGAAATGTTCCCTACAATATCAACAAATTCTAATGTAACATTATTGTACCTAAATATTTTACTTTAATTTTATGATTATTTTGTCATGGTTTTTAATTTTTTTTCTTTATTTTTCTCATATATATAATTATGTAATTAAACTTGTTATAGCTTTTGAAACGACGCTTGTGAGGCGGGCGTTGATAACTGCTACAGTAGTTATTAGTAGTTATTAAACCACCACTGTAGTTATTAAAGTCTTAAACTGTTTTTGCACTAAAATGTTTTTGAAATAAATAAATAAATATTTTGACATGTCTAAACATGTCCAAAGTTCACAATTCCACTCACTGGTCAAGCTCGGTGGTCTCCCCGGTACTGAAGTCTCCGCTCTCCGCCGCGCCTGCGTGCTCGCCGTCACCCACTCGCTGAAAGGACCTGAGCCGTTCGCGTTCATTGCGCATACGCGGATCTGTGACCATTTGTATATTTTAACATATGGTACCTCAAATATCTAAGTGTTACAAATAGACTTGAAGTAATATATAAATAATTGATCATTATAAGTCGATGGCATGTCGGTGGCGTCTGTTCTTACTTCTACAATTGTTAGTTCCTGATTAAGACTGAGCTCGCCAAAGCGCAAGTCATGATGTACCTTTGTTGGGTGCTGGTGCATAAACTTTTCTTAAATCCAAATGATATTTAAGCTTTCACCAACCTGATAAGTCTGAGCGGGCTCAAGTCCATGAAGTTCAGCGCGTCTCGTATCCGCCGGCGTCGTCAGCGAATCTGCTCGTCTTCTCCCAGCTCCAGTAGCCCCTGAACCTCCAGAGACACTTCCAACACCTCCCGAGTTCATGGCTCGGAATCGCACCTTGTACCCGGTGAGGGCACCGCGGTGCGTACGTGCTGGTGGAGCTTCCCAACGGACTATAATTGACTGTAAAAGGCATGTCATATACAAATTTAAATTTTCACTATAAGCTATAGCTTAAAAAAATATTTCAAGGGTGTAAACTTGAAATGATTTTATTTCAATTTTAAAATTATCTATTTCTCTTTCTCGTCTGTGTCATTTTCTACGAAAAAAAAACTTTTCATGACACACGTAACCATATTGTAAAAGTCTGTCATTAGTAAGATTTCATAACACTCCGCAATTTTTGGGGTTGAACAAAAGTTATCAATTCTTAAAGTACATTAACTAATTATTTTTGACATAATAATAGTTATTTTTATTTATTTGCTTTTAATAATGGTATGAGATTCAAGGTGACATCTTCCTACATGAAAAAATATATATTTTCAACAAAACTGTCTACAGTGTCCAAACTCCAAGCCCCCACCCACCGTATCGCCACTCCCCACAGCAGTAACGTTCCCCGGTGGAGCAGCGGGCGCGTCGGCCGGTGTTCGCGCGATCAGTTCCCGTGCAGTGCCGCTCGCCGCTGACACGCGCACCCGGTACTGAGTGGCCGCGCGGAGACCGGAGAGAGTTGTTGAAATACCTTCCACCCATTGAGATTGCTCGCGGCCTGTTTCCACCTATCGATAGAACAATTAAATCTTTTAAATGTATTGAGGACATCTCGGCGTAACGGCTGAGTGTAAATTAGACGGCAGTAAGTTCGGTTCTAGCTCGGAAAAATGATTTTTTTTACACTATCATAATAAGACAAATGGAGGCGTTGAGTTCCGCCAACACTCAAAAGACCAATATCGTAAAAAAACATGAACAATTACATCTGTATAATAAACAGCATATCGCCCTGGAGGCGTGGTCACTGAGGCCCCAGTTAATACATCGGGGGCCTCCCACGTGACTTTCAACGCGTGGGCCCCGATGGCCTCTATTTGAAGGGCCTGTACTGGGCCGTAGGAGAGTTCTTCTTCGGGGGTCGTCAGTTCGATTAACTGGAACATAAAAAGGAATTTTCAGATAGCTAATAATAAACTGTAAGGTAAAATAAAAGTTTTACATGAATCCGTAGTATCGCGTATATTTAGTACTACACATTTTTGGGAGCAAGCTTGTGACCGCACCGCGACAGGTTGTGGTCTGCGGTATGCGGTTGAGCCTGCAGTTCAGCCACCACTTCAACTATTACTTTGATAGGGAGTTCAGGTGTTATAGAACTTATGTCGTGGAACGTATCTCGTTTAGTATTTATGATCATCATCATTATATATGGGAAATATTCCAATCTAATACTAATCGAGTAATTCTTCATTACCCGCATTCATTTTTTTTCTAATAATCATACAAATAATTTCCTTTACCTCAGTAGGTGGAGACGCGGCGTGGTGGGTTAACGCCACTACTTGGAACTGATAGGTGGTATTTGGTTGAAGTCCCGCCACGTTCATCTCGTGTCTTCTGGCTTCTCCGCGGGACATGCGTTCTCTGCACAATTTATGGAGAAAGGAATTTAGCATAGTTTATAATTCTAATTTGATAAAATATATTAGTTGTGAGTTCAAGTTTTTGCTAGTGAAAAGAACTTTAATAAATACATAGTTATAGAAAAATATTATGTGAGAATATTTCATAAAGATATTTTTTTTTGTTTTATCTTTATTATGTATCACGAATATAGCAGGATAGGCAGAGGAAAATTAGTGTTAAGAAATAAAACCTCCGAGCGAACATTGCTGCTGCCCTAAGACGGTCTCAAAAAAAATAACAAAGTAGAATTTGTCCTACAAGTTAAAGGCGAAAGCGTTTTGGCCCTTTTAAGATAGTTTGGATTTTGCAATGATGCAAACGTTATAATTTTTGTCATTAGCATTAATGTAAGATATTATTTTGAAAAAAAGGGGGTAATAATACATATATAATCATGTAATATACATTATGCCATCGTTAACAAAGGCCAAATAAATAGTGTTGGTTGTCTAATAACCCAAAAAAGATTACAAAATACAGAATTCAAAGTGAACATGTGACTATCACTCACCTCTCACTACCTCTCACTTTGTACAGCACAACGTACCCACTGACATCTTCCATCTTGTGTTCAGGCTCCTGCCAGCTCAGCGTGACAAACCTGTGCTTCACTATTACCGCTTTCAAGTCCCGCGGAGGGGACACCACTGTCGCATTCCCTTTTAAACCACCCTCCAGTTCTGGCGCAGCGTGAAAATAATCATCTAATTCTAATATATTCTCATTATAATCATCGTAGTATGGCTCGGAAGTGTAAGCGGAGGATGTCTCGCCTAGAAAATCTAAATCTTCCGTCGGATCGGACGATAATAACGTGTTGAATATGTATGAAGAATTCGGGTTTGGATCGCCTGGAAGGAATTGGGGTAAACTAAACATAAGCCAACAAAAAAATATAATTAAATAACATTTACATTAAACCAAAAATATAATTTAGAAAAATAAATAAGAAATGATTAATAAGACCATAATTACAGAAAAAAAAAACAAATAAAACTATAGGAATTGGAAGAGGAGGTTATTTATGTTGTTGTTGTGAAGCATGTTGTACTTGCTATGGTGGCGTGGCACGGTTCACTTTCATTGACGAAAATGCCCTTACATTGAATTGTTGTTAAATACACATAAAATGTTTGGGATTAAATAATAATATGTTAAAATATTGTTGTGGCAACACTTTACTATGATTTGACTTTTAAGTAACTAAATTATTTAAAAAAAATAGATACATAAGATAACATTATAACAATAATAATCAAACCCACTAACCATGAGCCTCTACAAGTAATCTCAACGCTGCCACCGCACTGCCCGCGGGGGATGAGGCTGCGCACTGGAAGACACCTGCGTCCACGTCTAACACGCCGCGGATGCGGAGCGACGTGCTGGGGAAGAGAGATATGTCACTAAGTCACTTTGTGACATTATGTACTCGTCTACGAGTCGTGTCCGTCCTAAAATCAAATCTTTTCAATTATCTACAGTTGATTATACCTTTCTCATTGCAGGAGGTAACTGTGAACGTGATCAGATATAGCTTATATTCTTCCTCGATACATTTCAACCAAACAAACTCTTAAGCTTTATTATAATATAGATTACTACTCACCCATCAACTAGGACAATATCATGGTTATTAGGTGTGAGGGGTTCCCCGTCCTTCAGCCACGTGACGGCGGGCACGGGGCGTCCTCGCACCTCGCACTGCAGCGTGACGTCGCCGCGCGTGCGCGCGCGCACCAGCGGCGCTTGTTTGAGAGTTACTCGGGGGGCCGTCTGCGGGAGAGAGTATAACCCAATTGGGATTCCTTTCAATAATCAATATATATATATTGCTAGACTAATCTCAGAGTAGAGTAGAGGACGACGGTGGCGTCACTTACTCACGTATGCACACGAAGACATACACTCACCATGACGTGCAGCACCGCGGAGTGGTCGGCGGCGTCGAGCGCGCTGGCGGCGCGGCACGTGTAGGCGGCCGCGTCGGGCGCGCGCGCCGCCGCCACGCGCAGCGAGCCCGACCCCGACAGGTAGAAGCGCGAGTCCAGGTCGCTGGGCAGGGATGCACATTGTACTATTGTGTTATTTCATTTCTAAATTCGCATTCGCAAACACAAACATTTATGTTCTATATATTTTATAAACAATATGATTAGTTACTTCAGATCGATGGCAACTCCATTATTAAGCCACACCATCTCCGGTTTGGGGTTGCCATACGCTGCACACTCGAACGTCACCGATGCACCTGGCAACATTACAAGCAAGGTAAACAAGGGCTAAGTGTGATGCATGCTTGCAACTTGAACACGAAAATGTGTATTGGAACATTATGTTTAGTTGTTTTTCCGCATCTCTTCCATTAGGTAGAATCTAGTGTTAAACAATATTCCAGTCATCGTAATTGTTGTCGTTATGGTATATTCTGCAACTTAAGATATTCTCTGAAGAAGAAGAAATAAAATGAGTTACCTTCCATTATAGTAACAGAGTGTGGCGTTGCAATAAAACGCGGGGCCGACTCTACGTTGGCGTGGTCGGTGTTCACGCGGAGCTCGGTCTCTGGACCCAACCTGACAAATATACAATAACAAACATTCAAATAGTCGGCCGTGGAGATAAAAATAACATTTATTTTAGAATATTGTAATTGTCAAAGTAAATTTGCCGGCATTTAACCCGTGCCTCCTCGATACTGTCTCACGCTATGACACCAATTCCCTTTTTCCTGCACAGCAGGGTTTGGGAACCTAGTGTTAAGTTATTCGCATTCGTAATTCTGTTTCCTATACGGTGTTGAGTGGCGGTATTCTACAACAAGCGACCGCAAACTGAAATCTTACTTGGGTTTTGAATTTGAATACGCCAACGCCACGCTACACCTATAGGTAGCGGCGTCGTGACTCCTCAACGGGTCCAGCTCGAGAGACCCGCTCGGCGTTAGAGACACTCTAGCCGCCTCCATGCGTAATGGGGAACCATTTTTTAGCCACGTCACCTGAAAATACCAAAAATATATGTATATTTTAACATAGTTGAAAGTTATCGACATAGCCCTGAGAGTTCATAAGTGCTTACAATAGTCTATATAGATATGAAAACACGATTTGTATTTTGAATAACACATTCAAATGATTATGTCCTACATATTTTCTTAACCTTTAAGTATGGACGTCGGGTCTCACAGACCCATCTAGTTCTACGAATTCTACAAATCGGCCACTTCTCGGTGACCTCCGCCACTGAGTCGCTCAGTACCTTTCGTATTAATGACAAAATGAATGTAGATAGTAGTGGTTGTGTCTCTGGGTTCAAAACACGTGAGTATTTAACGACGACGTCCATGTTTTCCATACATAATGATTTTAAAACACCATATATTTTTATAATATTACAAAATATACTTTAATATTTTAATTGTATTATTTGTATTCAAATGTTTTTATTGTTATATATCATATATTATTTTGCATTGTCTGTTATATATTTTAGTAATATAAATATTATTTATCTAAAAAAGATTCATTTTTTTTAGTTTTTATGATAAAATGGAAAAAAATGATTGACCAAGCATGTCAGGGACAAAAATATCGGTACTTTATAATTAACATCAAACAAAAGAATTGGACGACGACATTTTATAAAGAAAATAGCACTTTATCAAATAAAAAGATGCGTTTCGTATACTAAATTACTCTAAGAATTGAGAATGACTTTGACTCACGTTTCATGATCTGATCTATCATTTATTGAACATGAAGCCAAAAAAATAGTTTTGGGTTCTTGAAAAACATGTACACTTTGCCCCCAAAAGATATAAGATAAGATTTTTTTTTCGCTTCTGGCAACCCCGGTGCTAACAGCTGATTCCGACTGAGAATTTTAATTTAATGTAATTTAATTCAATTTGAAGCCCATTTCCACAATAATTGCTAAATTTAATAAGCAAATAGTGTTACTTACGTAATTATAATAGTTTCTATGTTTTAAATAGATTTTATTGTGAATTGTAAAGTGTTCTTTGTGTAAGTGACTGGTAGTGTGCCGGCATAATATTTAAGTATATTTTACTGTAAGTACGCGTTTTTATCATTGTTTTTAATTATTAGGTACTATAGAAACCATATAACGTTGATTTAATTGTGGTTTACTTGCGTAAATTAGTAGTTAAAGCTTAGTTTTCCGTCGTGCATAAACTACCCGTTATTTGCATATAATCCAAATCCTTAACGTTACTCGAAAAATCCTTTATTCAAAATGATGACTCGCAGAGCATTATCTCGTCAGGAGGAGTCCAAACTCCAACTGACTTTACAAGAATTAAAAAACACTAAGGATTTGTGTGCCCAATTACAGTGTGAAAGGCAAGATAATGAGATAGAACTTTTACAGTTATTAGACAATAACACTAGGCTTAAGAAAGAAATGACTGCTATACACATAGAATTAACAACAATTGTAAAGGAACGGGATACTCTCAAAGATTTAGTAGATAAGTTTGACCGGTGCAGCGATGAATATGAGCAGGCCCTTACTAGGATAACAACCTTGGAGCAGGAGCTGCAAGAGGCTCACACACTCATCAATAAGCTACAGGAGGATGCTCAGAATGCTACCGTGTTACATAATATTAGCTTGTATAATGAGTTAGTTGAGAGTGCCCCGCAGTTGGTTTCTCCTGCGTTGGACAGACATAGTCACTCAATTATTGATCTCACCAAGGATGACACATCGTTATTCAATCTTAAAAAAGGATCAAGTCCGCCTCACTGCAGTAGAAACAAACTAAAAAAATACATAAAAATCAATAAGTTTATTGTCAAAACTAAAAAATTAATAAAACAACATAGTTATATGTCCAAGCGTGCAAAATTAAGTAAGGAGAAATTGGAACTATATGATGATTTAGAAATGTGCACAAAAAAACTAGATAAGTGTAGGTTAAATTATGAAGCTGACACACAAGCACTACAAAGTGAAATTAATTATTTAAAAGACTCCCTTGATATACTTAATAAAAAGTATGTCAATTCATTGAACGAAATACAAGAGTATTCCAAGGCGATGGACAATCTACTACTATTACACTGTCCACAAATAACACTGAACGTTTTGATTCTTTAATCAACAATCACTCTTGTGATTGTGCCCGTTCATCACAGCAATCGCCTGCAAGTACTCCGGTGTGTGTCCCCTTGACCAACCCCTTGTGTGACAGCCTTCATAATAATAGTAGTAGTAGGTTCAGGTCACAGCAGTCATTTCGTGCATCAATTCATGAACCTAGTTCATCAGTTAATGCACAAAACATAGTTTTATTTAGTGATGACATTGGAAGGAATATGGGTTCAATTTTGAATTCTTGTTTACCGGGACAGTCAGCTGTTAGTTTTTGTTATCCGTCAGCATCCTTTGAAGTTCTCATGCAGAGAAGTTTAAGTTATAAATTTAATAAGTGTGACAAACTTGTTATATTATCAAGTAATAGGGGAAATTTAAACAAAAAACAGTTAAATGACTATTGTGAGTCATTATTAAACTTAGATATAAGTAAAATAATTTTGTTTACATTTCCTTATTGTAAAAGTCAGCCAGAAGCGGAAAATAATTACAGATTTAAGCTAAACTCTACTCTGCACACAATAAGCACATATAATGACAAATTACATTTAATTGACACTAACAAAATAGTTAGTAAAACTTTATTTTTGACTCAAAGTAAATATTACTTTGGGCATAGGTTTAAGAGACAGATAGCTTCTGTGCTATCCTATTATTTTGACTTATCAGCCAAGAACTTGGCTACTACTTCAACTGCTTCTATTGAGCAGACTGACATTCCAATTTATTCTGACATTATGTCTAATAATTTACATTCTGTTGACATTTCTCAACATTTAAATTAATTTCTCAGACAACAGAGGTAGAAACCTCTAGCTCTAATTTATTATTAAATAACCCTTTGATCCAGCTAGCTTTACAATTAAATTACAATGATAACGCACACTGCACATCACAATATCCATGCAAAAATAATAATAAAAATGTTAAGTCTATTAGATTAGTTCATCAGAACATCCGTTGCTTGACGGGGGGCAAGCAGCTAGAGCTGGAATTATTCATGAACTCGGAGGAAATTAGTATTATGTGTATTACTGAACATTGGTTAAAGGTGAACCAGCTCATGTTTAATTTCAGAAACCACCGGGTAGGAAGCTCATTCTGCAGAATCAACACAATACACGGGGGGTCGCTTATTATATTAAACAAGAACCTTAAGTTCAAGGAACGGAAAGATATTGTGTCCCTTTCTGTAGAATGTTCTATCGAATTAGCGTGTGTTCAACTAGAGCAATTCATTGTTATATGTGTATACAGACCTCCCTCCGCCAATTTAAAATTATTTTTAGAAGTAATGGATGAGGCCTTAAGCAAACTTACCAAGTCGGGTAAACCTTTGTTAGTGTGTGGGGACTTTAATGTTAATATTTTGGAAAGTTTAAGTCCCACCATAAATTTATTAAGTCTTTTTAAGTCACACAATTTACTTAATTTATTTATGGAGCCAACCAGAATAACTCCTACGACTAGTACTTGTATAGATAACATATTTACTGACATTATTCCATGCTACAAAAGCATTATTAATAAATTGGATTCTGACCACTCTGGTCAGCTAGTAGAATTCTCTAGTAAGAAAAAACAGGTGGCTAAGAGAAAAATTGCTTTTGTATCTGTCACAGCTAGTCGTTTGGAACGTATGAGAGTTAGTTTACTAACTAATTTACTAGTTTTAGATATAACTTTACCTCCTAATTCTTTGTACAATTCTTTTTTTTACTCTTTTATTAATAAATTTCATTCAATATTTACTCCCAAAGAGATTACAATTACCGATAGTCCTATCTTTGGTGACTGGGCCACAGCAGGTATTTATAAGAGTAGGGAGACGCTGTATATGTTATATTATGAAAAACAGTTTAATAGTGGTGAAGAGTTTAAAGAGTACTTAAAATCTTACTCTAAAATTTTCAAAAGTGTTTGCAAAATGGCAAAATCTTTATTTATTAAAACAAAAATCAGAAATAGTAATAATAAAATTGAAGCCACTTGGAAGGTTGTTAATGCCGAGACTGGGAGAACTAGAGTGAAAGATTCTAATTTTAAACTTAGTATTGACGGTCACATTGTTGATTCCGATTTGGAAGTGGCCATTGCATTTGAAAAGTTTTTCTCTACTTTCCCAGTCAGTCTAACAAACGATTTAGGTTCTTCTACCACTATTGCAGAATCGTTAATTAAAGACAATGTTCCCGAATTTTATAATGGTTTCGTTTTCCGTCATGTAAATTATTCAGACATTAGTGTAGCTTTCAAATCAATTAGTATGAAAAAGACAGCCGACTTGTGGGGTGTCTCAGTTAATATCATAAATTCTTTAATTGATATTTTGATTCCTGATTTAGTTACAATTTTTAATAGATGTATTGATTGTGGAGTGTTTCCTGATTTGATGAAATATAGTAAAATAACTCCATTGTTTAAATCAGGTAGTACGCAAGACCCTACAAATTTCAGACCGATTTCAGTACTACCTACGTATAGTAAAATTTTTGAAAAGCTGATACTCAGTCAGCTTCTTACTTATTTTAATAAAAATAAATTACTGCACACAGGTCAATTTGGTTTCACTCGTGGAAGGTCAACATCTGATGCTGGGGTCAAATTATTAGAGAGTGTATTCGCGGCTTGGGAGGAGTCACGTGATGCCTTTGGGGTGTTTTGTGACTTGTCCAAAGCATTTGACTGTGTGCAGCATAAAACTCTTATCAGGAAGCTACACCACTATGGTATAAGAGGCATTGCTTTGGATCTTCTCACTTCTTATTTAAGTGATAGGATTCAAAAAGTAAATGTCAACGGGAAACTATCACACGGGTCACCTGTAGCATTGGGGGTGCCACAAGGCTCTATTCTGGGTCCGTTTTTGTTCCTTTTGTACATCAATGACTTACCTCACCTTATGAGAGATATCTGTGAAATAGTGTTGTTTGCAGATGATACATCTTTAGTTTTTAAGGTTAATAGACGGCAATTGGAAATTGACGATGTAAACAATGCTCTTTCTAGGATATTACACTGGTTTAGTGTCAATAACTTGCTTTTAAATAGTAGTAAAACTAAATGTATCAGGTTCTTTACTAAGAATGTGCAACAAGTAGAAACCAGGGTTTTGATGAACAATGAGGAACTTAAAGTAGTTAATGAAACTGTTTTCTTAGGTATAACATTAGATGCTAAGTTACAATGGGGTCCGCATATAGAAACTTTATCTGGTAGACTTAGTTCGGCAGCGTATGCTGTCCGTAAGATTCGTCAACTGACCGATGTTGACACCGCGCGTTTAATATACTTCAGCTATTTTCATAGCATTATGTCTTACGGCCTATTACTTTGGGGCAGTGCCGCTGACATAGATACCATTTTTGTGCTCCAAAAACGGGCTGGCCGAGCAGTCTATAAAATGGGTCCACGGGAGTCACTAAGAAATAAATTCAAAGACTTTAACATCCTCACACTACACTCCCAATATATTTACGATAACTTAGTATATGTGCATAAAAATATTAATAAATTTAATAAAAACAGTGACCTCCATCAACATAATTTAAGAAATAAAAATAAGCTTGCCGTGCCCTTCTCTAGGCTCCATAAAGTATCTCACTCATTCGTAGGTCAAAGTATACACTTTTATAACAAACTTCCAAACGACATGGTTAATTTATCACTGAACAAATTTAAAAAAGTGGTAAAGCACAGGCTCTGCCAAAAAGCATATTACTCTGTTAAAGATTATGTTCGCGATAAAGATGTTTGGAAATGAGTTGCTCTATTTCTAAGTTAAAATTGTTAATTGTAATTTGTAACAAATGTTGGCATTTAAAAAGAGTGGCCATGAGTTTCTTTGCCTGTATCTTCTCATGAGCTCAACCATTTGAACGGGCTTTTTTCAAGTCAAAATTGCACATTTTTTTTTGTTATTTTTAATTTGCATTTTTTTTCTACTTTATGACATGTCCAAGTAAATGTTAAACATTTTTATGGAATAAAGATATTTTGACTTTGACTTTGACTTTGACTTTATATAGAAAAACAACACATTCTTATGTTGACTGCAATCGTCCTGTTAGCCTACAATGTTGAAAGCCATTGTGTATCGATGTTCAATAGTACCTTATCTTGAGGTGTTGTCAAAATTTTTATTTTATAACATTAGATGTAATTTTTTATTTTTTTTAATTGTTACACTTTATATTTTAATGAAAAAAAAATTGATTATCTGCCTTTTTTTATAGTATTATTTTCTTAAGAGTCATCCCATGTAGCCAAAGACTGAAATTGTGACTTTAAGTTACTTAAATCATTGTCATGCGTAAAGTTTAATAAAAAGCGATTTTATTTATATTGATTTTGTTTGATTTGAGGCTATTCATGTAAACTAAAACATAAAATTGTCTTCTTCCCTTAAAAAACAGACGGAATATAACCAATAAATACACTGGTCTCACAGACCCGACGTCCATATGTGTGTTATAAAAATATCTCGTCCATAGTTAAGGGTTAAATATATTCTTACATTAAAGTAAACTGTCCATGTTTCAACCTTAAATTTAAATAAAACAAAAAAGAAAAGTAAATTATCAACAATAAATATTTTAAAAAATCCAAAAAATCCTCACATTCAGTTTAAGTACAGGTGGTGGAGAATGTATCTTAGCAGCACCGTAGACCCGCCTCTCGGGCTGGAGGGCCGACGAGGGTGAGGGCACGATACGTATAGTCAGCCTTGATGGTAAATGTATGGGGCAGGTTAGAAGAGCTGGCGACCCGAGGAACCCCATTATGACGCGAGGGTTGTCTTCTATATCTGGCACTTCTATTTAACGAGAAGAAGAAGAAAAATAAATATATTGATATTTCTATGGATACGTAAAGAAATAAGTATGTGATAAGAAAGTTATATTAATAATAACGTTTTACAGCGCTTAACACTGAAAACACTTTGGCAAGACTATAGGTTTTGGAAACCTACCTAAGAGTCATCACGTTTGGCCAAGTATATCTCACACGTATCTCTATGGTACCTTATAATTGATTAGTAAACTAAAAAAGTACTTAATCCCAAATGTGTTACCAGCTAAGAATAAACTGGCGACCCTCGACACAACAGTGCCGATCCCATCGACGACGGCCACGCACTGGTACTGCCCCGCCAGCGACGGCGACATGCTCTCTATTAACAACGACCCGTTTGTTAGCTGCCTCCTGAAATTATTATATTTACAAATAAACAATTACTTTCCTAGAAAAAGGTATAAAATTTTTTAATGTTAAGTAGGATTGGCAGTGGGATTTGAACTGGCGCCACTTGGACGACGCCAAGACGAACAAAACGAAAAACCCGACATACACATGTACCTATTCGATAACACCCGCGCCATCGAGACAAATCTGACGAGGTGTCATCAAAGCAGCTCACTGACTTACCAGCTACCACAAGGGAACAAGCCAATGAGATGAGATAATTTGGCACATTGACGACATTAAACCACACGTTAGAGTCATCCTATAGATAAATTATACAGTTTACTTTATCAAGTATAACAAACTATAAATACAAAAAAAGAAATACCGATAACTATCAGCCCGTGACAGCGTATGGTCCCTAGTGGGGGGTGCGTTGGCGCTGTACCGCCACGACAGCCTGGCGGGGGGCGGAGCGCCGCAAGATAGCAGGGTACTCTCCCCCTCGGCCGCGACCGCGTCCACTGGCTCCGAGGATAACGAGAACATCGATGCTGAGGCATCTTCACCACCTGGAAGTAAATTAGATGATTAATATGAGAATAATCACGAAATAATTAAAAAAGACAGTTTAGTTTGGGTCTTATTTTATTTATAAATTCTTCCAGTGTAAGATTTTCTGATATATCTTGCATGTAGAGACTGCGACAGAGTCAAGAATATATTTCTTTTGATGTAAGAAACCCTAAAAAAAATATGCATAATAATCTCTTATATTAGTTAAATACTACATAAATTTCCAGAGTACCCTCAAGTATTTCTCTCAATATTTTTCCCATAAACAAAGGGCGATAGTGAATCTAAAAAAAGAAAACGAACTCCCGACCCCCGAGCCAAACTCCTTGAAGTCCTTAACCATGAAATATATAAACCACGCATTATAATTAAACTAAAAACCCTTCAAAACGACATAAATATTGTTTGGATAGCGAATAGAGAATCAAAGGAAACTCAGCCCTAAAGTAGGGCCGAGCAAGCCGGGAACAGTTCTTGGTAAACGTGAAACGAAATTGGGCGATGTAGCGATAAAGTCCTTTTGAATACTATTTGATTGAACCAACAATAGTGTATGGGGATCGGTAAATTAGAAATACTGGTACAAAATTTTCTACTCTACGTCCAGAAACATAAAGATTATAATTCTGTGGCAATATTGGTAACAATAATGGATTTTAAATGAGCATCGGTCGATCACATACGTATTGTATTTGTATATACAATGAGTCTCCTTGTATCGTTAATCGAATATTGCTATCAATGGGCTGGTGGGCGAAAATCGCTATACAAACTGGAATGGTGGGTGCATCATTAATTAAATCTAAATTATTAAAATTAGCATAATTAACAGAAACTAACGCCGTCGTCGTAGCGCTGAGGCACAAGGACTCGACTGGGGGCAATTGGGGGCTACTTCGATAATTTCAACAAACCTTTATGTATATTAAGATATCTACACTTTAATAGATAGTGTAATAATTTATCGAAGACGAATTTTTTTATGCCAGTAGTTTTTCCCTGCGGCTTCGCCTTCGGGGTCAAATGTAATTAATAATCGTTGCGTATGACACGTTCTAAATGCGAGAGGTACCTCTGACTTCAGATATGCTGGTCGTCTACACCACATAATATGGCCACAGTACATGGACAGTAGTTTCTGAGATTCTCAACTCACAATGTCATGAAACGGAGTGTTTTAATACTAGGTTCATTCTGCCCAGTGAAGCAAAAAAAAACTTTTTTTTCCTACACTACAAAGTCTTACCAGATCGGTAAAATATTATGTTAATAAACAAAAGCATCCCGTTGCTTGAGATTCGAACATGCAAGTATCGCAATGCTATGCCACTACTGCGCCACGACAATACATCAGCAGCCCGCCATATGCCACTTTATGCCACTTTGGGCAATTTTGAACTATTTTTTTAATAAGATCTTTGATTTTCACGATTATTAGCCATTTCAAATGAAACTCTTTAATCGGATCAATCGCATATATTTACTATTATACATCATTGGAAACCCAAAAAGGAAAGTGGAGAGAGAGAGGACAGTAGAGTAGAGTCTTGACACTAAGTTCGCTGTCCCTACCCTGCTATAAGTGGTATACAATGCAAAATCTAACTATTAAAAACATGTCGTATGCATTAAAATTAAAAAATAATAATCAATTGTTTAATTAGATAAATTGAAAAATCACGCGGTAATTCACTTTAGTTATTAATATATTATTAACTAGTGGACCCGGACGCGGCTACGCCTGCTTAATCTATTAGAATATTTTCGCGTCGGTCATACTGTGCCGCCCGTAGGCTAGGTCATTTCGAATCAGTGATATCTCCTTAATTATTTATTAGAATGTTATACAGTAAACTATAATTTCAATCTAGATGAAATGCTAAAAGTGACTATTATATTTGTTTTCATAAGGATGAATATCAAAATGTCGCGGTAGCGGTCGCTTAGCGACGACGGTTGTTATTAACATGGCAGAATAAATTGCATGTCAAATTAGAAAGTACTTTAAAATATATTAGTTTATATGTGTAATATAATTTTATATAGCCTATAGCCCTATACTTCTGAAGAATGCAGCTTTCATACAAAACAAAAACAAAGTAAATTGGACCAGTAGATCCAGAGATCTTAGCGTTCAAACAAACAAACAAACAAACAAACTCTTCCGCTTTATTATATTAGTATAGATTGGTGACAACCCCAAGGTGAGTATTAAAGACAATGTAACTAGCCTGACCTGCAAGAGTGGGGGGACCTATGCGTGTTGAGTGGCGAAGAACTCGGCACCACCAAACATATGTGTGCAAATATATTAAACAGCTGAGAGGCGACAGTGGGACGATCCTTCAACGAACTGAGGAGAGACGAGCATGACGACTTGTATATATATGCAATATGAATATATGTAGATGAGGCCGTCGTGCCACAGTAAGTTCGATAAAAACTAAACAAAAAAATAACGAGGAGAAGTGCGGCGTTGACTTCAGCAAATTGTCACATACGCAATGCCTCGCCACGTGACTCGAAATTGGGCGGTGCTTGGACGTATACCATAGTTGTGCATTTGTATCAAACTCTTAGGATTTGAACTCCGACCAAACGCCCAAGTCATCAAGCCACCAGTCAATTATTTTCCGTTTATCAGATAACGCAAACAGAACGTAGTGCCAGAACACTCTGCTCTCGCTTTACAAGTTCTTATACATTTCTTACAAACTTTACGTGGTTGTCATGTTCATTGTGTTTTCATCCTGTTGTTTACATATAATTGGTTCAACAGCTCATCCGGTATTAGATGTAGGAATATGGGGGTAGACATTGCTGTCTGACCCTCTCACTCACTTACTGAACAAACGGGAACTACATTTATCCATTATTATTAAGATTCACATTTTATTCTAGATGTATGCCGGCTGAGGGACCGTAGTGACAAGACACTCAGTTAAATCGGTTCATAAATTAAGAAAGTTATATCAATACAAAATATTTAGTTTGACAAAATTGCTACAAAATTAAGAAAAAGATTTTGCTAAAACTTTTCAAACGTATGAAAATTATCTTAAAAATGATCTAATGTCATTTTATTACAACACGATAATTCAGATTAAACGGGCAAAGTCGCGAGCGGATCCCGCTGCGGTTACATTCAACCACTGTGCCATTTCGACCTCACACGTAATACAAAATTCAAAACTTCTATAGAATTAATACAGACTTCTAGACTTCGTGACCTTTGGCTCTCGAATGGTGCAAACTTGTGAGACGATCAATTTCATTTCAGAATATAAATTGGTACATTAACGGTAAACACCACAGTGGCTCAGTAGGTATATGGATGATGATAGTTGTGAATTCAGATCCATTATAAAAATATATTGGTTTGTATATAAGAGTTAGTAGACTCGTCTCGCTTTGCCTTGAGCTCCGCTACTCGAAACCCAATGCCTCTGAGAGATGTCTGCCATGAGTGTCTTAATAGTGATTTCCTGGTTGCCTCTGCCTACTTTGCTAAAGATATCTATTTACCGGGTAAGGCTCCATAGCCTTATATTATGGGATTTCGGCGAAGACGCAGGTAAAAACAAAGTTTTCATATACGGCATAATATAATTAAAATTAATTACATACAGACTAAAAGCTAAAATCCTTAAAACTAATGATGCTAACCAAGCAGTGTAGTGAGTGAGGTGTGCAGTGCCCTCCACGTGTCACGCGTCCCGTTGACACAGTTAGTTAGCTCCCGTGTCCCTCACTTGTCATAATAATATATAATACTAGTTGACTTGGACGCTTGGACTATACGAACATTTATTAAATATTTTTATGAAAATATTGTTAGTTTAGAGGGTGAATCCTAATCTATCTATATATATAAAATCGAAAGGTCACTCACTCATCACGAAATCTCAGAAACTACATGTGCTAGTTATCTAAAATTTTGCATAGGAGTTATTTATAGAACGTAGGTGCTCGCTAAGACGGGAATTTGCAATATTCGACTTCTAAGGGGTTGCTTTTGGGGTTGAAAGTTTGTATGAAACTTCGTTACTACAAGTGCTAGGAGTCTCAAATTTTGCATGGACGTCACTTATAGGACGTAGGTACCTACTCATGGAGACAGAAATTAATAATAACGTAGTTCACGCAGGCGAAGCCGCGGGCGGGCCGCTAGTAAACTATAAAACACGTGTTCAATGAAATATTTTTAAGAGTCTAAATTTCAAATCTTATAAAAATCGATGGCGATTTAATTTTTTTACCGTACAAACTTTCAACTTCTATTTCATCCTCTTAAGAGTCGAATATTGCAAATTCCCGTCTCTCGAGCACCTACGTCCTATAAAGAACTCCTATGCAAAATTTCAAATTCCTAGCACTTGTAGTTTCTGAGATTTCATGATGAGTGAGACAATTTCGACGTAGGCTGATGAGAACGTATGGTTTAGTGGTCAGAGCGCTTGGACGGTTTTCAAGAGGAACTTTTTCTAATGAAGTATTTTTCTTTCCTAAGTCTGGAATAACACTCTGAAGATGTGTAAACTAGGCTTATCATTATAGCCTGTGTATTCGCTGCTATTTGCGTGCGACCACCGACCACACATATGTACGGTCGGTGGTCGCGAGTCAGGCAACATAAAAAATTGCATACTTTAATGAATTGAATTATCATCACTGAATTATCATTTATTTTTAAATCTTACCTTAAAATCATTGTAATATCTTTATAGCGATTTCGACATGGCAAGATGTGAAGGATCTCAGTTTATAGGTTTTGTAATTTGTTAGGCCTCATTAGTTTCAGGAGTGTCGAAATGCATTTGTATGTGTCACTGCGCTCACTTGTGGCGCTGGGGGTTCGATTCCGACTCGTGGAAACACATTTAATATTTAATATTTTCATTTCCTGCTCTTACACTGGCGTGCCAGCTGTCACGATGGAGGACACGACCTTGCACCTTTCACTTTTTAACTCGTAACTCGAAGCGCCATAAATAAATAACTGAACTGAACTAACTCATAAATTAACCAAAACACTAAACAAACTAACCAAAGTCGTTGAATAAAGTAACAACATTAAAAATTGAAGCGTTTCAGAATTGCTGACAAGGCGACGAGAGTGAGCTTGCATTATAAAAGGCAATTTGGTAGAACGGGGAGTATGAATAAACCGACGAGCTGGTTCTAACTTCTAGGCGACACGTATATTATTGAATTAGTGTTGCAATAGTGATAAATCACTATTCTTTCGTTAATTATATATTTTCGTTATCCAGAGATTTGTGATTTCTGTATACCTCATTCGCCGCGTCCACTGACATTAACCTCTTCATATATTATCTCCGAGAGCTCCCCATGATTTTTACGAGATCTTCCTACAGTATGATCGATACTTCCAAATCGAAGTTTCCGAAGGTCAACCGAGGTCTTCCTCTGCCTCCCTCGGCTCGCTGATGGCTTACAGATATTTTTAACCATTTCTTCATCCCAAACCACCAAATGGAGGACAGTGTTATAAACACACAGCTACGGACTAAAAAATGTGGTAATCCGTAGTACCGCATTGGGACAGAGTTTCATTGCAAATCCTTGACGGTTGTTAGTCTCCGAGTTAGGATCTCCAATCAGGGCAATGATTCATTTTGGTTGCTTCGACGTGGTAACACTGGTTGGCATGTTGGATTTTCTATTATAATTATGTAACATTGCTTTTTTCGATTTGACCAGAAAAATAACTTAAACATGATTTGGCTAGGATCTGACTTCCTAGATATCTTAGACAGTTTTAATACTTTACATAACCACTAAACGGAACCAACAAAGAAACATACAAAATAAAAGCTCATCTAATCTCCCAACATTAAAGGGAACCGATAAATCAAGAGAAGAGACGAACTAAAACAATGATTTTGAATAGAACTGGAAACAAAACCATCCGCGGGAGACAATGGTGGTACAAGTCGAAAAAAATGAGGGAAAAGGAAAACTAAAAGTGCAACTGTGCCAGTGAGTCAAGAACAAAGGGACGGGCTTCTCGATGACACCTACTAGACTGTAAGGCGTAGTACACTCGTATGGTAGTTCGAGTAGTGTTAGGTTTATTACATAGTTCCATAGTTCCAAATAACTGTGATGAATACCGTTTTCAGCTCCACTCCGCACAGCAGGGTGGGTAACTGTGTTAGCATAACAACGTTTTTAGAGACCTCGTGGCAAAGCATCAAAGTTAACGCCGAGCTTTGTTTAGTGAGATTGAGAAAACAAAATTAAAATTCCAAG
The DNA here is from genome assembly GCF_056956725.1 of Heliconius melpomene rosina. Classification (NCBI taxonomy): domain Eukaryota; kingdom Metazoa; phylum Arthropoda; class Insecta; order Lepidoptera; family Nymphalidae; genus Heliconius; species Heliconius melpomene. The sequence continues at coordinate 216,073 of NC_140395.1, read as the reverse complement.
ACTTGAATGAATGGCAAAGATGAAAGAACGCAACATTTAATTAACCCCACAAAAACTTGGCTTACACTCGTTACTTGAGGATATTTTCTAAGAACTTTGTTTAACACCTTCCATTTTTTTATCGCTTTATTTTATTTTTTTAGATTAGACAGTGACAAACTAGTATCAATACACTCCGGTATCTTTCTGCACGGTACATGTCCAGTGGTGTAATTTAAAGCCGCTGTTTTTCTTCTTACCAAAGTCAAAGTCAAAATATTTTTATTCCATAAAAATGCGTAACATTTACTTGGACATGTCATAAAAGTAAAAAAAAATTAAAAACAAAATAACCAAAAAAAAAAAATGTGCAATTTTGACTTGAAAAAAGCCCGTTCAAATAGTTGAGCTCATGAGAAGATCCAGGCAAAGAAACTCATGGCCACTCTTCCAGAGTGAGGAAATTAAAATAGCGAGAATCAAACCTGCTACTGTCTCGCTTACCTTCACGTCCTCAATGGCCCCGTCCCTACGATCTAAATAAGAATATTTATAGTTTTCCAGTATTTATTAGTGTTCGCTCGTGCACTCGACTTTACAACATTTTATCGGTGACACGCTGTCCTTAGCCTCGTCTCCCGAGGGATGCTGCGATTGGAAAATCTTAAAGTAGGACGCGTTGAGTTCGAGAGACGACACGGATGAGATGGAAGGGAAATGTGAATTTATTGAAACTAGCGGATAATTTGACAGCTCACTTCGTATACATTCGAGGATTCTTTTACTATGCAATGTAACATTCATTTTATTTATATTTATTACATCCACTAGTAATGATAATATTACATTATTAAAAGAAATACAAAATAAAACTTAAGACTAATGCACCCCCGTTTAAATCGGATACAGTCATAGTTCAAATGAAACTCTTTAATTTGTTAAGGCTACACTGATATTAACCAGGTAATAGAATAGCATCACTCTCAACATGACCGATCACGCGATGTGCCACGAAGGCCTGCTATTATTGTTGTTCCAGATTAAAACTAAAGCCATACAAAAATTGAACCTGCGACTATCTCCGTAAAAACAAAGGCCTATTGAGCTTGAATAGCTTTTTGTGTAGCTGGATTGGAGCTTTATCGTCATTGTCGAACGAGATATCCTCGGGTAGGTATACGAATATTTCTATTCGCTTCTCGCTTAACTTTTATTTGGAAACTAGTAGTTGATAAATGAAGAAAACACTTTTTAAGGTTCCGTAGCCAAATGGCAAAAATCGGAATTTATTATAATTTCGTCATGTCCATATGTCACAGTAATATTATTCGTAGACAATGGGTTTTGTATTGTTTTAATTTGGAAGGTTTTATTTTATGCACCGCTACAAAATTATGTTGTGTAATTATAAATTTTTTTTTTTCTAGGCAGCACTTAACAAATAAAATATTTTAGAAAAATAACTATAATATTAGCGAAAAACCCACATTTGTAAAATACGGTTAAAAAGGAGGTCCTCATTTTGAGAAGTGAATTGTTTACGCAGGAGTAACAATAGCGTTGCTGCTTACAACTGTTCTAATTAAGCTCAGAGGGCAGAGGGCAGAAGGCAGAGGTGGGTACTTTATTGTTTCATACTTGTATCTACTTCAGTTTATATTTCTTGCTAGTTTATGATAGAACTATATGATAGAACATGTTTTCAAAGGTGCAGGTATTCTTACAGTTGCTTCCCAATTTAAATACTATAATATTCTCTTTGTCCGACAAAATATACATTGTCATAGTAAACATAGTGACAATTATACGATAGGAACGAGAAGTAAAGATAAGATTGTTACTCCAAGTTTTCGCCTCCAGAAAGTTAATAAATCCTTTATGGGTCTGAGCATACGTGTATATAATAAAATGTGTATTCTTAGTTTGCCACTACAAAATTTTAAAATATCTGTAAAAAAAATTCTAACAAGTAAAGCGTATTACACTGTTCAAGAATATCTAGAGGATAAACATGTATGGAATTTATGTCTATTGAATGTAATGCAGGATAGCTGCCAACTAATGTAATAGATTGTACCACTGATTTTGAAAAGAGCAACTGTTGAGTTTCTTGCCGGCTCTTCTCAGCAGAACTGCCTTCCGAACCGGTAGCTTTTTGATCATATGTTCATTCGACGATTCAAAAGTGCTTATAGTAATTGCCTATTTGAATAAAGAATATTTTGAATTTGAATTTGAACTAGTCGTCGCACGCAACTTTGTTTGGGATGTGAAATGGAAAACTCCGTTTTTCTCATTTCTGTAGGAATTTCGATAAATCCTCTCTTGATTTTCCCCTACACTACGCTGTAAAATTATAAAAGATTCATAAAATAAATAAAAAAAATAGAAACATCTTTTTTTTAATGATATAAGTCACCTACATGTAAATGGTGGACACGTGAGCGGAAGTGTCGCCTCATGCTCAAATGGGTGCGTCGCTTCATCGCTACAATGTCACTTCGTTCCCACTACAATGGAAGCATAAATTAACTATAGCGTAACTAAGTTACGCCATTTTTGACTTAGAAAAGTATTTCACGGGGCCAAATGTGTACCTACTAATATTATAAGGCTGAAGAGTTTGTTCGGTTGATTGTGTTAATCTCAGAAAGTAGTAGTTTAAATTAATAAATTAAACTAAAACATCGGTCGTGACGGATTGATCCAACTCTAAATAGTCTCTATAAAATAAGGAACACATTACGAAGAAAGGCCGTTGAGGCGGCACAACACAGCGGCTGCTTGCAAACGTGACGGAGTTCGATGCCCACTCGAGGGAACAGATTATTTTAATTTCCCCACTCTGGTACAAAACAAAGCGAAACGTTGATGTCATTAGGCGGCGCGTGGCAAACGGGGCGTCTTAATACTGGGTTTTTTTATCATTTTTGAATAATTTAAATATTATTTTCTATTTAAATATTATTTGAGACGCTTGTTTTATTTTTTCCTCCTTGTTTCCCACTAGTTGTCGAACAAATGGAAGCTAGTGCGTACATAATCGACAAGCGGCGGTCGCGGCGATCCTTAGGGTCGTATGCGGGACTCTAGCGCTCCGCACTTCGGCCGTAAGCCCTGGGTACTGTGCAAGTGTTGATCTTACATATGTATATAAATACTTATTCCGCAAACATATTTCACACAAAACGAACGTTTTGTTAACCTCATCGGCCATTTGTCGTGTCGGGGCGAAGCGGAAGTAGTCCGTCGCCGCCGGAAATAGCGCACACTGACCTACTCATGTCCTTTATATATTATATTAAACCACCCCTTGGTATAATCTTTTTTTAAAAAAAAAATAATGCATGATGCAGAGCCTGTAGTGGCGTATGGGGGACAAGCGTGCGACAGTAAGCGCGAGGGGTTGTGGATTCAATCCTCGCTTTCGTAACATTCAACACGCAAAGCCTCCAGAATTCGGGGGGTTTCCCTCTGCTGCTATGTGCGATATAAAGCATGAAGCTTGGTAGCATCGAGTAGTATCTCATTCCGATGTTAAACATTCGGCGAAAAGTTGGGCCGTAGTGTTTTAACATTAACTTTCAACGAATTCTGCTTATCCTGCTATGCGGGAGAACGCGTGAAGTTGACGTATTGCTCACGACAATTTACAACCAATTCTAAATTAAGCGCTCCTTACTAAGGTGAGGCGAGACGTCTTCTCGCATCGCCTTAGCAAGGAGCAAATCTTATTACAGTAACGAAAGGGACGAGGGTCACCTGGTGAGGGACCTCACCTGCTGCAGCACACCTACGGTAACCTCATTACCAATATCGATCGATATTTTGTCTTTCTTTTATTAACGATAATCTATAAAAAGAAAAAGAGTTTGTTTGAATGAACGCACTAATCTCAGGAACTACTGGTTCGAATAGAAATAAACTTAGCGTAGCGGGTATAGTCCATTTATCGGAAAAGGCTATAGGCTATATTACATTACGTTAGTCGTTGTAGTCCCCGCGTCTCGCAGCCAGTGGCGTTAGTAGGTATATGCGTGTAAAAACTATCAGCAATCTTAGAGATTACAGGTACAAGAGGCTCAGATGATCAATCCGTGTCAGGGATGCTGTAAAATCGTTTTAGATAAAGTCAACCTAAATTATACGACACAGACCTTCTTATCAAAGGTCCAAATCTTCTGCGAGGGAAATTGAGGGGGGCTTCCTTCCTTCGTGACGCAACGTAAAGAATCAAAATGTGATCAAGTTGAAATGGGTTCAATTTTCATTTATTTGTATTACAAGTGTACTGATGTAGTAGATATGCCAACTTTCAGAATGCCAGAACGCCACGCTTTGACTTGCTATCAAAGCAATTAAATAAAAATATTCAATAATTTATTTTCCCAAGTGGGACTCGAACCTACAAAACGCTATGCCGCTATTTATTGCAAAATGACACTTAAGTTTTGACTAGATATCATCAAAATTCTTTACGAAATATTATTTATATACCCGAGTCCATTTTAATATGAAATAAATAAAAACAATAGTTAAATAAATTATTCTAACACGAAAATTTCAGCGCATCGACTGTAAAAATAAAAACTGTAAAAAAAATTAAATGAAATCAGCTTTACGCTGTATCCCGCAAACAGCAAGCAGGGTAGGCGGGGTAAGTAGAGGCATTGCGTGTTGACTGGCGGAACTTTCCCTCAACAAAGTGATTTGACTGTAAATGTTACGGTTTTTAAGTCGATAATTTAAAATTAAACTCGGGGGAATAAAATATTTTTATTTCTTAGCTCTGTTATGAAGACAAAACGCAGCGTTGAGTTCCGTCTTGCAATGTCTGGTATATTAGGAAGAACGTGGCAACTGGAGTGTCCTAACAAAAAAGCTTAAATATACATACATACTAATAAGTCAAACGAACAACCACCTTTAATCAAAGTCGGTAAAACATAACAAAAACCTCGTTAAAAGGTATTTTAATAACAAAACATATCTATATAAGAATAGCCTCAGGACATTCCTAAGGCTTATCTTATTAGTCGGATGTTCTTCAGGGTATGATTCTGGGTGCAAAAAATATTGTGAACGCAGCTAGGCTTGGTATAAAGTGGAAATTTTTCCAAGATATATTATTCAGGAGTGTATTACCCGTCGTGTTCACTAATGATGACCATATGCCGACCATCACGTAATTACTGACTGGTCTAGACGAGTTCTAGGACGTAATTGTTGAATACCAGCCGTTTTTAGTTGTCTACAGGAAATGAAGAAACGTGAGGTTCTTTTGGAAGTTGTTGTTGTTACATTTATGGAAAGGTTTAAAATAGACTGCAATTTTTTAAAAACTGTTTTTTTTAGATTTTAAGCTGTTTTCCGCAAATAGCAGAGTAGGCACAGGGAATCTTGTAGTTAACTCGTTGAGCGCCACGCGTATTTCTACAGCAATCCCGTTCAGGCCACGCGCGCCGCTTCGAAGCGCTGGTACTGCAGGAGCAGAATTGCAAGCAGATCCGGAAAAAAACACAAACTCGAAAGAAAATCGGGAAAAGTCTCTGAAGTTCGAAAGTACTGTAAATTATGTTGTGACAAAAATGTAAGAAAAGATGGTAGAGTGATGGCAAGAAGAAAGACCAAGCGTGTTGTAACATTTTGTGATACTTGTGAAGGAAAACCATTTTTATGTTTGACATGTTACAATGAATCCCATTAATCCTGTAATGATACAAAATTAAGTAAATTTTAAATAAATTTTCTGTAATTCCGTAAAATAGTGTAAAATTTTATAGTTCTCATGTTACACGCTGTCAGCCACCGATGGCTGACGCGGCCTAAACGGAAAGTCTAGTGACAGCCATCGATGGCTGACATGGCGCTCAACGTGTTAAGACGTTCCGTTTCATACGCACCGTCCAGTATTCGAGATCTTCGTGGTGAGCTTGTTTGACTACAACGCCGCCACTCGCGCGCAATGTCTCAAAAATGCGGCGCCATGTGGCAGTGTCTTAACATTAGGGTTCCCTCTGCCTACTCTGCTACATGCGGAATAAAGCGTGCAGCTGAAAATAACTATGACTAAAACAAACATGAAGTTTCATTATATTCATTTGTTTATTTTTTATGGAAAAAGACAATGCCAACGAGTGCCCAGGTCATATCGACCTGGAAACACTGCCGCGGGTAAGCCATTCCACAGTTGCATGGCGCGTGGAAGGAAGTTCTTACGTATATAATATATTATTATAGATATTTGGTCTAAAACTAAAATTATCCGGATTATCCGGAATGTAATTTTTATTTTATATATTGTACTACTTCTTTTCGGGCAATTAGGGCCAATAAGTACCAACTACTCACAATAATTGTGTCAAAATTTAATATATTTTAGGGAAACGTCTAAAATATTTATAATTTAAAATTATAAATATTTAATTTTTTTATTTAATTTAATTATTTTTATTTAATTTAAAGTTAGAAATATTTTAGACGTTTGCTATAAAATATTTATAATTAAAAGTCTACATATTAATAAATGGAAATGGTGTTCAGGGAATGGAGGTAGTTGTTCTTTATATTTACAAAAAAAATCTTTTTCCCTGATATGTTTCAATAAATTGCGGCGTTTAATTACTATGCAATAATTTCCACTATACAAAGTAAAAAATAGTACACAATTATTATAATTTTTTCTACAATAACTTGTTGATACAGATAATAAAGAAATATTCTTTTGACATAAATCATAGGAGTGTAGAATGCAGACGATGCGACGTTCAAACGAGAACAAAAACCAGAATACGCACAAAGGACAATGCATTTTGCGCGCAACAGCACTAGTCACAGAGACTTTAAACAATGTGGGGGCATGGAATGAAAGGCTTAATAACATAATTAGGTTAATTTTATGATTTCTTATTGTTTTCTATTAGTAATGGCCGGTTTTGTATCACTGCCAAGATTTTTTAGGGTTCCGTGGCGCAAAAAGAAAAGATAGATAGATGTCCATATTAATTAAGATCCTTTATTTGCGACTATATTTCAATGTATAGAACTTTTATACTACTTTCCCATATTTAAAGGAATAAAACGTGCGTATATTGAAAACAATCCTTTTTTAAACGGATAGACAGATATGAAGCTTAAATTTATTTAAAAGTAACTTTTAAGCACGGCTTCGCCCGCGTGGTCTATTCAAATTCAAATATATTTATTGAAATCAACTTAAATGTTACAAATTGCCTCTTGAGTGAAGAGGAGTGCGTTGGTGGCCGTACTAGTATAAACTGTGTCACAGCCACCAGCGTCTTTGCCCCTTAAACAATTTTTAATGACGTTTTAGACATTTGAAGCATTCATTATCAGTTAAATATTATAAATATAAAGTGCATAAACATAAAGTGGAAAATAAGAAACACTATACAGGGTGGAATTGTCAGCGCCACTTTAAATGAAACCACAGTTTTAACTACTCTATAAAATCCTAATATAATTCGGAAAAAAAATAATTCTCAAAAATGAAAAAGTTTTTTTTTCAAACAAAATAAATAATAAAATTATCGTTTTAAAATAAAACGCCATTTGTAAAGTATAACATAGGCACGCACACACTTAACTGTCGAAGCGGCAACGTCGCATACGTATGTGTGCGTGACACGAAATACAGGTATGGATAAAAATCGTGAAATGAAAAAAAAATCCTACGTCCAAACCGTTGAAGTACTTTGATTAATTTTTGGGTTTGAAATATTTTACCCTATATGCAGGAGCGCTGCCTCTTCCACCCTGTATAATCTTTCAAAATCGTCAAAACAAAAAAAGAAAAAACTAACTAGACTTACAAAATTATTAATCAATGAACAAAGCGTAATTATCACGTCGAGCGTAACATCGAGTATGTGTGAGTATGTGTATGTGTGATTATTCGTATGAGAGAGTATGTGTTAGTGTGTGAGTATGTTTATGTATGTGTGTGTGTGTGTGTGTATTAAAATGGGTAAGAGTTATGTTTGACACATGATACAATATTCTGCACCCGAGATAGTTCTGACTGCAGAGTCGGTGATACCGATACCATTGTGTCATAATACAGCCTTCTTTGACAAATGGGCTATCCAGTACAAATTAATGAGATTAGTGCGTTCCACCAAACAAACTCTTTAGTTTCATAATATTTGTATAGATATTCGAGTCCAGGTATCTTTCATGAAAAAAAATAAAATGTATATCAACGTGATTATAAGGTATGTGAATTTATATCACATATTTCAGAAAAGTCCACCGCTCAACATACAGTGTCACGAGTTTGGTCCAAGAGTTCAAAAAACAAACCGCACAAATAAATGACAAGATATCCAAAAAAATATACAATAGTTGTACGGAACCCTCAATGGCGCAAGTTATACTTACACTAAGCTTTCTATGTAAACAGTATGAAGTTGCTTTTTTATCATTTTTACCTCAATTAAATTTGAACCCACGATCATCATAGTCCATCCACGTAACAGAAAGCTCGCTAATACATTAAACAGTATTTAAGCTTACGGTTTCCGTAATTTCGGCACAACTCTGAAAATTCTAACGATCCATCACGAGATTGACTTTGTAAGATTTATCGCTGCCTTCTGAGTTTTGGAGTAACGTTGTATTAATTAATATGATTATTTATTGATTGCGTATACACAAATATAAAATATAAATAACAACAGGGCAGTCCAGTAAACCATACGACCAACCATTGAGTTTAGGTTCAAATCATGTATTACGAGTACATTTGATAACACGTTTTTGTTCGAAACGACAGTATTTAAGCTACAATTAGCGTTAGTCTGATCTGGCCTGGTCGCACAAAGTTTAAATATCGTAAACTCTACAATGAAGCAAAAGTTAAAACCTGAATAAATACTGGTCTAGGTAGAAGGAGTACTGAAACAAAGTTTTATAATATAGAGATGAAGAAAGTTCTACAGTAAAAGGTAATACGTTCTCTTTTTTCTTAACGCATTTTCTGCAAATAGCAAGTGGTGGGGGCAAGGAAGAGCTAGCTGGAGTTGTTATCGTCGTGTATTACGTAGCATATAACAAGGCAGTTACCTACGATATAGGTGGGACGGTTTTTAATACAGCTTTCATTAATAGATAGTGCATCAAGAGGAAAGTTAAGGAGCTCAACGCCGCGCCTTGTCTTGTTACAAGGGCGAGGAAATGAAAAGATATATATTGCCCCCGAGAATTTACAACGGGCGCGTTTACAGTTAGACGTTGTGCAGCACCGCGACGGCCACAAGGATCTATTTTAAAGTAAAATGTAATAAGTTGTGGTTTTTTTATGTATTTTATGTATTTTTGGCTGACAAGTCGAGATTTATCATTAATATTAGGTATATAACAATATCCCCACTCAAGAGAATTATTAAAAAAAAAAAAATGAAGAAAAATGTAAAATGAATAAAATGAAAAATAAGTAAAATGAAGCTGATCTTAGTAATATTCAAACATAACAACTTTACAAAAAACTAGCCCTAATCGTAATTCTTATTAAAAAGTATAATAAAATAAGACATTCTGAACTGAAATTACAAATGTTCTATGAAAATGAAGCTGTTGTAAAGCTCACCCTCCCCAGTTAATTGGGGAGAAGTCCTTGTCTAATTAAGTCTATTAATTTATTATCATATCTCTCGTTTCCTGCAATGTCTGTGTACTTAGGCAGGATATTCTTTAAAAAGTTTCAATAACTTTGAGGAGATTGTGGGTTCGATTTTCACTCGGGAGAATGGTTGCATTAAAATTATTTTGCATTCAAAAATTATCTTGAGCCAGGGTTCTAACTGCTGACTCAGTCAGTTCAGGAGGGATGCCGCTCGTGGCGCCGGGCCACAAAGCGTCTGCAGATGATGTGTGACGTACTCGCTGGTGCACAGTACGAGTATATAAGAGATCTAAAAAGGAAAGTATATTTTGATCTTGTGAATGATTAATAAGAAAGTATCAAAATAAATAAATCACTCAACTTTTCATACGCGAGGGAAGACTCAGCTTGGAAAAAACATGTTTTTTACCCATTTCCAGGTTATATTTTATAAAATAATATGGTAAAAAATATTTCCTCTAATAGCAACATCTGTGTTATTGACATGAATGTACTATTTGAAAATTATTTGTCGTCATCACATTGTAGTGGTGAAATATTTTGGCAGTTTTTGCCGCATGGCCGCAGGAGTACGCTCAGAGACGGAGGAGGGCGGAGAGGGAACCCAGTGCTAAGACACTCCGTTCCCCAGATACTGGCCACTTTTCAAGACATTGCGTGTTCGAGGGGCAGAAACTAACGCCAGGGTGGGGAAATAAAAATAATTTAAATATAAATATTAACTGCAGGATGTATCCCGCACAGCTCGGTAGGCAATAGAAACCCTCTGTTCCCCATTTGTAGTCAAATAATTGAGACATTGCTGTTTAAGTGACGGAACCTCGCTGATACGCTTTGTGTCGCGTTTGTATCGCGTTTGCGCTGTAAATATATATTGTACCTACATTAAAACATTTGCTATAGCAAGTCCCACCAGAAGCGCAAATATTATACAAATAGAAACAATATCGTGCAAATACACGGCCAGGCTTCGAGAGGCTCACACATAACTTACATTTAGATGACGCTTGTGAGGCAAGTGGCCTAACCTCAATCCATTTTTTTAATATTACTGTAGCTTCGCATATGTAGTGCAGTAGCGCGATTCCTCACGGCAGGGTAGGCAGAGGGATCGAGGTAACCTAGTGTTAAGACACTCCGTTACCTATTAATAACTCCGTTGCTCAATTTCCGACGAATTCTGCCGACGACGGCATTGCATGATGAGTGGCTGAACTGAACGCCACATCTAACAAATTTCATTATGCGCATGCAAAACTCTTGCGTCATTAAGAATTTGCCGCTGGCAACTTAATGACCAAATCTCTTTACTTTTCTACGTATTTAATAGCCTTATATGTAGAGGCTATCGAGGCACAGCGGCCCAGTAGTTGTGGGTTCGATTTCCACTCGGCGGAATGAATTATTTTCATTTCATCGCTATAGTAACAAGACAAAGCGTGACGTTTATTTCCATAACTTAGTGCGCATTGTTGTGTGTTTGAACCAAGTGTCTTAACACTATTTCTCTTCTGCCTAACCTTTTTCCCGCATTTACATGCGTGATAAAGACATGGAGCTACAAACAAAAATATTATTGATTTTGAGTACTAAAACAACTTATTTTCTCTATTTCATTAAAAAAGGTGAAGTTGCGTAATAAAAATAACACTTTTCCCGGTTATAACCCTTTTACGACGGCTTCTTTGTATTTATATTAGCTTGTTTAATAAATGTGAGATAGAACGGATATTAAAGCGTATTTTAGGATGGGGTTACTTATAATTATATGGTCGTCTGTCGTGTTGGCTTAGTGGTTTACATTTAGTGCTATACTTGGAAGTTCTAGGTTCACTTTCCGGATGAAGGCAGTAAGTATAATAAGGTATAGCTAGCGACTAACGTGCATGCTTACTCATCCCGTCAAATCCTATTGTCAAATGAGAGTAACTAAGACTTTTGTATAACACGTAATATATTATTTCATTATGTATTCTTTTAATGTATTTATTGTATCTCACATACAGGTGAGTAGGAAGAGAGAACCTAGTGTTAAGATACCCCATCCTGTCCATGATGTATAATAGACCATAGCCTTCTTCGTGTGGATTATCCAATACAAGAATATTTTTTTAAAATTGGAACCTGTAGTAGTTCTGGTTGGTTCTTTTAAGGTAATTGTCTAGTATACCGGTATACAAAAGTAAAAATGCGGCTTTTAGTTTTGAGTTTTGACCCACAACACGCAACTGCTCGAAAACGAGGTGAAGAACGAAGTATCTTAGGTTCCCTCGGCCTGCCCTGCTGAGTTAAGCAGCTAAAAAATATGTTCCAGACAAAACGAATACCACTGAAAACGCCGTACGAGGAACTAAATTTACTTTACGTGATAATTTAAAACGAACTAAATAATCAATTACAGCAGCAATAAATGCGAACGTAGGGGAATCCTGGCGCTCCCTACTTTAACTTTATATACAATAAAATAATGAAAATTATACTTTATTATTGAGACAATAACATTCAAAATCATCTATAAGCAAACATTTTTACGTCAGTAGTTTTAGCCTTTACGCCAATAAAAATAAGCTTGAAAATAGTGTAAATATTTTTTAATACTATAGATATGCTATGTTGTACTAACAATCGTATTTGTTGATAGTAAAGTATGTGGTACACAGTGGCGTAGTGTTTGGAGGGGAGGTTGTGGGGTTTGATTCCTCGTTAGGACAACACGTGACACCGTGGAGTGTCACTTTGTATATTAATTATAAGATTAGGGCGTAGGCAAAGGGAACCTGAGAACTAATACTAAGACTAACTGAGAAAAGTGTTAACTGGCAGGGAGTATCTTAACACTAGTGTTAAGATACTCCCTGCCAGTTGGAGGAACTCAACGCCGTTGTCGAGTCGTGTAACAGGTTGTAGCTTCGATTCCCACTCGAGGAAATAATTATATTATACTAACCGCTCACCCGCAGCTTCGCCCGCTTGAACTAAGAAAATTCTCCGTTTAGTCCCAATCAAAAACAGAATAGTTAAAATAGAAATGTTGTCTAATATATTTTTTTATTACTTTAATCTGTAATCTTCTAATATGATTTTTACCGCATTATTGTAATTTGTATAACCACGTTACTGTCAGTTATACTCGAAAACAATAACTGACGTTATATTCTTATCGCTTATGTCTCTGTACAAAATTGTTTTGTTTTAGCATCACGCTATATGTAGCCTATGAAATAGGCTGACGAATAGAGAAGACACTGCGCAATTTTCGAGACATTGCGTGTTGTATTTGCAAAATTTTGTCTTGTAAGAGCGAAAAAAGTGAATATAATTCATTCCCCCGACTCGGAATCGAATCCTTATGGAGTCGCGACGTACGTCGAGTAGGTAGGTACATACAATATATGTACTATGACACGCGCGTGGGATGCACGTGCCCTTTGCTCTTCATATAGGTACCTACTCGTATATACAATATATTTTATAGGGGCCACGCGACGCAGCTTTTTCACTTTCTGCCTTTGGTAATAAGAAAAAGCGCAGCGTTGAGTTACGCCACTCAACATATAATATCTCGAAAATTGACTAGTGGGGAACGGAGTGTCTCAAAACTAGGTTCCCTCTGCCTACCCAGTTATATGCAAGGAAAAACTCACAAATTCAGAAGTCATGTCAGTAATAAACTCTAATGAAAATAATGCTTTTGGGCGACTTTATAGCATCATAAAGAGAATGTCGTTAATACAATTACGGGCAAAAACGTAGGCAGGTACTACTACTAATATATATGAGCACAGGAGCAAATAATCTTACAACTTTGATGTGTTCAATACATGTCTCCACTAATAACAGGAGGCTTGAGATTTTATTGAGTTGAACGTGATAACCTCCGTGATATCCGTGGATAGCCATATTTAAAAAAAAAATAATTGATTTAAATTAAATTTGGGCTGTTGACTAATTTAAAATATATCTATACTAATATAATAAAGCGGAAGAGTTTGTTTGTTTGTTTGAACGCTAAGATCTCTGGATCTACTGGTCCGATTTTCATTGTTTTTGTTTTGTATGAAAGCTGCATTCTTCAGAAGTGCTATAGGCTATATGACATTACATTACACATATATACTAATATATTTTAAAGTACATTCTAATTTGACATGCAATTTATTCTGCCATGTTAATAACAACCGTCGTTGCTACGCGACCGCTACCGCGACGTTTTGATATTCATCCTTATGAAAATAAATATAATAGTCACTTTTAGCATTTTATCTAGATTGAAATTATAGTTTACTGTATAACATACTAATAAATAATTAAGGAGATGTCACTGATTCCAAATGACCTAGCCACCAAGCGGGCGGCACAGTATGACCGACGCGAACGGGCAGATGACGTTGACGGTTTTATAAATTTTCATACATTTTCGAACTTTATTTGTTGTTTATAATTAATTTTAAAATACACTTTGATTCTCTTCTTATTTTATTTGATATTGCCCGCTAAAATTATCCTTCTTAATAGAGAGAAATGTTTAGTTATTTCGTAGAGTCGATATCTATGTACGCACGCACGGAAAACTTTAGGTACTTTTTCTAATATTAAGAATACCTATCCTTTAGTTACTTTTAATCCTTTTGTTAGTTCATTTCAATAACTCAGATAATTTTTTCTAATAATGTGTATCTACTTATTATTCTTTTTGATTATTTGAGCGTATATTTTCTTACTAATTCTATTGAGAATTGAAAATAATTTCATGAATATATTTAACTAGTGGACCCGGACGCGGCTACGCCTGCTTCAACTATAAGAATATTTATTATGAAATTATTATGAAATTATTTATGAAATTATTTTCAATTCTCAATAGAATTAGTAAGCAAATATAAGCTCAAATAATCAAAAAGAATAATAAGTAGATACACATTATTAGAAAAAAATATCTGAGTTATTGAAATGAACTAACAAAAGGATTAAAAGTAACTAAAGGATAGGTATTCTTAATATTAGAAAAAGTACCTAAAGTTTTCCGTACGTGCGTACATAGATATCGACTCTACGAAATAACTAAACATTTCTCTCTATTAAGTAGGATAATTTTAGCGGGCAATATCAAATAAAATAAGAAGAGAATCAAAGTGTATTTTAAATTAATTATAAACAACAAATAAAGTTCGAAAATGTATGAAAATTTATAAAACCGTCAACGTCATCTGCCCGTTCGCGTCGGTCATACTGTGCCGCCCGCTAGGTGGCTAGGTCATTTGGAATCAGTGACATCTCCTTAATTATTTATTAGTATGTTATACAGTAAACTATAATTTCAATCTAGATAAAATGCGAAAAGTGACTATTATATTTATTTTCATAAGGATGAATATCAAAACGTCGCGGTAGCGGTCGCGTAGCAACGACGGTTGTTATTAACATGGCAGAATAAATTGCATGTCAAATTAGAATATACTTTAAAATATATTAGTATATATGTGTAATGTAATGTTATATAGCCTATAGCACTTCTGAAGAATGCAGCTTTCATACAAAACAAAAACAATGAAAATCAGACCAGTAGATCCAGAGATCTTAGCGTTCAAACAAACAAACAAACAAACAAACAAACAAACTCTTCCGCTTTATTATATTAGTATAGATAAATATTCTTATAGTTGAAGCAGGCGTAGCCGCGTCCGGGTCCACTAGTACTTAATAAAAATCAAAAAGTATTCTCTTGATATATGCCTCTTATGCCTTAGAGTTGTGGGTGGAGTGCTCCTAACCTTATCTTACCTCCTAATTTTGGCATCGTAGGTTAAAAATAAAAAATATAAATAATATAAACGTAAGAGCGAAGGAGTGAGTTTCTAGCCAATTGTTATATCAACAGCAGACGGACTCGTAAGCTCAAATTTTGTATAGAAATTGATTCTCACACGAAAAGCTTACATCGAAGCGGCTATAAGACACCGCTTAGGACGACTTGAAGGAACTATTGTGTTTGCTGCGAGTCAGACTTCTTTGGAAAATAAAATACAGCCAATTTGCCGTCTACTTATACTATTTGAGAAAGAAAATAGTTTAGTGATAGGTCACTCTATGTTATAATCATAGGCATATATATATATATATATATATATATATATATATATATATATATATATATATATATATATAGGCAGAAGTAAGTTGGGTACCTAGTGTCATGGACACTTCCGGTCGCCGCTTTCCACTAAATCCTGCAGTCATTGCGGGGCGGAATCCATCGCCACGCTTTGTGTCGTTACTAGAGGGAAGAAATGAAAATATTAAATGTTCCATTTCCTCGAGCGGGAAAAGAACTTGTGCCCCCGCGCCACCACCGGCCTCTACGATGAGTACATTTACTTCAAACAATTTACTACAAACTTATTTCTAAATAAAGGCTGATATTTTTTTGTATTCCGTCCTAAACTGTTACATATCCCTTTCATATTTAAATATGGGAGTGTAAAAGTAAAAAGTTAAATAAAACATACCCTTCATTCATTCAGTAGGTACCAGTGAGAGCTCGACGACCCAAATGTATCTGGTGCAAGTTTATGCATCTCGTTCAATTCAGCTTAGTGGTTTTGTACTAAAGAATAATATGTTTTTAAAGTTGTTTTATTCGTGTTCTAAAAAAGGAGGTTATCAGTTTAACTCGGGTATGTCTGTATATATGTATGTATATTATGATATGGTTGCTTCAAAGCGCGTGTGCTCCATTTTGTAAGTATATATGTTTCTAGCAGACGAATACGTTTGTCCACAATTTTTTCGAAAGTAAATAGTACCAGAAGTTAGTAAATATCACAAGCTAATTAACCGATTTTGATGAAACTTTTTATTGTTGTGTAAGTTGTAATATATCTTTTTTTAATATCTACAATTTATATTGAAACACCTTCACTCACGTCAACCTTTCCTTTTAAAATCGATACATATATATAAAACGTTGCACATAATGGGGCCCA
Source organism: Heliconius melpomene rosina (assembly GCF_056956725.1). Classification (NCBI taxonomy): domain Eukaryota; kingdom Metazoa; phylum Arthropoda; class Insecta; order Lepidoptera; family Nymphalidae; genus Heliconius; species Heliconius melpomene. The sequence continues at coordinate 199,468 of NC_140395.1, read as the reverse complement.
GCGTGGGGTAGCTCTAACGATGCTCGCAACGAGTCCCCCGAGCCGTCCGCGCCGGGCCCCGAAACACTATTGTGGCGAAGAGGGATTAACAATTGTATATTTATTTTATTTACCTTAGATACCTTACAAAACGCGGCGTTAAGAGAAGAACGGAGTGTCTTAACACTTGGTCATAACAGCCAACCAGACACAGATATACATACAGATACACACTCGTATATTGAGATATGCATGACATTGTGGTAATTTGATGATATTAGGTGATCTACCCACGCTTTCAAGACGTGTGGTTACCTTTGTAAGTATATATTGCATATCTCTGCGCTCTCCCTGCTGCTGTGTACTTCCAGGCTCGCAAATGTTACAAATGCCATAGCAGTGTAGTTTGCACGTGTCTTGCACGCTGTGCATATGGCAAATTTAGAAGGCTTTTGTTCACATTCAGTAGTTTTTGTTTATTTTTTTTTTAACTACATGCTTCAACTTTATGCCTTATCCAGTGTGTCCATGGGGTAAAAAGAACCTAGGGTCCAAAACACTTCGTTCTACCCTTTACGCCTGAAATCGAGCGAGGCGTAGAGTTGCGGATTTCTCCGCCGGACATTCTATTACTAAAGAAAATAATTCATCCACTCTAATTGTACCTCGAAACCACAACTATTGCCCACCCCGTCCCCTTCACTTCCCGTTCCCGTCAGTACAGTATATTACATATTATGTTATCGGTTCTGTAGATTTTCCCTCTATAAAACAAGCAAAGTAGGTTTTTAATACCCTAATATATCACTTACCTACTATCAGTAGGGTAGTAAAAACAAGTATAGAGGCCGTCGTAGCGCAGCTTCTGACTGTAAAGACGTCGGTCGTGGGTTCGGTTCTCATTCAAAGTGATGAACAATTTTTAATGAAACAAGTCGCGGCGTTGAGTTCCGCCACTCAAGACACAATGTCTTATAAATTAGGTGACGTGTGAAGAACGGAGAGTCTTAACATAAAGTTACTTTTGTCTAAACTGCTATGCGAAGTGGAAAGCGTAAAGCTGCTTTAAAAATTGAAAACAGAAGAACACCGATACAAACCAACGTGAATGTCCACGACGTTTCATATAACGCAATAAATACATTAGTACTAATTCCATTTAATGACTATACAGCGTGTTCCCCTAAGCAATGCGTACACAACATTTCTACACTCTGTATAGGGGCCCGTGGGTCTCGGCAATTGGTCTCGCGGGACGCGAATACAATTCCGTTATTTCATTAGATGCTGAGGATAACATTATATATAAATGTTTTATTTACCTTAATATTAAAGATGGTAAAAGCGGTGGTAGTAGGTGTACATATTCAGCGACTGAGGCATCCTTGGATAATATAGAACACTTGCTTTTATCTGTGAAGTAGCGTAAATGACACACAGTCAGTGTCCGAATAACGCAATACCTCAAGAATTCAGCAGAAAGAAGAGAACGGGTTTGTTTTAATAGTAGGTTCCCAAGTTTCCCTCTGCCCTTTAGCTACGCACTATTATATATCCTGCACATACACAGAAGTGTGTGCAGTTTTTTTATAGAATCTATAATTATAAAAACGCAAAATCAAATTGTATATCTTTTTTTAGGCCTTATACCTTCTAGATAAAATTAAGGGACCTCATTACCACCTCACCACAAAAGAGCAACCAACACTAGGGTTGGGTTAGTATAGTACGGTCGACGACTCGTGGCCGACATGAAGTTAGCTGTAGCTGGCTTCCTGGGCGTACAGTGTAACTCCACGCTGTACCCCACATTCTGGTCTCATTACCAGAGGAACCGAACGCACGGTGCAGAAGCGGTGATGCTGCGCCACGACTGCCTCTACTTAATTTTTATATGTATGTACATATGTCTATTTTTTTGGAGCGCCATACAGCACGAACGGCGAGACGGGTTTTGGTATTTAAGCTTATTTACTTATAGCTTTGGTATTTTAAATTTGTAATTGTCGCTGTAAAGCTGAGAAAGAAACAAGAATAGGAAAAATCAAAATGGTCATTGACCGAATTCAGTCGGAGAGTACTAGAGGAAACAGCTTACTTCTGTATGAATACAGGCATTACTTTATTTTTCAAATATTAAGAGTGAAAAATTGTAATGATAACAAGATATTCAATAAACATTTTATTTTTGTTTAGCTTCATGCTGTATCTCGCAGGTAGCAAGTAGGCAGGGTGAACCCGCGAACCAGGAGCAAGTTACTTCACAGAGCGCCAGTTAAGTAAATAGGCCTCAGCATACTCTGTTATGTAATGTTGCTTAAACATGTTTCATTTCCTCTTCATCTAAAAGCTCGGCTGAAGCCCTACAATCTCTAACTTAGTCAACGTTCATCAGCGGCTCTCTAGCACCTGTCAATTGCCATGATTCAAATCTCTTTTGGGCCCCCCGTGCGTATGTACAACAGTAGTCCTCTAGTACGATATTAAACGGACAGACATAATAACTATTTAACGCGTGCGTGTGCACTAAACAGTGGAAGCGCATACAGACAGAACAATGGGGATGTTTGTTTGACAATTACATTAAGAGCTCTCGTCGCTGAGATAGTCTGAGAGGCAGCTGTGGAATTGCAAAAAAAAGTAACCTCACACTAAGTTCCGTCTGCCCGCAATGCTATAAAAAACCGTGAAATTGTATGAGATATAAGAAAAATTTAGTTGAACTATTTCATATTAAGTAGCAAAATTATCTATGCCATTGGTCTACAACCACGTGTCCTTGCAAATAGCTGTACTGATTAACTCTTAAACTCTTCTCAGATCTACATCTCCCTCTCCCTCTTCGCTCAAAAATAATTAAGCCACAAAGAATACAAATATTCCGGCCGCCCCTCGGCCTACAGCACCGTGTGCAGGTGACTCTGTACTTGTTTGTTCGAGTGTAGTGTGTATTACTGTGTGGGTTCGATTCTCAATCAACATACAACGTCTCGAAAACACGGCGCATTAGATTACGGGGTACGGAGTTCCTTAACACTAGCGAGGCCCACTGCCAACAAGAATCTATTTAATTTATAAAATCCTGGTTGTAAAAACAGGCCTCAATTTGAATAGAGCACTTGCTTCGTGAGCTTTGTCTTGCATACCAGAGGGAGGACTTGACAATACTTTGTTACCCCGAGTGGGAATCGAACCCACTACCCTCACATTTACAATCAGATGCTGTATTAGGCAAATTTTTAGTTATACAAAGGCAACCTGAACCCAAAACTTATCTGACATTCAAAGTTCCAGATGATAAATTACATGTTGTCCTCCCAAAGCATCCAGCATTTCGTTTTTGTAACAACTACTCTAACATTCTTATCACGTACTCTAAAACTGTCGGCGAGCTCTTTGCTTCACTTAGCTTAATGTTGACGTTTAACTTTTAACTTATTCATTTTTCACATAAATATTATTATACTGTTAGCGTACTCGTGTAAAAGTGGGTAGATTTAAGTAATTTGTGTCAAACGGGAACAGTCGCTTGTAGTAGTCAGTCGAACCCTGACTGGAAGGTATCTAGTGTGTAGTGTTGTTATTGAGTGATACATGTCACATATTGTAATTACGTGGAACCTCCGTCCGAGAACGTTGGAAACATATAAACTGTATGTGTTTTATCGTGTTTTTAAAAAATACACGTTTACCGTTTACAGTTTAGTAAAGCTTTGAATATCGCCGCGGGCACGGAGTGTCTTAACACTAGGTTCCCTCTGTCAACGCAAAATAAATGGCTTACCACATTTAAAATAAATTTTAAATATTTAAAATAAATTTAAAATATTTAAAATAAATTTAAAATATTTAAAATAAATTTTAAATATTTAAAAGCCAGTTACAGGGGGTAACAGCCATCATCACAACAGCCCTACAATCATCACGCGTCGCGTCGCGTCGCGTCGCCTGCATTCATATTATATTTCACTCACAGTTTTACAATCGTCAGTGGAAATGCGAATCATTTTTTTTTTTCGAATGTGTTTTTTATTTGATTTGTATTGCTATAAAAAGTAATGTCGTTTTGACTGGCGCGTAGTGCGCCTGCATGCGACAGATACAGCGTAAACCCGCGACGTTCACTAACCTAACCTAACCGCTAAGACACCGAGGTGCTATATCAACACGTGTAAGCGTGTAGGCGTTTTTAGTACACATAAAAAGAATAACGTTATTCTTTACGATTCGAAACTAAAATACTATAAATGAAAAAGCTCCATATATTTTTAACGATTGCACGTGGATTTCTCTTTCACGTGTGGAAGTGACGAATCACTATATGATTAACCTGAATATATAACTCTTCCGTTACCGAGAGACTGATTACGATAATCCCACAGACGAAATCCGGTAGTGACTCAGAAACCTAGAAACATTTTTCATGTTGGTCAGTTGTAGGAGAGCACTAAGAAAGGGGAGTTAGAAATTTGTATAGAAAGGGGGGGAAATGGGATTTTTTATTTTAGAGTATTTTTACATTTAGGTATAATCCTACTTATGAGTACTCTACGTACGTAGCTACAAATTATCATCTGTACCTACTTTTTGTTCTAAGAGTCTATATAATTCTATAAATACTTGCGGACGCGCGCAGCTTCGCTTGCGTATTTAGGAGTGAATTCTAATAACCCATGAAACATGTTTTCAATGAAATATTTTTAAGAGTCTAAATTTCAAATTTTAGAATTTTTCCATACAAACTTTCAACCCCTTATTTGCACCCTTAGGGGGAGAATTCTAGAGAACGATGAAATATGTGTTCAATTAAATACTTTTAAAAATCTAAATTTCAAATTTTATAAAAATCGGTGCCGATTTAATTTTTTTTCTATACAAACTTTGAACCCCTATTTCACCCCTTTAGAGTTAAAATTTTTCAAAATCCCTTCTTAGTGGATGTCCTTATTACAAAAGTAAACACCTGTCCAAATTTAACGTTTCTACGCACAGCGGTTACGGCTGTGCGTGCGTCTTACCTCAGTCAGTGAGGCCAAGTCCTTTTATATATATATAGATTATTTTACATTTTATAACTTAAATATAAGTGTTCTCCAAGTAAAGCTACTTACCTTTTACCCTTTGTATTTGAACCTGCTACCTTTACCCGAAGCAACTGGCGCTAATAACACTCATATTGAAATCACAAAGGCCTTTAATCCCCTTTATAAATAAAATTGCAAATTTCATCCGAACAGTGTATTTGATTTACATACAGATAGATGTATTTGTAATTGCAACATTTACTTCATTGTTTATTCTGCATAAAGGACATTCGAGACATTGGCTATTGACTATTGAGTTGCGTAACTCAACACCACAGAGCTTTACTCAATGTTTAAGGTAAGGATAGGCAAGGACAGCCTAGTGTGATCGTCGCTGTCCGCCTCTGTCCGCAGCCGCTGCATGAACCATTGCACTTGTATAAGCGTATCTGCATACGAATATACTTTGTAACGCCACGCTGTCTCGCCGCATACATAAACCACTAATTATTATTTATGTTTTTTAATTGTTAAAATCATTACAAAATGTTTGTTTTCTGTTTTGTTTTTTTTAAGCGTAAGTAATATCAAAGGAGGATTTGTATTGTTTATTTGATTTGTATTCTTTTTTTTAATTCATGCATGTCAAATTAGCCTACAAGTGCGGTATACAATTTATGTTGTACCCTCTTAAGATTGTTTTTGTTTTTAGCATTAGAATAATTATTGTATACAACGTTGGCTTCCTATTAAATAAATATATCAGGGCAGGTACAGGGAACCTAGTGTTAAGCCTCTCCGTTCTCCTCGAACTGTCCAATTTTCAATACATTGCGTTTCGTGTGGTAGAACAAATCGCTGCGCTTTACCCTGTTTTTAAAAGGAGCAAATGAAAATATTCGTTCCCCCGAATAGGAATCAAACTCGCAACTCACAATCTCACATTGTTGACAGCAAGGCGCATTAGTGGTCTCGTTGCCTCCTACGACGCGCACTGCATAGTTTATTCACCGCTGCAGCCCACTAAAGTTTTACAGCTCGAAATGCGGATTTGTTTAACTCAACTCGTTCCACCTGCCGTAGTTAAATCATCGGTTAAATGTTCTACCAAAGCTATTAAACTTTAACTAAAATTCAATTTGTATTTGAGTTTCCTATAATTATTCATATACTAAAAACGAACACTATTTAATTATTTGAAAAGTATTAAATAATATATGATGTCGATAGCTGTGGGACTGTCACTCACGGAAGCAACTGAATTTCCGAAGATATGTAAGCAATATGCAATCTTTACAGTGTATTATACAGTACACGGCATCAAACATTTGTTCCTCAGCTGAGCTGAATGAGGAGAGCAATACACCCTCAATAGGACTGCTCTGTCAAGTCTCCAAAGGACTTGCAGGGTAGGCAGAGGAAACCTAGTGTTAGTAGTTTAATCTGTTTTGTACAAGCGGTGCCGGTGGATACAGCTAGCGAGTGGCAAGTATCGCAATAACAGCGATATTTACAAGCCATTACGTTTCAAACGCGGTTAGCGAATGTCAGGAACGAGTTACGGATTTTATTTTATGCACATAAAATTATTATTTTTTATAAAAACATAAGTTAGTAAGTAAACATAAGTTTTTAAAATCAAGTATAGGTGATACTTGATTTTAAAAACTTATGAAATTGTTTGGGTGATCGCTCTAATCTCAGAAACTACTGATGCGATAAAAAAAACCTTTTTGTATTGAGTAAGGAAGTTCTTTTATTGAGGTATAGACTAAAGACTTTAATATAATATATACAATTTTACACCAGGGTGAATGAAATGTACTTATGTTGCTCTGACTCATGACTCTACTTATATTAGCGCACGCGGGTGAAGCCGCCAATAAAATTGCTTATATGAAACATTACCCCGACTGAGATTTGAAGTTATGACCAATAAGTATAACTAGAAAACTTTAACTACGCAATAATGTGTATTTAAAGACAACCCTTTCATAATATTAGGAACCTTTTCTTTTCGTATAACCCCATTGTGACCTCGAAACTACTTCCAAACCGGAAATTAAAGGAAGGCTTTTACGAAGTGAGGTCTAAATTAGGCTTCTTAATACACAATTGAAAATATATCAATATAATACATGTTGTTATTTCTTTTCGTATAATTGAGCTGTTAACAAAGTAAACATGATTATATAAGCTTCACTAAGGCTGTTGTATTGCAACGGCACAATCTGACTATGAAAACAATAGTTGCGGGTTCGATTCCCATTCAATGAAATGTGAACGATATAAAACGCGGCGTAGACATTCACCATTCAACACGTAATATCTCTGAAATCAGAGAGAACGTAGTGTTAACACGCTCTGCTTTCCTCATGCGCCGCCACATTTCAGAGACATTGGGTATCAAATCCCCGTTTTGAAAGACTTTTAAAGGTAAAAACATGTAAATGTTTGTATGGCAAATAAGAAACCAGATAACTGCTATACATATAACACTTTCAATAATAACATAGGTATACTCTGAGACCGTGGGACCTACAGTATTGCCATTCGAAGTGTCTTGATGGCACACGGCGAGTCTCCCGAGATTCCCAGAGTAGACAGATGGAACTGTCTACTCTACTATGTGAAGCTAAAAAAGTCATAACGGTTATATCAAGAGACTTCCAAGAGAGAAGTAATTAATAGTTACTATTGGAATTGTTCGGTCTGCAACGAGTACCTGTAACAAGAAACAGAAAACTCAGTAAATATTTTTAGAATATATCAAATATAATTTAGGAAATATGATTTAGGGATTGACTGAAAAAAAAATAAAAGAAGAATTGTGATGAAAATAATAACTAGGTCTAAATGCACTTCAAAATGATCTACATACATGTGTGGGACTCAGCCACTGCATGTGGTGTCAGGTCTCATTGGACAGTTTACGTAAACTGTTGAAAAACACTCCCCGAGACACTCATTCCAATGAGTTAAGTGGAAAACTCAACCTCAGTTGGTATCAGAGCAAGGAAGTGAACACCAATAAGTAAATAAAAGTGCAATAACCTTTATACGATATACAAGTAAAAACACAACTACCCGCATTGGCTGGCCGCCAATCAGTCTGCCGCCGACCACAGGACAGAGCAGACGTCTCTCGTACGTGACGATGTCACATTAAAGTGGACTAACTTAAAAAGCATTTTTTTGTTTTAATTATTTTAATACATTTTATTTATGTATCTTACATTATGTAGTGTACGATAGAGAGAATCTAGAAATGTATCATTGTGTTCTCTCTATAGGGTAAAACCCGGATAGTTGCCTCGGACGGATACTTGCCTCAGTTTCAAATGCTCTATGTTAGACGTGTTTACAGTGTTTCTTTTTGATCATAATAAGAAGCGTCCCCCGCGTAGGCCTCGGTGCCGCATCAGCTGTCGAAGTAGGTGCACGAGTTTTGTCCGTGTGAGTAAAAATCTTCCGCGATGATACTTTGACGAGCGTCAGAATTATATTGGCAAGTAATCTCCGTTAAATATAATTATAACTAATTGCGGTTTCAGTAAAATAATTACTTCTTTGATTGCATTAGAGTTTAAATTGCACTGTAATAAACGTTTTCTTGTTAAATATGTTTTATTTATTTTGTAAATAAAAAGGGCAAGTATCCGTATCAAAAAGGATAGTTGCCTTACTGTCTTTTGCGGATTGTTGCCCTGGGGCAACTATCCGTAACTACACATTTTAACGAGCAAACAGATTTTTTTCTTAGTTATTTTTTTCATTTGATTTTACCTTTTTTTCTTGGGGATATTTTTATTGGGCTTTACTATAGTTTATCTTAAATAAAATAAATTCTCAACAGCAAAATGCCTCGCAAGTATAAACGAAAGCCAGGCGTGGTGCCGCGCCACATCAGCTGGACAGAAGATAGCTTAGCACTTGCGTTCGAAGATCTAAATAAAAAACAAAAAAGTATCAACGAAATATCCCGGATTTATGGCATATCCTCTCGAACCTTAAGAAATTCAAAATAGCAATATCAATTAGCAAATTCAAAAAAATGAAATTCCAACAAAGAAGTTAAAGTTGATAATTATTGTGTAGAATGTTTTGAAAATTATAATTTAACTAAATCAAAATCAGATTGTATACAATGTGACATGTGTCGAATGTGGTTGCATGAAACTTGTACAACATTCAAAAACCATTGCATGAGATGTGGCAAATTGAAAACCTTGGCTTCTGGTAATAATCAATACTAATGCCAAAGTTATTCCCATAATTATTTTTAATATTTAAGATAAATACTAATATTTAATTATTTTTTTAAATTAAAAAATTACATGTTCAAATTTAAAATTTTAAAACCTTAGTACTTTTAAGTGTTGTTTAGGTAATAATTATAAAGGATCTCAGTAAGTAATTAGAACTGAATACTTATTTAATAGATGCTAAGCCAAAGTTAATTCTTATTTTTATTGTTGTTCTACCTTTAAAATAAATAGTAATATTTAATTATTATTTTGGATACTTAATTACCATTTTGGAGTCTATTTTGTCGTAATTTTATAATTATATTGACTTTGATTAATACTTAATGAAAGATTGTGTTCAATAACAAAAAATGATTACTTAAATTAATATAACTTCGTTTTTATTTGAAAAAAAAATAGACAGGCAAGTATCCCCCGAACCATTTTTAACGTTAGGCTAGTATCCGCCATAGTAGGCAACTATCCCCTTTTTTAGAGGCCACGTAAAACAGGCTGTACTCAAAATTAATAATATTTATATTTGAAAAAATTGGCTAAGTTAGAAGATTAATATACTATGTTTAAGAACACACATTGAATAGGTAATGTAGTGGTATACATTTCTAACAAAAGAGCTTTTTCAAAAAGTGGGGCAACTATCCGGGTTTTACCCTACATTTCCTACTTTGAAGACATTGAGTTGACAAGAATTTTCCACTGTTGTGGAAAATTTCTCTGCTTTCCCTCCTATATAACTCCCTTCAGGATAGGGATTTAACCATTTTTTTGGAATTGTAAAAAAATGCCAGGACTAATGAAAGCAATTAGCGTTTAGCACTCCGCTTTCTCTTTTATCTCTTCCTGTTAGGTACAAAAAGATAATGTAATAGTAATAGTACTCTTTTCTCTTGTAATAGGTCTCCTTGTACGCTACGTTACGTGTACGAGTATAACGACGATAGCTTCATGTATATTTGATTGCCGCAGCACTTTCTTTGAGAATTGCTTTCTACGTACAGACCTACACTTTGATAGTTCAATTTGAATATGTATGAATATGTATAGGTATATATATGTCGTAACAGTGAGGCAAGTCGCGGCGCAGGGACTGTACACGCGACAGGTTGCGGGTTCGATCTGCACTCAAGCAAATATGATTTGTTCCCGCGACTTCGCGTCACGAGCTTGATTTATAACCTGCGACCCCTCCTGGGGGTCTACAGATAACCGTCTGTTGCTATTACTTGCTAATACGTACCTACATATATTTATATATTTACTAATGTCAACGACTGACAAACTATAAGCGGGATTGCGGGATTCGGGGGACTTAGTGCTGTGTGGTGTTGATATTTGATTCATTCAAATGTTTATCCATTTTAAAGGACTTTTATGTTTTCTAAATTATTTTAATAAATTTGAAGACATGTTCAGATCATTTGGTACGACAAAGCGCGGAGTTAAGTGACAATCATCTGGCTATCTATCGTAACTAGTGTTGACGGTAGCGGAACTAAAGGCCGCCCTCCACTCCACTGCATTGCTAAATAACGTGATACATATTCACTTACGAATATGTATCACGTTATTTAAATAAAACGTTCCTTTATTAAACACCGTACATACATTTTAAGTCGAAAATGCTAGTAAAATCCTCTCAAATGAAATAATATGAATGAAATAATATTCGTATGGCGACTAGCGGTTGATCTTATGGTTTTAAATGTTTTTCGTTATTTCCTTTATTGCAGAAAGTAAATTTCAAATGACTGTAACCGCGATGGTTGTAGATTCGATTTACGCTCGAACTTGCTAGTTATAGATAGCTCAGGTGGTACATCATCGCACTGGTGTCGTGATGGGGACACCCAAGCCCCGCCACCGCACGGCCACCGGGTGGGCGGGCGGCGCGGTCGGCGCGGGCTGAACGCCAAAATCGATGGTACGTGAGCGTCGAGGCGGACTTTTTTAATATCACCTCTACAGCTGCATACACTTGCATTCCCCAGAATGCAATGATTGAGAGATTAAATAGAGATGAAGCGAGCGATGGTGCCGCTTATTCGGTGAAACAATGACGTATCTGCACTTATTGAAATATTGCGGGAGATGTAATCAAAGTTTGATAATACCTAAAGTATTTTTTCATACAATGACACATTGGACATGTTTTAAAAAAATATCAATTACAGAGTTGTTGCACCAAATGAGGAATAAAAATATGTAGGTATTTTTATAGGTTTGCGCTCTATCCCGTACAGTTCCCCGTACAATAATATTACAGGCATTGCATGTTGTGTGCTAGAGCGAGATTCGAATCCACAACCTATCGACAATCCTCAACCTAGCGTTTATAGTCGCACGCATGTACTGCTGCGCCTCCACTGGCCGAATGGAGTGTCTGAACACTGTCTGAACTATATCCTAGTTTTAGTGATATAGACCGCACGCGACCATCCGCTGACAGGACGTTTGAAATGTGACATGCGGTTCCCATACATTTCTAACCAACATTTATCTGTGACACCGATCAAAAAACAATCGAGAACATAGTGCCAAGCATTCTTTCTTCATTCTCCGCCCGAATTGGAGATATTAAGATCAGGGTTTGAATGGCGGATATAAACGTCACGTTTATTTAAAGAAATTAAAATATTATTTTAACTTGACGTTTTTTCCCTACATAGAGGGAACATGGGAAACCTAATGTTCAATACTTCGTTTCGCATAAAGATACTTCCATTTCACGCTTTCGGCCAAATTCTGGAGACATTGCGTGTTGCGTGACGAAACTCACCGCCGCACTTTGTCTCAGCCCAGGGCGAGGAAAAGAACATATTAAGTATTCTTCTTTAAATGTAACAATTTCCCGAGTGAAATCGAACCCACTTACAATATATACGCTGTACCACTACACAATAATGACCTCTCATCAATATCTCACCATATACTCGTACTTGAAATTATGTCAATATATCAATATAACAAAGGGTGTTTATAAATACAGTACAAAGCACGAGGCTAAGCGTTTCGCAACAATGGGACAGCTGTATAGTCATCTGCGTAGGTATTCGTTGCACCTGGGCTGCATAAATCTCTTCATAATCAATATACTTTAGACTACCAATATTAAGATTTTTTGTTCACGCTGTATCCCGTATAAAAGTCAGGCATATGGAACCTATAGAAACCTACAAACAAAAACAATAGTAAACCGGGGGGTGGTCCGGGCGGTCCTCGCCTCCAGCAAGCACGTGAATAGTCCAGTAGTCGATCTACAAACACTATGCTCACAAAACTTCGAACCAGTGACCTCCAATGAGAGAAGTAGAGAAAATCATTTATCTTCTGAGCCGATGATAAAAGCTTCCCACGAAAGTAGGTAATTCCTATTAAAACATCGGAGACAATGGAACGCCTTACCCCTTTTGCCACAACTTACCTCTTTTGTGCAACGAGGGCAACAATGGCCCAGTCGAGGGTAAAATGAGCCCTCTCGCAAAATGTAAAAAATATACAAAATTTGAAATAACTGCGACCTTGCTCCAATATCGCTACTAGCTATTAGCTAATTGAAAATGAAAATAAATACAATCATTTGAAACTGTACTTGCCGTACAGCTGCCGTGCAGCTGTATGCCGGACTGTAAACGCGGCGGTTGCGGGGTACCTTAATTGGTACGGAGGGTCTTAACACTAGTTTCCCAGGTTCCCCTTGCCTACACTGCTATGTGCAGTGAGGGAATCCGCCACCAACATTGATTCCTGCGGCGCCACAATAGCCTCACAATATATAATTCCACCTTAAATAAACGGATTATGAAATAAGCTTTTGAAATTTTCCAAATTGTTAGAATTATAGTCACTAAATATACCTAATCACGTCTGTATCAAAGAGAGCTTTATTGCCTGCGTTAGGTACACTCCGATATTGCACAGTTCGCGCGACTGGTCTCTCGAGTGGGAATAAAACCCACAACCACCACTTTTACAGTCAGATGCTGTGCTGCTATACCACAACTAGAGACAGTCGCTAGAGACCTACTATTTATGTATATGAGTTTTCTACCAAAGGACTATTTGGTTTTTTTTTTGACTATTTGTAAATCTACATTGCTTAACATAAAGAAAGGCCAGTGTCCATAGTATACATAATAATTAAGAAACTTCCAGCGTTTCTAAAATTTAGAAATGAACTCAAAACCACCAGCCATAAAACTACTAGCCATAGCCATATAACCCAAAACTTTAAAAATTCACTCAATTTAATTAGGGTTCCCTTTTAAATATTCAGGCGGCATATGTTCCTCTGAACTGTACGGCAGAGCTGACCCAAATGTGTCGGTGTTTTGACATAGCGTCAAGGAAATGCATTGTCACCGAGTGCGGCGGCTCGTCGCTAATTACTTGGGCGTCATTAATAATTCTTAATTAAGCTGATGATAATATAGGGATAGTCTAATTGACTTAATGTTTGGGCGGCGCGGCTAGTGTTCAGCGCGTGGCGTCGTCCGCGTTACAAAGTAAAGATCCCCTTAAATCTACACTTGCACTAAAACTCACTCTTCTTTCACTTTAGTACCGCACACAAATTATAGTAACACACAAAAGTAGGTTACGCTAACCCAAATCAATATTTAATAGTGACCCAACTTCGTCCCTTACAACGAAGAGAACACCACTACTCGATATCATTTTAATTACTAGAACTCCAAAATAAATCTGATCTAGAATTTCAATTTAAATATTAGGGATTGATGGAAATGGGAACACCATTTTCAATCTAGTTAAAATGCTTAAATTGATTATTACATTTATTTTCATAACGTCCTTATGTTATGTTACGTCCATAATTTCAAAATGTCGCGGTAACGGTTGCGTAGCGACGGTTGTTATTAACATGGCAGAATAAATTGCATGTCAAATTAGAAAGTATTTTAATATATTAGTATATATGTGTAATGTAATGTTATATAGCCTATAGCACTTCTAAAGAATGCAGCTTTCATACAAAACAAAAACAATGTAAATCGGACCAGTAGATCCAGAGATCTTAGCATTCAAACAAACAAACTCTTCCGCTTTATTATATTAGAATAATATTATCTATTAAGTAACCCTTTGATTTCATTAATTAACTAAATTATAATGTCACCAAACGACTGCAATCGGCATGAATGTTCATTAACGCCAAAGTGACTGGAGACTTATACTTAGAGATTATTACCAAAGCGAGGAAATGAACGTTATTGAAGAATATCAATTATCATACATATTTTAAAATTTTATAAAACGCTTTCCCTATCCAGCCGTAGAGTCATGCTCGATATTTGTTTTTTGCACAAACTTATAAATGGAGAAGTGGACTGCAATAAACTGCTTGAAAAAATTATGCTTGCTATACCAAGACAAAATGCAAGAGTACGAACAGAGAAAAAATACACTTTTCTAAGCAGAAAAGTAACATCTAATCTGGGTACAAATGCCCCTATAAACCGAGGTATGAAAAAACTATAACTCAATTTGTAACATGCCAAATATTGATATTTTTAGAGACTCAGGTACATTATTTAAAAAAAAATAAAAAAATATTTGTTACAATGTGAATAGAGAACTGATTTTTACGTTATTATTTATTTTTTGTTCACAATTATTATTATATTTTTTTTAAGTAATGTAATATCTATATACATTTTTTTTTATTATTTATAAATTTTGGTAGTATGGTTGTAGAATCATTTTTAATTGTTTTTAAATTAGGTGTAGGATATTAGGTTTTAGAATACCTGCTTTTAGTTATAATCATGTTGAGCTAGCCTGTAAGTACAATGTAAAACATTTTTATTTTAAACCGTTGTACTTTTTTTTTAAAATGTTTGTATTTTATTTGTATGTTACGTTGGCTTGTCTAATAAATAAATAAAAAAAATAAATAAATGTCAACTAACTAACTAATATTACAATTTCCTCTTAAAATTGCCTTAAATGATAATATTTGTATAGTAAAATTACAAAATAATATTTTCCTTCGTCATTCGGCCGTAAGTTGACCTAGTTGCGCTTTTTCTAGCCGAGCTTTTACTTTTTTAACAACACTAGAATAAACAACTTTAATGGATAGCTCCCAGAATGGTGGGGAAGTTTGTTTTACTTTTGGATATTTTTTGTTTCTGTTCGCTTATTGAGGTGTACTTGTGTTACTGTGAAACGTCTCCGCGTACATAATATGTATGCATAAGCACAGCTCGTTTCCAGCAAGGGCTGGAAACGAGCTGGAAATGAGATTCAAGTTTTCAAGTCATTTTTCTTAAGTATTGTTTTAACGGGGTTTGCTTTAATTAGGTTTCGTACTTTAGTATATTATATCTTTAAACTGTGAACATGTGAGACAAGTTTAAAATGGAAAATTATAATATGTTTATATATAAAACTAAGGGTACACCTCGGACCTTCGAAAAGAAAAGATACTGGAGGAAGGAACCATGATACATATTAATGAGTATCTGACAAACAACCATGGGGAACCTGGATAACCCAGTGAACCAACCAGGTGAAGTATACAAAACATGAAGAGGAGTTCCCAAAATTCCGACGAGAACAGGAGATACTGGGAATTCTACATTGTACTACAAAACTAAGAGGGCATTTGCCGAACTTCCTACGGGAAAGGTAAAGAGGGATTTAACGTTTTTATAATCTACACACATGAAGTTGCAGGATACAACTAGTACTTTATAAAACTGTGAACGTAACAGAGTAAGCCCAACCCCACTGTTGTATCATCATGAAACTTGGCAATTATACGTAGATTAAATGACAATACAACTTCATGGCACCATCGAGCTGGTCTGACGAACGCATTGGAAGGAACTATTGGCTGACGGAACCTTGGATTGCCTTCTTGTAAACATTTAGGCTCTGTGTTCATTACTTTCGTGTTATTATTATATGTTCTAGTGGAAAAAGCGTGTTTTTAGTTTTTTTAACTATTCATTTATGTACACTATCAATTTACAGTTTTATAATATTACTATAAATGTTTATATTAACAAACATTATAATTATGAAACAACTAAAAATCATTACAAAAAACACATTAATCTACAAAACATAATATATAAAAAAGTAATTTATAAAAAGTCTGTCACATTTCTATAAAAATAAGCATAATCAACTTCAATGAAGTGTAGTATCTAAAGCGCTACGAGACTACGGCGTAGCGACGCCAGTGACGGTAAGACAAATCTTTGCTCTGGTGAGACAAAGCGCGGCGTTGAGTTGAGTAACTGTACTAACCAGAAAATGTCTCGAAAACACGTATATAATGATAATTGATAGCAACTTAGTGACGAGACAAAGTATCACGTCACTGCACGCTGTACCCCTCTTACAGGACTGACACGCGGCGGAACTCTGTGCCGCGGTTTGTCTCGTAACCAGAGCAAACAAATGAAAATAACCCATTCCTATCGGAATGAATCGAACCCACAACCGTCATATTGACATGTAATAAATATTTAGGCTTCTAAATACATAAGCTTTTCTGTCATTCAAATTTTCCGTTTCATTTACTTATTTTATAGAAGTTCAAAGTTATCTCTGAGCCACGCGCATAGTCGCATCATGTGTAATGACGAAACCGCAGACGGGGGGCACGTCTGGAAAATACACTTGTAGAAGGGTTTCCTCCGATAAAAAACAACGGCTAGACAAAAAGAAACCATAATGTCCTAACACTAATTTATCCAAGTTTAAGTTATTCAATGCAAGATAAATTCACGCTCTATCCCGCACATAGCTAGGTTAAGTGCCGCAACTAACTAACGTAACGAGCGCTTACTCGTTTCACATCACTAAATGCAAGACAAGTGATAATAAAAGCTATGGTTTCTGCGAGAGCATTGTCTGCATGAGTAACGCCGTCGACGGCGACACGCGGGGCACAATTGCATATTCACCACTTTTGGACTAGATTTGTTTTGTTTTCTTCGTGAACTCGGTCTGGATTTCTAGTACTTTTTTTATATTTATTTTTTTAGCTTCACTCTGAGGGAATCTGGAATCTTAGTATTAATACAATCCGTTCCAATTAAGACACTTCCCATTCCTCACTTTCCGCCGAATCTTGGAGACATTGCATGTTGAATGGCGGAACTCAACATCGCGCTTTACCTCGTTACCAGAGCGAGAAAATAAAAATATCAAAATATATATTGTTTGTATGATATTGTTGTATTGTATTTAATTCCTCCGAGAAAGAGAGAATTCACAACGTTCGTGTGAATATGCTTCCCAACAGGGACGTAGGGTTAGCCTCCCAAAAGTAGATTATAACATATATAGTATATATAGGCAGATATATAGATACTCCCATGCAAATGAGACGTCCCAGACGAGGAGGCTGTTACTAGTTTAATGCTCTTACATTATAAACAACTGACCTAGTTCTGTTAAGAGGAGGAGCACGCTGTCCTCGCACATTGTATTAGTAGGCAGAGGGTAGTTACTTAGGGTATAAAACACTCCGTTCTCGCCATATAGTGGTTTGCTTCTCAGTGTCCCACTATCACGTTTACAGGCAAGCGCCATCCCACTGCGTCACGACACTTTCGGGCAGGGAGTTGAACAGCCCACCGTCAAATGTCAGTACTGTCAGTCTCACAGTTAACTACAAACGTCTTTTGGATTTGGCGACTCTAAAAGTGATCTTTGACGGCGTCCTTCCCTCGACAACTGACAGATGTCGGGGTTGTGTACCGGGCATAGTGCCTACACCACCAGACCACCGCGGTCGAGTCGTTACAGTCGCGACAGTCGCATCAGTCCGCGACGCCTAAACTTCTGTATATATTTTTTGCGCTATTAAAAATACTTTCAACGTTCCGCTGAAACGCTATGCGAGTTATTTACATAATGACACTTTTTCAACCGACTGCGACTGCTTAAAAAAAGGTAACAGTTGTGTATGTTATAACACTAGTCATCGCCCGCAACTCTGGGACTCGGGACAAAGTACAGTCGAGTACAGTGTCTCGAACCTAGCTATATGTTCATAAATGCATATGCTAATTTAATAACTATTATACCTACTGCTGTAACTAACTTCAATAAGATGGGTGTATGCATAGCAGGCTAACCTACGGGAACCAGGAAGGGGAATTAGATAATATTTGAGTATAATGATGAATTATCCACATAAGGTTTTAAATATGGGTGCAAGGTACTGTGTGGTCCACCACTGAGCTTCGCCAAAAGCGGAATAGTATGGTCGTCTAAAAATATTAATATTAAAATATTAATTAAAACATATTGTTTTAGGACGATAGTTGGAATTTTATTAACATACCTGTATTTGTAATAAAAGTTTCAAGAACAGAATTTCAATATTAAGTTTAATCATATCATACGTGCAAAGCCACAGTAACGTTAAGTAAAGCAAAGCGCGACGTTGAGCTCCGCCACTCAACACGCAATGCTTCCAGAATTTGGGGGAAAACAAGTGTCTTACATTGTTACACTAGCTGCCCAAGTTCTCTCTGCAGCGCGAAGTAAATTAAATAAATACTAGTTAAACTTTCTTTTTTATAGTTTTACACAATATTCCATATACTAGACAGAGAAGAGAAGAAAACTCTCCGTTCTCTATACACCGACCAATTTTCGATACTTTGCATTTTCAGTGATGGAACACAACGCCGCTTTTCGTTTTATAGCGAAAATATGAAAAAAATCATTCCCCGAGTGGGAATCGAACCCACAACCATCGTGTTCGTAAATGCATTGTCAGTCAGTTTTATTGTTTGACTTCACGCTGTATGCTGCTCCCCACTCGGCGCTGCGGAGTCCGTAAACTATTTACGAGGTCCTGACACTGCCGAATTGAATATTTACATTAGGCCCTATTGTTATTATATACAAGGTAAAATAAATCGTAGAACGTTGAAAATAGAATCTAAATTAACCATGAAGTTACTAGTAGAGCAAGTTTGGAAATATCACCCTTATAAAATAAAAAAAATTGGGTAAAAAACACAATAGCAATTTAAAATATTGACTATATTTGGATCCATTTTTTTTTCTAATGACTGTCCAAGAAATTTTTGATCTTATTCCATTACTAGCGACCCTCTTGCGGCTTCGCCCGCTTTAACTACTGGATTATTCATATAATGTATGTTTGCAAAGCACTTAAGATAATGTGAAAATTAATTAAACCCTAATGCAACCCGCATTTTGGTAGTTTCAATAAGGATTTTCCAATTGTTTTACACAGCAAGGATTTTTTAGTAAGTACCGTAATTTTAAATCTGTGCTACTAATCTTTTCAAGTACTTATTAAAATATATTTAAATGACTATTTTTAGATAGTTAAATGACTATTTTTAAACGGAAGAAATTATAAACAAAAACCTACCTACTAATAACTACTACAAAAAATATGCAACCAAATATATCGCGCTGAAATAATACATTCAACTCCAATTATCCAATACGTGCAAACGCATCTAAATCTTCGTTGATATAAAGGCAGCCGGGTTTTTTTTTCGAGCTTGTGGTTAATGCTGAAGAGGGTATTCTGTCCCTGATGAAAAGCAAGCACTACGTGGCTGCCTGTGCGGAAAATTAAATAGAATGCATCGGCCGGGAATGGAACTCAGGCCTCCCGCGTGGCAGGCGAGCATTCTACCACTGAACCACCGATGCGTGTAAGGCAGGCGGGCGCGGCG
The DNA here is from genome assembly GCF_056956725.1 of Heliconius melpomene rosina. Taxonomy (NCBI): domain Eukaryota; kingdom Metazoa; phylum Arthropoda; class Insecta; order Lepidoptera; family Nymphalidae; genus Heliconius; species Heliconius melpomene. The sequence continues at coordinate 179,491 of NC_140395.1, read as the reverse complement.
GACGCATGGCGAGTGGCGAGCCGTTTCGCAGCAAGGATTTTTTGATATTGTAACAACTTCTAAAGTACTTATTAAAATGAAAAACAGTAAAAGACAGTTTTGATCTACATTAAATGGCCAACGTAACGAATATACTTATTTATATGCTGAGAGTAAGGGATAAGTGAAACTTTAGTAACATACAGCTGATGTGTCAACGGCGTGCGTTTTTCTCTAAAACTATTCGCAATTTCGAAATAGTGTAAAAAGAAAATTTTATCTTCGTTTAACGTAGAAAATTAATAAAGTATTTTAAAGGATAAGGATTAATACGCTTATGGAAAAATATGACTCACAATAAAAAATATATTAAAATTATTATTTTTAGACAGAAAAATGGTCACTACACGTTATTCATAAAAAATACGAATATGCCGTCGCGGACTTTTTTGTAGATCTTATTAAGAGGAACAATACTCCAGTACATTTTTTTCATATAGTACTTACCATTAAAGCAGCGCATGCGCGAAAGTGTCTCAACGGGTAGGACTTTATACACATTTATCGTATTTATGTTAATTTACATAAGAATGTACAAATAATAAACTATATATAAACCTTCTACGAAAAATACCTGACCTAATGGTGAAAACCGCATGAGAATCCGTTGGGTGGTTTAGAAGAAGAAGAGTTAGAAACAACAGACAGACACGAAAAGCGACTTTGTTTTATAAGATATAGGATAAGAAACAGTTAAAATTTTTATAAAGTTTGATGAAAAATAACAGGCAGAAAGAACCCTAAGTGATTTCAAAACAGTCAAAATAATTGGGGTGTACTAAAAATTATATAACTCATAATATGTCCCGCATAAAGTAGGGTAGATAGCGGAAACATAGTGATAAGACACTCAGTTCTCTGCATACCGATCAATTTTCAAGACATTATGTGTTGCGTCGATAAATTTAACGCTACGCTTTGCCTTATGCGTCGCGATCGAACCCACCACTATCACCGTGCCCCTGAGAATATAATAACCCAAGAATGATTAATACGACCCACAAATTTCATATAACTTGTCGTTATTAAGTACCTACATAATATGTCTCATATATTCCGAGGTAAAAAACACTTGTCATTCGACACCGATGTCCGATATTTTATGGGCAACCAGAAAGGATGCGGTCGAAATGACCGCATAAGCTGTAATGTCACATGGATTTTAATAAAATATGTTATTATATCGATTTTGTAAGATTTTGTTGGGTTCCAAATAATATCACTGTGTTTTTTCTTTAAATTTTTTTTTTGGTTCATATAGCGCGGCGTTGGGTTCCGCTATATGTTTTTATCCCGAATTAAGCAGGTTTTTTTATATACAGTAACTCGCGCTATCAAGACAAGAGGAACGTAACTTATCATTTAACAGAGTCGGTTCACTGGTTTAACAGTTACAAAGGAAAACGGGAACGGACATACATATCAAAGCGCTAAAATCATAGCCCTCCTTTTAGGCTTCGCCGCAATTGGCGTCAAGTGTAATTTATCACCGGTTCTCTAAAGTTACTGTCTCAGATCGGCGAAACCGGCTTTTTAGACACTTCCGTTCTCCGCTTTCCGCCCTAATTCTCAACAAATAAATGCCACACTTTTTTAACCAGACGGACGGACCGAGGCCAGTCGTGGCGCAGGGGCACAAAGTGCTTCTATCCCCACTCGAGGAAATGCAATATTTATTTAAATTTACATTTTCATTTCTTCGCTCTGGTGTCGAGATTAAGCGCGGCGTTGAGTTCGGCCACTCAACATGCTGTGCCTCGAGAATTCGCCAGAGAGTGGGGAACAGTAGTGCCTTATTGGAACCGGACCGCTCTAGCCCTATAGTCACAGAACAAGTACACAATAACCGATACGGTGTAATTAGCCCTCTAGCTACATTGTATTTATTGGTGCAGCACCACCTGCTTTGAATCCACGATCCTCCCTTGCTTCCTGTATAATAAAGAAACATAAGCATTTTGTTAGGCGCAGTTTGTCTTTTTAATGAAATAAAAAAAATACTTCGAATGAGAATTGAACCCACAAGCATCACAGTTACAGACAGCCGCTACCCTGCTGGGCCACGACGCCCGCGGGTGCACCGTACACAGTACACTTCGAATGTTTCGTCAAATGCTAATTAATGCAGCGGCGCACGTGTTCGTTGTGCGGTGCGAGTGACGGCAATCATTCAAAATAGTGTTGCCGACTGATAGTGGACAATCGATAGGCTATCGATATTATATCGATAGTTGTCCGATAGAAAGACTATCGATATTATAATTGAAATATTAATTATTTATTATTTTAAATTATAATTGAATAAAACAGAATTCAAAAATTGTAAAAAAACTAGCGCAAAATTTTATCAAGCAGACTAAAAAACATGTATTTGATTTTTTATAAAAAGAATTTGAGACCATAACTACTTGTACAGCGTGTCGCCAGGCACCACCACCACGGCGGCGTCATTTCATTTGTAAGTCAAATAAAATGTTCATTAAAATGTATGGTATCTGCCAAAGTGTGGTGTTCCTCTCAGTAATTAATGTAAAGAACAATCTTTATCTATATTAAATTTACAAAGAAGCATATTATGCATTTATCGGAAAGATATTAATACTAAGTTAAGGAAAGCGATTTTATACATAAATTTCATAATTTATTATTATTTTAAATGGTCACGGAGTTTAAACATGCTGTCGGCACTTTCTTCTGTATTTTAAACAAGATAAGACTAAGATATATCTTGTAAACAAGTAAATATTTGAAAAATAAAACGTCAAATATCGTTTTATACACCTTGGAGGGGAGGCCTTGTCCAGCAGTGTACTTTAAATTTACGGGGTATACCTTCGTGTATTTAGGGAATCACTTAGCCAAAAAAATCAACCCTTTCTATATTGCGCGTCAGTTGGCGAAACTTAACGCCGCGCTATTTTAAAATGAAATAGCATACAAGCTCCGCTTACAGTGCGACCCCGCACTAAGCGACGTCTATATTTGTCTCTAAACATCTGCTGAGCCGACTAATTTAACCTCAGACATGACTACGGAGTTCCATTATAATTTGTTAATATTACATATCTATACGATAAACAGTTGTGAGCGGTCTGGGTGTAGGTATATAGGACTAGCTTTTCCTGCGGCTTCGCCCTCGTGGTTAAATACAAATTACTGTGATACTAGGTCCCATGCTAACATTTCTCAGGCTTCCCTTTTTGCAACATTTTTATTGTTACTCAGCCCTTATCAGTGTAGTCTATACTGGTATAAATAAGGTCCGTCAAGTAGTACCTGAAATTATTTATATAGTTATTTATTTATTTAAAAGGTCTACCGAGGTAACAGGACATACATATAACATGAAAAATACATTAGAAAGTGTCATTCCCCTTACAGCAACCAATCTACAAGAAGTGGCAATGGGCAGGAAGACCAACAACCGATGGGGAAGAAAGGTCCTCAAATGGCGAAAGGAGCACAGGCCGCCTTCCATCCAGGTGGATCGACGTCCGAAGGAAGTCAGCGGGAATCCGCTCAGTGGCGGGCTTTAGGGGAGGCCTTGTCCAGCAGTGAACTGTGAAAGGCTGATAGATGGATTCCTCTTACAGGCAGACTTAAACTTGGCATAATTATTTAGAATACAGATTTCTTTTACAATTTAACGATGTATCGAATGTGAGTTGTCTGTCACCTGGTCCGACACCAGAGTACCTGCAGACCTATATAGGTATGTTGTAGTCATCGGCAGAAAGAAGCAATAACGACATGTTACAACATTCTCCTCGCCTTAAAAAAAACAATAAAATAACAAGCAAAACCACGACATAATAACAGTATTAGAAGTCTATTTCAGCGTCCATTCATCTTGTTCATTAATGCTTCACTCCTTTTAATTTAATACTGACGTCCAGATCGGTCTTTATAGAGAGAGGGCTTATAAATAAAACTGTTAGTAGCATAGTTTTAACTTTAGTTCGTCTCCAAATAATGGTGTTAATTGATTGACGCATACGGGAAATCTTCACGCTGTATCCCGCATAAACCTAACAGGGTATGTAGAAAACGTAGTGTTAACACACTCCGTTCCTATTAAAACATACTACTACAGTGATTTAAAAATGTTGTTCATTTATTCTTGCAACTAACTTATGTAATTCTGAACAACTTATGTTAAGGGCGACAAATACTTTTTCCTAATAGTGCAGCCGCCTTGACGACGGCCTTCGCTCCGGTCTGGTCAGGTCTTGTTGACAAACCGCGACAATCTATGCTAAATGCGGGATACAATCCCACACAGCCGGATAGGCACATTTCCCCTAAACCCAACACACTACGCGTTAAGTGCCAGAACTCAACGCCGCGGAAATCTGGTTCAAATTCCTAGACAACAAGTTCATAACTCACCTACAATGTGCACTACGTGCGTTTAAGTGCGAGGAAATGAACTGATAAATGCTATATATATGTAGATAAGAATTAAGGTCACTCATTAAACCTACATAGATGGGATAAGTAAAATAGTTAACAGACAGAAACAACTAAGATATATAAATAAAGCTAATAAAATAATAATAATAAAAAAAAACATACAATCGAATTGATAACCTCCTTTTCTTACAGAAGTCGGTTAAAAATGCAAGAAATCGTTGATAAGAGCAGGTAAATTAATTGTAAACCACTTATAGGACTTTATTTTATAATTTTTTTAGCATCTGTATCTTGAGCGTAACATATAATAGAAGTGGACGAGGGGACCCAGTGTTAAGCCACTCCGTTTTCCCACGTCCTGCCCAAATTTGTGAGACATTGAGTGTTCAGTGTCTTTCAACGCCAGTTTGTGTCTTACCAGGTCGACAACATAAAAATAATGCATTCCCTCAAGTGAGATGGTACCAAGACGGGCTCCTCCTTTTTGGAAGTCGGTCAAACATCTAAAATTACCTATCGTAATATTTCAAACTATAACAATGTAAATGTCGGTGTCGCTGCCAGTGTGAGAAAAGTTCTTCGGAGACATCATTCACAAAGTTGATACAATTTAGTTACAAATTAATTCTATTATACGACTGCGAGGTCTGTCTGTGTGTTTGCATGCTGGTATGGAAGTTACGCAATCAAAGAATAAACGAAGTAAGGCGTTGTTTATAATAAAATAAAACATAACTGAACACCCGTTTACCATATAGCTGTTATAACTTAATATTTTTCACACGTAAGATAAATTTAGATGTTTCATATAATTTTGCAACTTATCTCTTTCATTTAAGATTTACATTACCTTGTAGAAGAAGAGTTTTAAGTAAATAAACAATGAATTGCTAAGGAATTAGCTGCAATTAGCGTGTGGCCGGTGTGTGTGCAAAGGTTTCCTCTTGTGCATCCTCGTACATGGCGTCAGTCCCGGTCATTACCAGGTCTTGCGTCTCGACCCCATATACTCTAATAGGAACCTAGTGTTGATACTGCGCCCCCCACACGTCGCCAACGTCGTGTTCACAGTCAGCACATTTCCCACTGGGCCACGATGGTATCCTCTTTAATCGAAGCAGCTCGACCCGCGACACACTAAAATCTTATTATACAGTCCCTTGCCGCGCCCACCTTTGAACCCCACAAATGTTACTTATGAAAACAATATTTACATGAACATATATACCTGATCAAAACCAAGGCCCAGGCCCCCTTCATAAATATCTCTAGGTACGCCAATGGTCTTAACAGTAAATTTTCTCCGTCTGAAGAACAAAAACTTCTTACTAAAACTACTAAAATAAGTCAAATAAAATGAGCCATCCAGTTTTAATGTTTCATTTAGAACGAGCGGTGATTTGAATTAATTTGCTACTGAGTTCGGTTTCAAATTTATTTAAAGGATTTTCGAGATCAAAGGGACGAATAAGTCTCTTGGTATTTCATCTTTTGTATGTGTGTGGGTTCGATTCCCACTAGAGGAATTAATTAATGTTATTTTCCTCGCTAAGTAGAGCAAGTGCAGGGTTGAGTTGCACCATTAGGCAGTGCGTGGGGAACGGAGTGACTCAACACTAGGTTTTCTCAACCTTGCCTATATCATATGAAATACAGATTGAACGTAAAAAAAGATTCAGACTAAGACTAAAAGTAGAAGTAAAAAATTAGTATGTACATGTTGCACATATTTAAAAATAAAATAATTTATGTTAGCGTCGGAGCTCCGTCGTGAGGGTTATTTATTGCTGTATCAGTATTTAAAATCTCTTCAACTTCATCCATGTTCCTACTTTCGCGCCACCCTCGCTAGATGTACAGACTCATATAAATATCAATAACGAATATCCTACATATGGTAAAATATCTATTCGTATAATTGAATATTGAACGTTAATACATGTACGTGGGTATGTGCATGCGCACGTGTAAATACTCGTACATGCCTCTCGACAATACTCGCGCCTAGAGGCACAGGCCCACAGACCTGTTGTTCCGGCGGTCGTACTCGGGGACAGGAGGTTACTAGAGAAGGTTGTGTCTTGACACTAGGCTCACTTTGCCTACTAGTTTCGATGACTACGGGTAGTACATCTAAGTTGTACCTTTAACAAACGGAGCAAGCAACTAGCTATATTTGAAGTAAAATAAAAGTGATTATAATGACATTGGCTTATCACTCTAACACTAAGTTCTTTGTAAAACTTAGTGACGCATCACAAAATAAACTCTTAAAACCAACCAAAAACAAAACATAATAATCTTCCAAAATGTACTGCACCAAGACACGACAGAACACAATCACCGAGGAGGCCGCGCTAACCACAAATATTTAAATAAGCTACTTGTGGGTTCATTTCGTCGCTCTGGTGTCGGGGCAAAGCGCGGCGTTGAGTTCCGCCACTCAACACGTAATGCCTCCAGAATTCGAAATCGGCTTAAAGTAGGGAAGGGAGTGTCTTAACTTTAGTTTAAATCTGCCTACCCTCCACTGTGTGTTAAAAATCGTAAACGGACGATGAAAATGAAACTCGCTGAAATAATAATAGTACCTTGTCTTTAGAGTCGCCCCTATGAAGACGACATCTCATTGAATTATGTTTAGAGAGGGTGGGTCCCTTACATTTGTCAACTCGGAATCTCTAGTAACAAGACTAAGCGCTGTGTTGAGTTACGTAACTCAGTAACAGTGACTTCGTTCCGTCTGCCTACTTTCCTTCCGGAAAAAAATCCTGAAAGTGAATAAACCCGCCTATTTACTGAGTCTGTATTATAGAGATTTATTTATACTAGTGAGCCCGTGCGGGGCTACGCCCGCTTGAAATAGAAATATTAATGTAGAAAATTAATACTAAAGATTCAGTCAATTTAGTAAAATAGTTGTATAAAATAACTGTTACGGCAATTAGCTAATTTGTCGAACTATGCACTTTAAATTGACATAACTTATTTATTTATAAACCGTTGTAATAAAATAAATCCTATATCTTTTCGGGAGCTTGCCAGAATCCAATAATAGTAAGATTAGCGATTACAAACACACAGACAAATAAACAAAAATTTTAAAAATCATTGTATTGGGTTCTATTATGTTAATAAAGGTTCCCAGTAACATTTTTTTTAAATATATTTTATTATAAGTATAGACTAATTGGATTAGTATTTGGATAGTATCCTACGACGGTCATTCTTATCGTGGGTTCCGTATCAATTTCAGTGTATACAATTTTGCGGGCAACATAGTCGCTATGCTTAAGCGCTCAAAGAAAGGATTATCAACCCCTGCAAATGATCGAATCCGCTACCCCTTTGATCAACCCCCGAGTACTCGCTTAATAGATTCATGACCAATTAGGTGCACGCGTTCTTTAATCAATTTTCAGTCATTATAATTTATTTTTTGGTATTTAATTATTGTATATATTCGTTGAGAAGAATACAAACTAGGTTTGCCTAATATATCTGTATATATAAAATCGAAAGGTCACTCACTCATCACGAAATCTCAGAAACTACATGTCCTAGGAATCTGAAATTTTGCATAGGAATTATTTATAGATAATAAATAACGATAAAGTAAATGAGCAACTTTTCTTATTGAATTAGAAACCTGTAAAGCCATTACGGGACATCCGACGCCGTACAAGTGTTGAGATAAATGAGGGAACCTGTCTGTCAAAACAATTTTTGCGAAGGTGTCGTCTAAATTGAGCTGGAACTAATATTCCCCATCCAGGTCTGCAAACCTAGTATTAAGAAGTTTCATGGACATTGAACCTACATTTTTACATTTAACCACTGTGCCATTACGCCACCATGGGAAGGGTTGATATTTGGCGCATTGTATAAGATAACAGAGCGAGGCTGGAGTCGAATAAGAGGCATTTCTATCCACTTGTATATCAAGTCACGTACGAAGTACCCTCCGTGTGTACGGAATAGACATTGTGTGTTGTGACGGTTCCCAGGTTCCCTTGCTATGTTGCTACTTTGCTCTAGACACGTCAATTTTAAAATATATTCATTTTTATATATACATACACATTATGAAAAACTGAATAAATATATAAATGATATAATTTTACCTCACCGCGTTATCATGTACCGTTATCCGGGCCGGCGACGTGTTTGCTGTCCCAGCACTATCTGACACGAGTGTCGATCGCACGTCAATTATATCTATTTTATTTATGAATCTTTTTTAAATATATAATCTTGGTAAAATTATAAACATAGATTGGATTCGAATTGCTTGACTGTAAATCCGGTTAAAGGTTCGAGTCACACTAAGCTCAACAAATACAGTATCATATCAAATATATAAAAGTAACAAATGGAGCCAAGTTCCATATTAACAATATGCGTGGTCGACTCCATCCATTAAACACTTAACATATAAATGGGTATCAAATTCTGTATATAGTACTAAATTATTTATATTGTTTATAAGTAAATAATTAAATAGATCCTTGCTTAGTATTTAATGGCGAAGCTTACATTAAAATTATTCTACAGATGCTGACTACAATGCTCGGACGGCATCTTAAAAGAACGGACTCAAATACCGTTTCACTTTAATATATTTAAAAATAAGTAAAAAAAATATTATAAAACAATGTTGCTATAAATATACTGGATTTATGAATGTAATAAAGCCGTGGCGCTCTGACTACGCTAATATAATAAACATGTATTATACAAAAAATCTTCCTCTTGACTAAAAAAATGTTAAAATCATTTGCCCTAAATACTGTTACGTATACGTATACGTATAGCAAATAAACACTGATATTGGTATTTATTTACTATACATCCCTTATCTATGGTTTACTTAGTCCGTTATCTGAACGATATTTGGCCTGTACTTGTAGTATGTCGTTAAGTACAATATTACTATTGCGTTTGTCATCGTTTCTTTTTTAAGCTTCATCTATACTAATATAATAAAGCGGAAGAGTTTGTTTGTTTGTTTGTTTGTTTGTTTGTTTGAACGCTAAGATCTCTGGATCTACTGGATCGATTTACTTTGTTTTTGTTTTGTATGAAAGCTGCATTCTTCAGAAGTGCTATAGGCTATATAACATTACATTACACATATGTACTAATAAATTAAAATACTTTCTAATTTGACATGCAATTTATTCTGCCATGTTAATAACAACCGTCGTCGCTACGCGACCGCATTCGTTACCGCGTCATTTTGATATTCATCCTTATGAAAATAAATATAATAGTCACTTTTAGCATTTCATCTAGATTGAAATTATATTTCTATAGAAATTATATTCTTATATTTCAAGCAGGCGTAGCCGCGTCCGGGTCCGCTAGTTTTAAGATAAAACTCAATTTCAAGACATGACATAATGAGATAAATATATAGTACATAAATAGCATGAAATTTGCATTTTATACAGAAATTTATCTATTCCCCTATAGATAAAACACAGCATTTTTCATAAAATGGAACTCACAATCTAGAAATATGACGGCAGAGCAATCAATGACAAACTTTAATATTAAAAAATCTAGTACAAACGTCATATGTTATATTTCTTTTAATATATACGTAAGGAGCAATTTAGTGCCTTAAGAATCCTAGTTTCTCCACTCATCATGTCGCAGGAAACGCTTCATTAAATAATATTTAATTAACCATGTGATCTACATTCTTTGTGGAAAATCATGAGGGAAGTGTAAAAAGGAGCGGTAGTGACAGGTTCTAATTAGGAGTACTAATTAAAAATAAATATGATTAAATATAAATACGAGATACTGCGTGTTGAGTGGCGTAGCTTAACGCACGTAACCTCAATTTATTCTCAATTACTATGTAGATATTTAATACTTAATTTTGTTCCAAATTCCTTTCTCGTGTAATTGTTATATATTTTTTATATTATAAACGATGTCAAAGTACAATTTATAAGTGGATATAAGTATTTTTTCAACATTGGTATATCGTGCGTGTAGCGTCAAGATATTCCTTTTTTTGCTTATTCCGCTCTAATTCGAGACATTCTGTGTTAAGTAATGCAGCTAAACGCCGCACTTCGCCTTACCAGAGCCAAGGAAAGAAAACGATCACAAGCTAATAAGTATATTCTGCAAAAATGGTCGAAGATAAAATATCACACACTAAGTTACGCCTATAGAGTAGATAAGGTCTGACATCTCGTTATAAAATGTAGAACGAGTTCTTTCTACGATTTTTATTTATTTATTTTCACGTCAACTGTAGGTAGTAGTCTTGTAGTACAAGTTTTTTTATAGTGCGACCGGCTACAAGCTTGCCTAGCCATTTGACAAAATTATTATACTTTTTCCTTATATAATAATTTAAATATACCTACTTGGAATCTTTGATAAATAATGTATGATAAATCGTTACTTTATAGCATCACGCTGTATGAAAATATTAAATATTTTACTCTCCCAAGTAGAAGTCGAAAACACAACCGTGGCGTTTACAGTCATACGTTTGTCGCCTTGCGCCACGACGGGTTCCAATAGATATTGATAAATAATTATTAATAAAAAAAAGAAACTTCACGCTTTTCCCTGAAAAGCAGGATAGGCAAAGGAAATTTAATTTCAAGACACAAACTGCCACATTGTGAAGTTGATAAATCTCACATGGTAATAAGTAGTACCTAATCGATATGACATTCTAGCAATTTCCCATATCATATTCGTTCTATTCGACCCAGTTAGTATTAGAAATACCGATGTTAGTACGTGACGTGTCCAATGCTTTATTAAGCTTTGAAATATTAGCTACGAAGGAACTTACGTTGCTAAATTTATATAATAAAATAATAATAATAATAGTGAAAGAATTAGTCTCTTTGTAAACGTGACGGTAGTGTGTTCATCTTCTATTTGGGAATTACTTTCTTTCATTTTCCCGCTCTGTGAGCTAGACAAAATGCAAAAGATCGTGCAAGATCGAGTAGGTTGAGTAGGAAGGCAGACCCTGGCAAAAGTTACTGTCTGCTTTCCTACCTAATGTCTCGAAAATTGGGCGGAAGTTAGAAAACAGAGTATTTTAACACTTTCTCTTCCTACTCCGAGCTATGTGTAGATGCAGCGGGAAGCTGCATTTTTTTTGATTGAACAAATTGAGACATTCTATTGAGAGGAAAATAAATAACAGTCACCTGATTGTTTCTGCCTAATGTCTAGAACACAACATTTTTTTAGCAGAGCTAACCTTACATTATTAATTAATGCAGCCGCTGCGCCACTTAACTATGAAAAAAAGAGTCTCTGCATGATTCAAGACAAGCCCCTCTCCAAGTTTCTTAAAAAGTGGAAGTGGAAACAACAAGTGGGTCAAGAAAACATACTAAAAACGATTTACATTAAATGATTTGAAAGTGGCGCGTGGTGGTTTGTTCTCAGAAAAGTAAATACATATTTTTTTATAAGTAACGACAGGCCGTTTCACGGTTTTATGTACCTTATGTTCAACTATTGAGATATTGTGATCGTCTTCTTACCAGAGCGGAGGAATTAATGGTCAATATCGTCGTGTGGCCTTCTTAATACCTACATATTCCTTTCCTACGACGTGATGTAACCTTAAATCTTTTAAACAACGCAACGGATTTTAATGAGATTTTGACTAATAGAGTGATTCAAGGGGAATGTTTATTTATATGTATAACGCAATACGTATTTTATTGGAGAAAAGCTTGTGGAGGAACGCTTGTGAGATGTGTACTTACAACCATCGAATAACATCTTTAATAGCGGTTATACCAAAAGTAAACATTAAGCTCTGTCAGAAACGTCCACAATTATTGGAATGGCTGAACTAATCCTGTCTTAATCCAGGAACCGTTGGGCAAAGTATTCTTATACTTATTGTTTGGTAGGCGGAAGTAGCTTTTGTCTCTCGAAATAGATAGATTATCTTATTTAACAAAAAAAAAATAGGTGACGTGAGTTATAGGAAAAGCCTTTCTCAATAAACAGACTAATAAAATTTTTAGTAATTTAACCAGTAGTTCCTGAGCTTTATAACATTAGTATAGTTAAGGATCTAGAGGACTGAGGACTCATTAACTGAAGGGAGAGTAAACGGACTATTCAAATTTAATACCGAGTGAAACTAAAACATTAAATACAAGTACAGACAACGAAATACATCTAGAATACTACTAGAATACTTAAACAAGTATAAAAGTCCAATTTTCCAACATTATCTTCAATCCTACCGTCCAAAGAGCACCTCTGTCAGCGAGTCAAATTGGTGGCTTACGTGCGCTCCACGTCGACCTTTGAGGATCACTGTGGACTAAACCAGGCGTGTCGGTGTTGTCGTCGTCCACTGTGGAGGTGATGTACCAAAGATGGACTTTGAACGAGGAGAAACTTGACAAAATGCCAAATTTTGCAGCTCTAGGTTTTTTCGAAGTTGTGGCAGAGTAGGCAGAGGGGTTAAAACACTTCGTTCTCCGCGCACCGTACAATTTTCGAGACATTCCATGTTGAATGGAAAATTATTTAATATTCTTGACATGAAATTATAAAACAGCTTTTAAAAGTTAAAGACCTACCTATTAAAAATATGAAAATGGCAATTCATAAGCTATTTAGTGGTTTCTTCTTAGAACGCAAATACATTATTTTCTTGCAAGTAGGAACTCGTTGCGATTGTATTTGTTTACAACTTTAATTTTCTAGGTTCCCTTTGTTGTCTCAGTCAAAATGTTCCGATTAAATTTATCTTCTTCTCTACATACAAGTAGACCTTAAGATACAGTATCAATAGACTACGCATGCCGTTGCATTCACAGTTGATGAAATATATTAAAAGTGGATTTCAAATGTGTTCCTATATTAAATAAAATATTTAATATTCGCCATTATTATATATTTAAAATGAAACTCTATTAACGGATTAATTAGTAATTTAGTATTTAACATTTTTTGGTAGTTAGTTTGATTTAACAAGTATATCAACAGACAGACGAATGCCACCGTCGTGACGCCGCCCGCGTCCCCGAACGACCTAACTGTGGGGTGGCTCAAAGTCAACAGTGTTGGGATCGATCTTGTGACGATTATTGACGGCCAATTACAAATAAATACTTTCATGTACAACTTTCACATTAGTGTTGGGGGGTGCAACGACACCCTCGTGGCCGTGGTAAAAAGACAGTTGGGAGGAAAGCGAGGAACGGAGCGTTAACATCTTCTCTTATTGGGTTTCTGTAGACTTGTAATCTAAATTTAAATGAAATATCAAATAATAATTACAAGGAAACAATTATATTTACACCCGTAACATGTATGTTCCACATCCCGCGCGCAACCGACTGACTCGTGCTTGACTGGTAGAAAGCTATCATTGTTTCTTCTGATAGTTAATAAGCATTAAAGATGGCTAGGTGCGGTGGTGTGAACCTTAGTTCCCACGTTTAGTCATCCAACACTTAAGCAACATTTACCGTTACCACTAAGTCATATGTCCTCACCGAGTTATTAGCATCATGGTTCTTCTTTAATGGAATACTACCCCTAAAATTATATCCGACTGGGGATGAAAGCTTGTGTGGGAGCTGCCATTTTCGAAGATAATCGAAGGACCTATAAATTATTATACTTTGACATTTTATTGGGAAAGGCCGTGACGTCGTTTTGACGCATTTTGCACGTGTCGTATTAAATTCGGGAAGTTTTGTGGTGAAATGGTAAGTACTCGTATGTAGTCTTTAATTCCTCACTTCGACTTTCGACAGTAAAGTATCACACACAAACACTCTAATATCACAATTTAGTATCAATTATACGCTAATCAACGTCTCTGAGTGCAACTGTAACTAGAAACCAAATTCAGAAGCCTATATCAGAGATTAGCTAAGGAATAGTGAATAAAATAAGTGCGAGCCTTGCAGCAGTTGCAGCTATTACGCAGGATGGTAAGTACTAGTTTAGGAGTTATAATATTAGGATTGTGCAAACGAATAGATTGAGGTATTTAGGCGAGGTTGTTACCTGGTGCGTCATGTGAATTAGCGCCTATTTCATAAACTAGCATTTACCTGCGTGTTTACTGTAATCGCTTGCAATGGGTTACAATGAATACATGGGATTGGCGCCTTCAATCAAATAAATAAAATAAACTAAGTATAGACGGATAGATACGAGACGGAATTAAAGATACAAGTATAAGCTAACTAAATTTAAACCACAATTTATGTGGCTACTATAAAAATAAACATAAACCGTTAAAAGCGATCTAATAAGACACTAAATGCGTTTGTTTATTTACAAACAGGCAAAGTAACTTTTAGTTACCGAAAACACTCCATTAAAACCTTGAGGCATCGTTTTAAAAGGAGGAGCGGGGACGTCAGCGGAGCCCTATGCAATAAATATCGTGCATCGCAGTCATTACTTATTTATGTGCTTCCCTAATTAAATACGGCCATAAATTATAAGCTAAACGAAAGTAAATAAACGTATAACGCACCTAACACGGTGAAAGCAAACCAAAATTTAATTACATTCAATTTATATTAGCTATAGCTTTAATTATAAAACTTTTCTCGCTTATAAAACAATATGAATAAAACAAATGACGCGACAAACAATTTTAGAGTGCCGATCGATACTAAAAGGCAATATTTATAAGAAAGCAACTCACCTTGGATGTACGTAAACAAATGTAGGCAAGCGATCAAGAAAATCCAGTTGCCGACACCAAAACGACACATTTCTGTCCGACACATAATTGAAGCACACAGCAATAACACTGCACAATATGTTTTAATTCATAATAATTACATTTTAACACAATCAAGTATTTTTTTATTGATATTTTGTGTGCGAGAAGAGTATAATGTACTCCATTTTCATCACAGACTGGACTCGATAATGAAAGGTCATTGTACGGAATCGCGTTTGGGAGAGAAGTGCGAGATTGAATGTGAACGTAGCTGCGAGTCGTATAGACAATTTTGTTTTTTTTTTGCTTGCGTTTTGTTAATGCTATGTTAAATAATGTATTTGGTTTTATGAGATATTTTAACTGATATTGAAAAATTGTTCGTTATGTTCCATATTATATATTTTCCTAAATTTAAATATTTTAAGATTTAATTAAAAAAAGGTTAACCTTTTGATATTGACACTTATGTAATTATTTATATAGATATCTTTAAGCCGATTAACCACGTATATTTTTAGGAACATTGAACACATTGCAGAAGTCAGTGTTCTTGGACAAACAAATATACATTTTATTTAACTACATGTCAACAGTCAATTATAAAAAACATACGATATATTAATATAATAAAATCTTTCTAAAAAATATTTATTTTGATATATACATATATTTGTTTTTTATTGAACAGTTTTAACACATGATAATTGTTCTATAATATATTATTTAAATGCTTAACATAGATTGCATAGAAAGTAACAACTAAACGGTTGAGACTTATTAGTCTATGATGTTAGCGTAATATTTCAACTCGAAATTTTCAAGTTCAACAAAGTTGTGTCAAACTCAATTGGCAAGGGACTAAACAATTTGCATACTCCAGTTCATTCAAAAGGCTTTTTTTTATTATAATAATGGTTCTACAATAACAAAATTAATTTATAAGATAAAATACGAAACAAAAATAAATATGGAACTAATCTATTCAGTGAGACGCAAACCAATTAAATGTGAACCGCCACATTATGATGGGTAAATGCTTTCCTTTAATTTTTTTTAATAAACAATATTAAAATTTATCTTTTTATTATTGTAATTGTTATTATATTTAGTCTCATATAAGATAGCTTTATTGTTACAATTATTGACATTTCAGTACAACAGACCCAGAAATAGTAAGGCCTATTTGTAAAATATCAATATGTAATATAATAGCATTTTCCTCTCTAACGGAACTGACTGACTGCGATGGTGACACATGGGGTGGGCATGTATATGTCTGCGATCTGGACACACCGTGGGACAGTCATAAAGTTACTAGTACAATTCATCCTGTAAGTAGATTTAAACATTTTTTTTTATGCTGTCATTGCAATTTTAACTCTCACTGAGGGCTGAATTATTTCCTTGGAACACCATAATAAAAGAACAGAACAGAATTATTTCAATTTCCTCACTGCGGTTAAAAGACAAGAGGTAAGTTGCTCCAATCTACTATTTGTTGATAGGAGTTAACCACTCAACACTGTGTCTCAAAAGTATGTGTATAGAGAAAGTAGATTTTTTTACATTAGTTTCTGTTGCTTCCATGAAGCTTAGAAAAGGAAAACTAATTTAATGTAGCAAGTCTCTTATTTGCACCTCACAGAAACGCTCCAAGTGTTCTGAAAACTGATCCAAAACATATGTATTTAGGCATATTTTTATCATATTTATGAGGTAAATAAAGAATAGTTAGTTACTTATGTTTGTTACCATTTTCATTTTCTAACTTTTACGTATTTATAAAAAGTGGTGCAGTGAGGCAGTCTGTAGTTGTGGATTCAATTAACTCTGATGGTTTGAACAGCACTCTTCAGGAATGACTATATTTACAATTATTTTCATATTTATTTACGATTATGTAGAATAGTAAAGTGTGGTATAAATGTAACAGTTATAGGTTCAATCCCACTTGAGGGTTATTTTTTTATTATTTCCATATATAGCAGACCATTTATATATATATTGTAAGAAACTATTGGAAATATTAAATAAAGTGGGGAAGGTAATGAATTAAAACAAGGCTTCAAATAATTATTAAACAACCAAAGGGAATTATCTAGCAGTCTAATAACAATGCGATTCTAAAGAATTCATTGGGCAGAGTGACGTTAACGATCCTTTTCTTTCGGTCGCCGTTGACAGCCCATAAAAGCGCCAGCCAGTAATTAGAGTCGTCCTTATATACCAGATATATATATAAATATATTAGTATAATATAATATAGGAAAAGTCATAGGAAGTTTGACATCAGGATTGGGCGTAATAGTTTACAATACAGATTGTTCAATTTAGGTCGCTGTTTTTAAGTGAACTAGTTTGCTCCTTTAGTTTGTCAGCTTCTAGCTGCTTCGTAAGTTGCTTGGTGACCGAAGAAGTAAAAACACAAATGATCTGCTTTCTATTGTTGGCAGATCATTCACTTGCTTGAATAAAGCTCCTGCTGCATGTTGTGACAAGAATAAAAAATATAAATTTACCTAGACTTTCTGAAAATAGGATAAACATATAAATGAATATTCATAAAATACATTTCTTATATTTCTTATACGGCTGTTTAGGTAATGAGTAATATACACACTTATTTACATATTTTATTAAGTTGTAAAAATAATAAACAATGACTCAACTTTTGGTATATAAAGAAATTTTATAATATTATATATTACTATGTAGTTGGGCTGGATCTTTACATGTTCAGCTGCACACATTCATTGGCCGCTAGTTCACATAGTTTATCTGCGGGAGCGTTCTTTCGAACTAGTTCGTTCGCGAACTAGACAAGACTATTTGACATTAGGGAGTGTTTTACCACTAGGTTCTCTCTGCCTTCCATGCTACATGCTAGAAACAGTGAAGCATAAATAAAGCATAAAATGAAAAAATGTAAATAAAGCCACAAATTTAAGTACAAACCTTTTTCCAGGTATCAGCACTAGAATGGGATGGGGAAGGCAAGCAATTGTTAGTTGCGACCACTGTTGGTGAAGTTTCAGTTTTCGGACAAAAAGATTTTTTATTGAATGAGTGGACTTGTTTATATAGTGCTAGTTTTCCAGGTATTATTAATTACTTTTTATTAGTTTTACACTGTATCCCACATATAGTAGTGTAGGCAGAAGGAACCTAGGACAGAACTAAGTATGAGAAGTTGACTGCCAACCTTCACTAGTTGGAGAGGCACATTAAGAAGAAGGAACCTAGTGGTAAGACATTTCATTCTCCAGGCACCCAATTTATTAAACATAAAGTGATTAGTGGCATTTAACACTGCACTGTGTCCTGTTACCAGAGCGAGCAAATGGTAATAATTCATTCCTCAGAGTGCTATGGCTGCTCGGATAGAGACATTATCTCTTTTGGTATTATTATATTACATTTTTTGTTTTCCACGTTTTTCCACAGTGAATATTCTTTTTGTCTTAATGAAGTTGAAGAAATTAGATGTTCACACAACAAACACACATTTGCTAAAAGTAACAAACTGATTGCATATTCAAGTGTCATGTTAATCCTATCCTATCTTATTAATTATTAATATTATAAATGTGCAAATGTGCAAATGTGTTAAAATGAATGTTTGATCCACTTTCACTCACAAACTACTAAACTGATTTAAATGAAAGTTTACAGTAATATAGCTTGTACATCATAATATGCTATAAATTATGTGGAGGTTTTGTATTTTTTTGCTTATAAAATAACAATAAGTTTGACAGAGTGAATCAGTTTTTGTATAATTGTTTTCCCCTATTCATTATTTATTCATAATTATTTTGTTTTTAAGGTGAACACATAATAGCAGCTACGTTTTTCCACAATGGACGTCGTATAGTGGTTGTGGATAAGAAACCAGATGCGCCAATTTGTGAAAGAATACAACAATTACGGCCTGCACCCACTTTGAAAGGATTTGGGTGAGTTATATTTAATTAATTATTTTATTTTATTAAATGAGGACGTCGTGGCGCAGGGGCATTAGGGTGTGACTGTAACGCGGTTGAGGATTCGATCCCCAATAGGGAATTAATTATTTGTTATTAATATTTTCATTGCTTCGTATGATAACATATAAAAAAAGGTTACCACTGGCTCAGAAGGCAATTCTGCTCAGAATTTAATACGCAATGGCTCGAGAAATTCGGCACAAAGTAAGAAACGGAGTGTTTCAGTACGAGCTTCCTTCTGCCTTCTGATACATGCGCGATACAGCATGAGCAGATTTTTTTTTGTTTTTGTATTATTTAATTATAATTAGTAAGTAGTAAGTCTCTATTGTCTATTCTCTATTATCTATTTTCCAGAAATTTGCGTTATTAATTTGATCAATACCTGTTTTTTTAATATAGAATATTTGCAATCTATATATTGTATAGGACACAGCTTGATAAATTAGAAGAAAAAAATAAAATTTAGGTCAGTCATTGCAGGGGCACAAACATGGGACTGTAAACGCAACAAGTTGAGAGATTGATTCTTACTCGAGGAAATGAAATATTTTATATTTAAATTTTTTCACTCTGGTAACACCAGAAGTTCCTCCAGTCAACACGCAGTGCCTCCAGAATTCGGCGACAATTTATGGACGTAAGTGTCTTAATGGTGGAATTGAGTGTTCTTTCGGCCTCACAAACATGGATAATATACATAGTTAAAATTAAATCAGTTTTACAATGTATCCCAGACACAGCAGGGTAGGCAGAGGAAATCTAGAGGGGATGTTAAGACACTCCATTCCTCACTTTATATTTATACTAGCGACCCTCTTGCGGCTTCGCCCGCTTCAACTACTGGATTATTCATATAATGTATGTTTGCAAAGTACTTGTGAAAACACATGTGAAAATTAATTAAACCCTAATTCAACCCGCATTTTCGTAGTTTCAATAAGGATTTACCAATTGTTTTACACAGCAAGGATTTTTTAGTAGGTATATAGGTAAATCTTCGTTGCTATGCCTCTATAGCGCGCGGGTTTTTTTTCGAGCTTGTCGTTAATACTGAAGAGGGTATTCTGTCCCTGATGAAAAGCAAGTACTACGTGACTGCCTGTGAGGAAAATTAAACAGAATGCATCGGCCGGGAATCGAACGCGGGCCGCCCGCGTGGCAGGCGAGCATTCTACCACTGAACCACCGATGCGTGTAAGGCAGGCGGGCGCGGCGGACGCATGGCGAGTGCCAAGGCGTTTCGCAGCAAGGATTATTTGATATTGTAACAACTTCTAAAGTACTTATTAAAATGAAAAAGAGTAACGGACAGTTTTGATCTACATTAAATGACCAACGTAACTAATATACTTATTTATATGCTGAGAGTAAGGGATAAGTGAAACTTGAGTAACATACAGCTGATGTGTCAAGGGCGAGATGTGTCAACAATTTAATGCGTTTTTCTGTAAAACTATTCGCAATTTCGAAATAGTGTGAAAAGCAAATTTTATCTTCGTTTAACGTAGAAATTTAATAAAGTATTTTAAAGGATAAGGATTAATACCATTATGGTAAAATATCCCTCACAATAAAAAATATATTGAAATTACAGTTTTTAGACAGAAAAATGATCACTACACGTTATTCTTAAAAGTTACGAATATGCCGTCGCGGACTTTTTTGTAGATCTTATTAAGAGGAACAATATTCCAGTACATTTTTTTCATGTAGTACTTACCATTAAAGCAGCGCATGCGCGAAAGTGTCTCAACGGGTAGGAATTTAAACACATTTATCGTATTTATGTTAATTTACATATGAATGTACAAATAATAAACTATATATAAACCTTCTATGAAAAATACTCGACCTAATGGTAAAAACCGCATCAAAATCCGTTGGGTGGTTTAGAAGAAGAAGAGATAGAAACAACAGACAGACTTTATTTTATAAGATATAGGATAGGATAGGATACATAAGTCAGAACAAAAGTTGCTGTTTATAATTTTACTAACATATCCTTTCTTAAATAGCTAATAGAAAATATGTATATTAAATTATATTATTTTAAAGATCCCTATAAGATCCGCCAAAATATACGGAAACGGATCTTTCTTCTGCTTCGAATATATGCAGAATCGGATGCAGGCATTCGACTCTCCACTAGTTATAACATGGGATCGTGTCCGCAGCGGCGCGGCGTGCGCGGGCGTGTTGGTGGTGTCGGGCTCGGGGCTGGTGGGCGCGGTGGCAGCGGGCGAGGGCGCGGCGCTCGTGTCCGCCGACTGCATGCGCGCCGCGCGCGACCACGTCACCGCTGCGCACATCGCGCACAAGAGTGAGTACACAGACACAGATTACTATTCATTGTTTTTTACTCAAGTATATTTGCCTTTTTTTAAATAATTTATTGTTTCCCTTCAATTTGTGAATGTTGTATTTTTCACATGTTTTGGTTTTTTGCTAGCTCTAAGCTATTTCAGCTATTTTTACCCTTTTTGACAATGCTGTAAACGTGACGCAAACTGCTTGTGTTTGCTCCGGTCTGTCCCCCTGCCCTCTGTGTAGGTGAACGGGTGACGGATTGCAGACATCTGTTGTCTGCAATCCGTCACCCGACACCCCTCCCCCCCCTTCTGACCTCAGACGGTCCTCTCCCGATAGAGGCGGCGTATGAACGAATGACAAATTACTTGACCCCCGGCCGCCTGTATACTGAGAACCTCTCCCCCAGACGGCGCCGTCCTCATAGCGGCGGCATACCGTCGCGGGGCGCGGCGCGGCGTGCGGTGCGCGCGCGTGTCCCTGTCCCGCACCGGAGCCCCGCGCTCCGCCCCCGCTGTCATCACACTGTCGCCGCTGCCCACTGTGTATTTAGGAGATGATATATGTCCTGGTAAGTTATTGTTTTTGTTTGTAAGAATATTCTTTGAAAAAATATTTTAACCATTAAACTGCCTTGAAATGTTACGTATATTATTTTGCTTTTTTCACTATGGTTAAAGAAAGCGTGGCGTTGATTGAGTTCTTTATCTCAAAGCACTATGTTTTGAATTTAAGAGAAGAAGAGAAAAGATACTCTTTTCTCATTGTTTTTGCTTTTTTGTTTAGCTTAATGTAGTATCCTACAGCATATAGCAGGGTATGCAGAGGAAACCAGTAAACCTAGTGTTAAGATACTCTATTCTCCATTACGACATTTCGGTTCCTCACTTTCAACCCTATGAAAATTTTATACACATCTACATACATACATACATTTTTAAAATGTAGGAAATTGTGCCATCCACATGCCAAAAAAATTCCCACAAGGTGGGATTAAATATTTTCATTTCCTTGCTCCTGTAGGATGACAAAAAGTGGTGTTGAGTTCCACCACTTGGATCGGAATGCTTAACACTAGGTTTCCTCTTCATACTCCTCTTCATACCCTCCTACATGTGGGATACAGCGTAAAGCTGCTTCTAATTGAAAATATCTACGTTTTTCATACAGCCTCAATATCATGGTGGATTCGAGACGACGGCGATTGTCTTCTTATAGCAGGGAACAATCTCACTCTATGGAAGTTAACGGAACGGTCTTATCCTGTTCACAAGTTGTTGTCTAAAGGTAAGTAAAGGCCCACCCCACAAAAACACAATAAAGAGTAGACAGTCCTCTGGGTGAATATAAAAAAATATCAAATTTACATTCTTAGGTCCAGTCCAAGGCAGCACAACTCCTGGTGCTGGACCCAAAACTAATGACTGTTTTACCACTCTGGTAAGTTATTACTTATTACGTTTACTTAAACATTTTGTGTGTTTTGTAAGATGTTTACACACACAGACACGAAATACGTCGAAACTCTTATTGTCTATTTACACGCTTGGCAAGACTCGGCAAACACAAGCATGTAAGAATATTTAGCTTGACTTGACAAACTTAAGGTTATCAACTTTTATAAGTGCATCCGGTTGACCTACAGTCCTGAAATCAGAACGGCACCTTCAATGGACGAGTTTGGCTCGCACTTAATCGAGTTTTTTTTATTGAAACTCATGTTACAAATATTCGATTCATACCTTTTTCCCATATGATTCTTATTTAATAACTTTTTGAAATGATAAATTGTCTCTCTAAGTCATTAGGCTAAGTGATACCTAAACGAGTTGATTTTTTTGTCTTATTATATATCTTTAAATTATTTACATTTCGTAATCTTATATTTTATTATTTAACTCTGTATCAACTTTGTGTGCCATTAAGTATATCTATCTATCTATGTATTTTTATCTATATATATAAAATCGAAAGGTCACTCACTCATCACGAAATCTCAGAAACTACATGTCCTAGGAATCTGAAATTTTGCATAGGAGTTACTTATAGGACGTAGGTGCTCGCTAAGACGGGAATTTGTAATATTCGACTTCTAAGGGGTTGTTTTTGGGGTTGAAAGTTTGTATGAAACTTCTTTACTACAAATGCTAGGAGTCTCAAATTTTGCAAGGCCATCACTTATAAGACGTAAGTACACACGGAGACGGGAATTTCCAATATTCCACCCCTAAAGGGTTGTTTTTAGGGTTGTTAGTTTGTATGAAACTTCGTTACTATAAGCGCTAGGAGTCTTAAATTTTCTATGGACGTCACTTATAGGACGCAAGTACACACGGAGACAGGAATTTCCAATATTCCACCCCTAAAGGGTTGTTTTTAGGGTTGATGGTTTGTATGAAACTTCGTAACTATAAGTGCTAGGAGTCTCAAATTTTGCATGAGCGTTACTTATAGGAAGTAGTAGTTAACTAAGACGAGATTTTGCTAAATTTGATACCTAAGCATATAGTTTTGGGGTTGATATTGTATATGCAATTTCGTAATTACAAGTGCTGGTCAAAATCTCAAATTTTACATACGAATTATTTTAGTGTCTACGTGCTACTCTAGATGGGATTTTGACATGGATTTTGAAACAAGTTTTTTTTTCGAAATTCGACCCTTAAGGGTGTGTTTTTCGGGATATAAGTTAAAACATCTGTTAACTATATAATGCATTTCATATTCTACACATAATTAAAGGATATAAAAGCGAAATCTGCACATGAAAAATATAGGCCTTCGTGGCACAGGGGCACAAGGGTGTGGGTTCGATTTCCACTCGAGGTAATGCATTATTGTATATTAATATTTATATTTTTTCGCTCTAGCAGCTATTCAAAAGCCAGGCGTGAAGTTCGGCCACCCAACACGCAATGCCTCGAAAAATTTAGTGGAAAATGGGGAAAGGAGTGTCTCAACGCTCGGTTCCCTTTGCCTATACTCTGTGCGGAGTACAGTGCGTGAAGCTGAAAAAAGAAAGATAAAGAGGCCAGTCGTGGTGCAGAAGCACGAAAGTGTTATAGTAAATGCGAGTGGTTGTAGGTTTTATGTCTACTCGAGGAAATGAAATATTTATTTAAATTTATATTTTCATTTCTTCGCTCTGGTGTCGAGGCAAAGCGTGACGTTGAGTTCCATCACTTAATACGCAATGCCTCCAGAAATGGGCGGAAAATAGGGAACGGAGTATCTTAACTCTAGATTCCTTCGGCCCACCCCACTGTGCGCTGGATACAGCGTGAAGTTGATTATAAAGATATAAAAACTTAAGAATTAGGTCCATTAATATATTGATAATAGATGCTTAAAACTACTTTTGTCTCCGATTGCGAATCATGCAAAAATGACTGGTATGATGGATGCTGGCAAAACCAAAGTGTCAAGCCTTTTACAGAATATTGGATGCTCACCGATTCAAATGGTTCTAAGTTGTCTGCAAACATATGGTTCCAAATGATACTGGGGCGCGTGCCTCGAGATGAGAACAGTACTTCATATGAGGCCGATCTTGGGCTCTTTACATTACCAATCGGTGTTTTGTCGTAAAGTAATGTCTCGCTCTGCCGGTGACTCCCAGTGTCTTTGATACCAACTTGCTCTTGGTTTCCGTATGATCGCGATACTGACTGATAGTTACTCGAAACGTTAAAGCCCAACATGTTGATACTGGGAGTATATGAGAATAACATTTTTTTGTTTAAATTAATAATACTCTATAACAAAAATTTACATAAAAGTGATAAGAGCCCTATCAGGAATGAATCCCTGTCAAGGCCAGTTATTTCGTCTTTAAGTCTGTTTATGCAATTGTAAATTATTTGAATAGTTCAAATTAATACTTATATTTCTTTTTAACATATGGTGAAAGTAAAAAAAAGTAAAAAAAAAAATAACCATATCTTTGCAATATTAACCATAATAAAAAAATTAACCATATCTTTGCGTATATTTTGTAATATACGCTCTAAAAAAAATCGGTAATATATATATTTACAAAAAAAATCTTATAACTGATCTTAAATAGTAGGTAATGTAGGTTGCATTCTTTTAAACCATTCAAAATTCTTATAACAATTACGCTAATACGGTACCAAAGTTATTGAAATGTGCATATTAGAAATCACTAAGTGCGCTGCAAACATGAAATATTAGAACATAAAGTAATTCAGTATATTGAATTAATAATTGTGTAGTTTAAGCGGGCGAAGCCGCTGGCGGTTGCTAGTTATACCTATATAATTATTTAACAGCACATTTTTTATATATATATTATATTTATTAATTTTAATTAAATTCCATAAAAGGATTTTAAATATAAATTTAACCAATCAATATATAAATATTGAAGTGTATTCTGTTTCACTCATATTCATGAGTCATTAGGGCGCGATGAATATAATAGATGTATTTTGTTATTTGTCTTCGATCGACCTTCTTGCTTGCTTTATTTCTCTTTAACAATTTAAATAAAAATAACCTCAAACCTAAGGCAAGAATTGAAACGACTTCGACGTCTTCGTGATCAACCACTGTAAGTATCATTTAATCGTTAATTATAAGCTTGGAGCTTGTGGAGGCTTGCCGAGTCTTGTTTACATTTACATTACTTTAGCATACACATATTTATTTATATCAAGTCAAATTATGCTTGCGATGTTTTCAAATTTAATGTTATTTTTTTTTGATAGACAGATAGATTCTTTTTTACTACGCAGTGTCTTCAAAATTGACGGAAAATATTTTATTTTCTGTTTTCTCTCCGTTAATGCGTACAAGAGATGTTAATTTTATGTTCCTAAACATTTTTTATGTTCACGCTGTATCCCGCATATGACAGGTGTCCCGCATATATACATTTTGTTCCAGTGCTGGCAACAATCGGCTACATGGCAGCTCGAGGGAACTGAACCAGCGTCCCATGTGGTGGTCCCCCCGCACGCGCTGTCTACGGCCGTGGTGGTGACGCCGCGCGCCCTGCATCTGCTGGCCAGGGACACGCCGCACTATGTGAGTGTTGTGTGTGCAAATGTGTGTGTCTTTGGAAAGGTCCGTGAAAGGAAATTTCTACGACACCGCAAAGTCGCCCGTATGATGGAAGTTTTACAAGGAGCGCCCTATACCACACTCGATCGAAGGAGTTCACCATGTCTAAATTGCAAGGCCCTCTCCCTTGCTTTCGATAGCCGCAGCTCAGCGGTGGATTAGGTAAACTAGAAGATCCCATCAAAAACATAAATGTAAAAAGAAAGCCAAGTTCTGTAATAAAACGTATGCTTTCAGCGATAAAAGAAGTGAGATGTAAATGTATGCCAAGTTCAATGGTCAGTCCTGAAATTTATTTTTAACAATATAAAATATTTTATAACAACTGAAAATGCCCATTCTTCTTACAACTTGGAGACTTTATTTATGTGTAATATCTGACTTGGCTAGTTTTCATATGAATTTACAATAGAATCTTAATAGAATAGAATAGAATTTGAATACATTCATTAATATCGATGTAAATTAATTTGAAAACTAGCCAAGTCAGATATTACACATAAATGAAGTCTCCAAGTTGTAAGAACAATGGGCATTTTCAGTTGTTATAAAATATTTTATATTGTTAAAAATAAATTTCAGGACTGACCATTGAACTTGGCATACATTTACATCTCACTTCTTTTATCGCTGAAAGCATACGTTTTATTACAGAACTTGGCTTTCTTTTTACATTTATGTTTTTGATGGGATATCATTACTTTTTGTACAGAAATTATAAGTAGGAAGGTTCATAATGTTATCAAAATCAAAATATTCTTTATTCAATTTGGCCATTACAAGTACTTTTCCTATAGGAAGCTACTATAGCAAGAAACTCAAGAGTTGCTCTTTTTAAAACATAGTTTAGAGTAAGCGCTTCATAGGACATTTCTCTTCGCCGAATAAACCAAGTAGGACACCATTGTGATAATACACTTCTATCTTAATATTGTACAAATCTACTGCAGCCTTTATTTCGGAAGTAGCTCCGTACGTAGTTAAGCAAAGCATGTCTTCTTTAGAAGAGTAAGGATTCCCGTTTCGAGCGCTAGTGTAGATTTTTAAATCATTCCAGTTACGACATACGTACTCTACTATAGTCTCGCGCAATTTATTAGTTTGTTGTATATCAATACGCTCAAACAAAGAATATGCAAAAGCATGGAAGAGACAGCTCCCATCGGGAGGCATTGGAACAATTCGGTGTAAGGTTCTTGTTTCACCCACAAGCAATTCTATTGAACGACTCATTGTTCAACATGTCTTGGAAAAAATATAATCAATAAGTTTATTAAGTGCTGACGGTACCAATCTGAATTGATATGATCCTAAGGTTAACTTCGTTCTCTGCCGTTTTCACAAGTGTTCCTAAAACCAGTAAAATCATGAAACCCAGGCCAAAAAAACCATTAAAATATGAGCGCCTTCGTACAATAAAATGTATCTAATATAATTAGGTATTTACTTTTTTTATTATAGTCAATAATATTATGTTTTATTACTCTTAAGATGATATTTAATTATATATGAATTTAGATTATATTTATCTATAAATCTCGACTATAGTTTTTATTTTGTTGATTAAATGACAGTTGTCAGATTATAAAGTAATTAATGTATGCTGCGTTTAGAAATCTGATAAATTTATTATTATTTTTTTCTAATTTTATTATTTTGTTGGAATAACTCAACACGCAATGCCTCCAGAGTTCGATGGAAAGAGGGGAACTGAGTGTCTTAACACTAGGTTCCCTCTGTCTACCCCGCTATGTGTGGGATGCACCGTAAAGCGGATTTATTTATTGGAACGAAGTTCCTTACGGCAGGCTTGGAAGGGATAGGGATTTCGCTGCGTGAACGAACTGAAAAAAATGTGATAGTAATACCGTAAGAAAAATGCGTGGAATAAAACCGTTAAATGAGACGTGCGCAGGCGCGACAGTCGCATACACAGACGAGTAATGTATAATATCTTTCTCTTTCTCCCTCTTTCTTTTTTTAGTTGATAATTTGAATTACGATGTTTTTTTTATTTTAAGTAATTTATTATTTCCTAAAATACTGAATTTTCTAAATACTTTCTTGTACTTAAATAAAAACAAATCAGCAAAATTTAAGAGAAAAATCAAGAAAACCTACATAAAATTGAGCACGACTTTTTTTGCAATTTGTGTCGATTCTACATTAGCCGAAGGACTCGACGTTCGTCGAACTTCGTTCCTAACTGGTGTCCCACGACACCACATTTTGGTTTTTTTTATTATTTTGTTTAAGTAATTTTTAATTTTCTCTTTTTTTCTCTTATTTTTTTATTAACAATTACTTAAATTTTTACTGTTAATAATTACTTTATAATTACTTCTGTTAAGATAGCTGGTAGGCTGACAATGTTTCAAAATAAAAATCAAATCAGCTTCACTCTGTATCCCGCACACAGAATGAACCTAGTGTTAAAACACTCAGTAACTAGTAACCAGTAACCAGTCAGGTTTTACAGTCACACTTTATGCCCCTGTGCCACGACTGACCTTACAGATAGTATATTATTATTAAATTTTATATATATTTCTATCAATATAATTACTTTTTAAAAGCTTTTATTTATATTTATTTTTTAGTGTATTTTTTTCTGTTTTAGGATTCTGTACCTCGAAAGCAATAAAACAGAACCCTTATAGGACTTAGTACTTAAATATTGTAATAATAATTTGTTATAATAATTTGTTATTTGTTATCATTGTGCCGATAGTGGTTTCGGTTGACGGTTTAATAGCGAAAAGCCTCGACCAACACCTTAAGAGGCTATCGCTTTGCTGTTGGATCAAGAACCGGATACAGAAGGCAGTATTACTTGAGACGGCACGTATTGTGCGGAGGTTCCTCTCTCTGGAGCCCTAGCCACCGATGGCTTGAACCCTTGTCCCGCCCTCGGAAGAGTGGTTTTTTTATATTTTTAAATGTATCTTTTTTATAATAATTTATATTTAAAAATGTAAAAGTGATTCACTAATTTAATAAAAGTTCTTCAGGTATTTAATATCAAATACGTTAATCGACTATGCAAATGCTCTTAGTATAATAAGTACTAAAATGTTTAAATTATCTATATATATAAAAGGACTTGTCCTCACTGACTGAGATAAGACGCACGCACAGCCGTAACCGCTGATGGTAGAAACGTTAAATTTGGACAAAAGTTTACTTTCGTAATCTGGACATCCACTAAGAAGGGATTTCGAAAAATTTTAACCTTAAAGAGATGAAATAGCGGTTCAAAGTTTTTATGGAAAAAAATTTAAATTGGCACCGATTTTTATAAAATTTGAAATTTAGATTTTTAAAGGTATTTAATTGAACACGTGTTTTATCGTTTTCTAGAATTCTCCCCTCTTATTATTCCCCCCCTAGAGAGAACCTTTAGAGGTGCAAATATTCATAAATATTCATAAAATTTGAAATTCAGACTCTTAAACGTATATAATTAAACATATGTTGTATGGTTTTCTAGAATTCACCCCCTAAGGGTGCAAATAAGGGGTTGAAAGTTTATATAGAAAAATTTTTAAAACGCCACCGATTATTATAAAATTTGAAATTTAGACTTAAAAATATTTCATTGAACACATGTTTTATGGGTTATTAGAATTCACCCTTAAATAGGCAAGCGAAGCTGCGCGCGTCCGCTAGTAATAAATAATAATGAAGGATGTTAATCCATTTATGATATTTTTATATTTTTACGTGAAGCCCTTGAAGTCCACATGATGACAGGCTTTCTCAGGACATAAATTAGAGTCATTTTCAGCTACAAATGGAGACATATCTTATCTTAAAATATACTTGAAAGCATCGTGTTGTTTGAGATGGCTTACGTAAGTAATAGTGAAGTTAGTCTACAAAACAAATAAAATATTTACTAACGTGTGACATAAATAAAAGCAAATATATATAAATAATGCATTGCTCTTATTTTGTTGGCAGGCGCTATGCCTAAAAATCAGTTATCATTAACTTTGATTGCTATGCTTTCATTACAGGTGCTATAAGTAAATGTTCCTAATTGAATCTATTTATTGAAAAATTATAAGAAAATATTTAAAAAAATACTAGTTTCGGATTTTTCCCTTGACATACACCCAATTACTTAACCGGATGCTAAATTTCACCATTCTAGATCATCTGGAACTTGGTTAACATTAAGGTCTATAGGTCAGTCACCCCCCTAAAAATTTACGATTTTTGGACGTCATTATCTAAATAACTGTTTGAGCTGTGTTTATGAAATTTTATGCACGTATACAGGTAGGGGGTCTAAATATTTGAGCCAAATATGACAGCTTTAGGTGGAATAGTTTTCGAGTTACGAATAGGTAAAAAGTGGCTTCAAATGGTTCGTGTAAAATAACACACGGTGCTGCTCGCCAGTTCTGAAACCCAGAAACTTGGCACGCGCTCCGCGCGTTTTAAATCACCCGTTGAGTGACCACGGCGGAAGCTATATTGACTATCATTAATTATTCGGTGATTCTTCAGATAAACCTTTTGGTTTGGCTGGCCATTGATAATGCTTGCCATAACTTTCAAGAGCAGAGAGGTGATAGCGATAGGCCTGTAGTTAGATGGATTGGTACCATCGACTTTATAGATGCCATCTGGCCCATTCGACTTGTAGATGTCCATAGAAGACAGAGCTGCGTGTGTGTGTGTGTGTGTGTGTGTGTGTGTGTGTGAGTGCGTGTATGTGTGTATTTTTGTGAATCTTTTAAACCTATCGATAAGACCTATATTTATCAACACTGATTGAAGACAGCCATGCTACTTTTTTCTTCATATTACATTAAAAATCTATGATATAAATTAATCTACTATATACTATATATTACAATTGTGTACTTAAAGATTAAGAATTAACGATATATCATTATTATAAATCATATTTATATTGATTTTACTATTATTTCCTCATTTATTATACAGTTAATCTGTCGACCAATAGTGACAAGTGGCGCCATCGCCCCGGAAGTATCATCGGGCGCGGGGACTCCCCCTAAGAAATCAAAATACGGGCCCGGAGCTTTACCTGTGAGTTTTTATTATTAATTAATATAATATGATGATAGATAGATAGATATAAGCTTGATACCAACGAATTAAGTATAATTTGACGTGTACATCGCTGATATATATAGTAATAATGAAATTGATTAAATACGCACCAATTGAATTAAACCTTTATACATCTACGAAAAACATACACACTGTTAAGATCAGCTGTAAAATCATCAAGATGCAGACGGTAATTTTAAATGTAGGGATGGTGCGAGAGAGTAAAAGAGTGAGAAGGAAAAAGAGACGCGTAGTAGAAATATTAATCTTAGCAGCTGAACGATCTATACTTTATTTATAGTTTTAACTACATCACCCCATATGTTTTATTGTTAAAGATTTTTCTGCAAAATAAAAAAAATCAAGCGCGTTCGAGTATTTCGAGGTAAAATTTTTTTTTCACCCATTTCTTTATGCCACGCTCAAATCGTCAGATTATTAAAATATACTCTGTTCTGTTCTGCTTGTACTTAATTTGTCTTGCTTAATCTGACGCCATTTTTGAGGATTGATTTTTTTTACTATTCTGACGGGCTGCGCTCAACCCACTTGCCTATATGCCCTTACTATTTTTCAACCCCCTCGAATAATGCCCAAATTCCCTAATTCGGCTCCCCTACTATTATAAACTTTACTGGTTCATTACCACCCACTTTAGCTTTATTTGAAAATGTATAAATTTGAAGACTATAAAAATATTCGTATATTGTTCAAAAGGGAGGTGTGGGGGGCGTGTCAGACGTGTGGTGCGCGGCCGTGAGCGCGCTGGGCGGCGCCGTGCTGGCGCTGGACGCGCGCGCGCAGCTCTACCTGTACAAGCTGCACGGCGCCGCGGCCGACATGCGTATGTATGACACACACACAGGCGTGTCGCACGTGTTCAAATATTTTTTATTTTCCCCGCCATTTAACACGCAATAACTCTAAAATTTGGCGGAAAATGCGGAACGGAAATATCTTAAGATTAGGTTCTCAGGTTCCGCTATGTACGCACACACACGCACACACTCCATATGAGGCGTTAAATTCAAAACTTGTTTCTTACAAATTTCAGCCACAGCGTTGTCAGTGCAACACGTGACATCTCTTCTGGAATACTCCATGGTGTCCGGGTACGACAGCCTCGACGTACTCATGACGTTGAAACCTAATTTGATTGAAGCTGTTTACGAAAGGTTATTAAAGTATTTATCACTTAAAATTTGTTCAATGTCATCTTGCGTAGATCTATTTATTTAGTGAAATTCTGTGTGCAAATCAATGTCTTTTTACTATTCAAATAATAAAATATTACACGAATTATGTTGTACAAGTATTGCGCCAATACGTAAAATTTTAGAGGCTGTCGTGGCGCAGCAGCACATGGGTGTGACTGTAACGCGACGGTTGTGGATTCGACCGCCATTCGAGGAAGTGAAATATTTATTTACGTTTATATTCCCCGCTGTTTACGGGATACAGCGTGAAGCTGATTTTGATTTTTAGTAAATTTTTAATAATGTTACTATATAAAAAATAATAGCATAGCTAATCAAGCCAATGATATAAAATAAAATAAATATAGTTTTGTATATGTTTCAGATTAACAGAAAACTTCCAGAGGCAGCCGCAGTCATTTCAACAGTATTACTATCAAAGTTGGCTCAAACTTAGAATCGCTTTATGCAGGTAATGTTATATTTATTTATTTTTCTTCTTAAATTATAAAGTATTATGAGAAAGAAATTAATTTGTTATTAATATTGTTGTATTATAAAAAAATATTATGCAACTATGTATGTTTGTTATCGGTTGTCTTTATGATTATAGTGTAGATATCAATGCAACTCCCCCCATCTCCGCACATTCACCCGCCACGGTGCACGAGTTTTTATTAGAGATCCGTACTCTTGCCTACTACTGGTAACATACTTTTCCTCCTTAAACGGTCATCACGGTGTCCGCAGTCTGTCCCCGTCCCCCGCGCTGAGCGCGAGCGGCGCATCGTTGTCCTCGCTGCAGATGTGCTCCGCGGTGTGGGCGGCCTGCCTCGCCGCGCTGCGCGACGAGCGCCTGGACGGACTCCTGGAGGACAGCGGGGAGGGAGACAAGGTGAGTGGAGACGCGATGTTTATGGGTTTATTCCCATCCCCCATAACACTTCATTCGGTTGGAGAATTAAGTGTTTTAAACCTAGATATTGTGAAGCCGAAAATAAATTTTATAATAATAAATAATACTTTATTGTATACCACAAAATAAAGAGAAATAAAAGAAAATAATTCAACATAAAGAAAATGTACAGCGGCCTTCTCGCTATAAGGTCTGCCTTTATGACGGATACGGATGCCATTGCCATCTATTATCTAAGAGTCATTCAACATGTTCGGCCCACTTCCACTTAAGCTTGTGTGCTTGCTTCAGAGCATCAATTGCTTTTGTTTCAGCTCATATATCAGTAAACAGTGTGCCTTATTTTTTGTAATCTGTTAACATTCATCATACTCCGCTCCATTCCTCTTTGGCTTGATGTTATCTTGCTTTGAATTTTATTTATGAATTTCTACGTTTGGCATGCACATGTTAGACTTGGGATCAGACACGAATCCATCACTTTTTTAGATTTATAAGTATATCTTTTTTAAATATTTCCTTGAGCCTCCAGTATTTTGACCATGTGTTTTTGGCCCTTCTTTCTATTTCTAGCTCATTATTGATTCTATTAAACTAATTTGTTTGCCTAGGTATGTGTACTCATCGACATATTCTATTGTTTCACCTTCTATTTTTACTTATTTTTTTATTTTAATACTTTATAACACCAAATTAATTATTACACCATATTTTTATATTTGTTTTAAGTGCAATTTGACACAGTTTTTTGTTAGCTACATAAAGTGTTTCGACCATGTCTTGCAGTTAGCGCTATTTTCAGAGAGCAATACCAAATCATCTGCAAATCTGAGGTGACTTAACCATTTCCCTTTGATGTATAATCCTTTGATACTCCGAATTACCTTATTTACTATAGATTCTAGTATTGCAATGAAGATTTTGGGGAAAAGTGGATCGCCTTGACGTACGCCTCTTTCTACGGGAAAGTTTGGCCCAATAGTTTCAAACTTTACTCTTCCAGTACAGTTATTATAAATATTTCTAAGAATCGTGATGTACTCTCTTTCTACCCTTTGAGCTTTTAAAGATTCGTGCTACACTCTATCAAAAGCTTTTTAATAGTCTATAAACGCCTTATTTAAGGGTTTTTGAAATTCCTGATATTTTTCAATTATCAACTCTAAGATATGGATGTGGTCTATCGTTGAGTATCCTTCCCTGAAACCCGCCTGTTCAATAGGTTGCTTTTGTTCTAAATTAGAGCTTATTCTCTGGCTTATGATTGTTGCAAAAAGTTTATATGTCGTTGACATAAAGCTAATGAGGCCTGTAATTTCCAATATCCTTTTTTCGCCTTTTTTGTAAATCAGTATAACGTGCGATTCAGACCACTGATAAGGTGTTTCGAAAGAGTCCAAGATCATATTGAATAATTTTACCAATGGAGCTTCTAGTATGATAAGACCTGTTCTTAAGCTGTAGCTTAATGGAACCCAGTGTTAAGACATTCCGTTCCCCACATTACGCCGAATTTTGGATGCATTGCGTGTTGAGTAATGAAACTCAACGCCGCTTCAACAACAACTATAGATATTTTATCTAATTAAGCAAAACAGCCAATAAAAGGAAATTAGCAAATACTTACAAATTTTCCAGAATCTTTTAGCGCTGGAAGCTAAAGCGGACCTGTCGGATAGTACGCTTCAAGCGCTGCAGCCGCTTCAAGCGCTGCGACGACCACTACAAAGAGCGCTGCATACAGCGCTTACAGCGCTCGCGGCGCTGCCCGCTAGTTTACATCAGATGCAACATGGGTTAGTGATTAACTGACATTTACCCTACGTTCACATGGCCGCCGGCGATGCGCGGTATGTCCGGCGCGTGGCTTGAGATTGTATATGTTCGCGCTGTATCCCGCACACAGCAAGGTAGGCAGAGGGAATCGAATATTAAGACTCCCTTCCCCACTTTCTGCCGAATTCTGGAGGCATTGCGTGTTGAGTGACAGAACTCAACATCGCGCTTTGCTTTGACACCAGGGCGAAGATATGGAAATATAAACGTAAATAAATATTTCACTTCCTCGAGTGGGGATCGAACCCACAACCGTCGCGTTACAATTACACCCTTGTGCAGCTGCGCCACGACGGCCCCGGCTTGAGATTGCAACAAATCAATATTACTGTCCACATGACCGCGCGGTGTTCGCGGATGTTCAGAACCCGCGCGGTTTGAGGCGGACGAACGCACGGAGCTACGAAAATGGAGGATGAGGCATCTATTGATTTACTAATTGACGAAATTGTATCTTAATGTTACTATCAGTTTTTCTTTTAGTGAAATATCTTATTATTATTAGTGCAATATCTTACAGCACTTTTCAACGCAAGCATAAAACAAGTCAAAGGATGCAATCGATATCCTAATGTATTTAAAAAACTGATCTTCGTGTAGTCTTAGTGTGGAATATAAAGTCACAAGCAGGCTTAAGAAAGTTTTTGACTCAAAATAGGGTGAACCCAGTATCGTATTTGCTTTGGATGACGACGTCCTTGTTTGCAGTATAAAACTTGCAAGCAAATAGCTTCCTCCATGTTCATTCTCGATGAATGTTTACACTAGAATGTCGCGCGCAAGCCGTCGTCATGTCAAATCAAATCAAATCAAATATATTTATTCAAATCAACTTAAATGTTACAAATTGCCTCTTGAGTGAAGAGGAGTGCGTTGGTGGGCGTACTAGTATAAACTGTGTCACAGCCACCAGCGTCTTTGCCCCTTAAACAATTTTTAATGACGTTTTAGACATTTGAAGCATTCATTGTCAGTTAAATATTATAAATATAAAGTGCATAAACATAAAGTGGAAAACAAGAAACACTATATAATCTTTCAAAATCAAAACAAAAAAGAAAAAACTAACTAGACTTATAAAATTACTAATCAATGAACAAAGCGTAATTATCACGTCGAGCGTAACATCGAGTATGTGTGAGTATGTGTATGTGTGAGCATATGTATGTGTGATTATTCGTCTATATAGTTCGATAGTATGTTTATGTATGTGTGCGTGTATGTGTACTTTTAGAGATGTAAGTGTGTATTTATTTAGTTGAGAAGAAAATTCTCAGTTTCAATGTAGGACAGTTTGTGAATCCAAGTTCTAATTATTTTTTTGCATTTAATAAAAGGTAGTGGATATATATATTTATGTTTATTAATTTTATTATAAATGTGGTCGCTGATAATGTAAAAGTGTGTGCGAGCAGACCTCGTTCTGGAATACAAAGTTTCACAGACCCTGGACTTATTACGGTTACAATTAGACCTGAAAACAATACTTTTATGCTTGCGGAGTATTACCAACATTCTTTATAATGTTGTGCTTCCTGACTGATAGAACAGAGGTGTCACGGTAGAGTAGATCCGAACTGTAACGCCTAGGTTTCCGTAGCATAACTTTCAGTATGACTCTTTGTGCGCGTTCTAAGGAAAGTATTGTGTTTTTGCTGGCGGCCCCCCAAAACAACGATGCAATAGCTTAGAACACTTTGTATGAGAGCATAATATACTGTGAGTAGGATGTCAGAATCACACGTGTTTCTCAATTTTTTAAATACCGGAATTATTTTACGTATGCGGTTGGATAAATTGTGAATATGAAGTGACCAGCTTAAACAGCAATCTATAGTAACTCCCAAATATTTAATATTGAAGGCGCGAGAAAGATTAAGACAACTGCAGTTGTTTTGATGAGAGCAAGTATGCGCTTTGATAACAAAGTCAGATGTCGGTTGGGAGCTGAGTCGGTGAGAGAAAGCTACAAATTTAGTTTTATCGATGTTGATAGTCAAAAGGTTGTCATCATACCATTGTGTCACCAATCTGATAGCATTCTCGGCGTAATTTTTGACCTCAATCCATTCTCTCCCATGTATTATTAACACAGTGTCGTCTGCATAAGCAATGATTTTACAGTTGGGCAGTGACATATTGCATAGGCTATTTACGTATAACAGGAATAGAGTGGGACCCAGAACGCTTCCCTGCGGAACTCCAAATGAAATACCTGCTTTGTCACTTACAAATTGATCAATTTTAACATATTGAGAGCGGTTAGTTAAATACGAGCGAAAGATATCTAGAACTATGCCACGTATACCAAAAGTTTCCATTTTGTTGAGCAAGATGGGTATAGAAACAGTGTCGAATGCCTTAGATAAATCAAGAAAAAGTCCGATAACTTTTGATTTATTGTCTAGGTGCTTAGCTATGGTTTCTGTAAGTAAAGTGAACATGTGAGCCGCGCGGCAGCGCAGCGTGAATATTACTAATAGAGTTTATATAGAAAAGTCGACTATTTTTTTGTGATTGATAAGTACAATAATATGAAGGACTGGTTTAAATAAAAACAAAAGTTGTTGTTGTTAGGTTTTTGTCAATAATTTTTCACTGTTAAATGCAATAATTTTGGTGAGAGTTTTAATAAAGGAATTTTATAGTAAATTTTTTTATATCGCGTTTTAGTTATGTAAAACTCCGTAAAATATGTGAAAATAAAAGTCTTTTAATGGCTTTTCCTTTTTTATTCTCACATTTCTTACATATACTGAAACAGAGTTGGACAGAACTTAGCTTAAAAACTATATATTTGTGACCTAAACTTTTTGCCATTGCTTCACTCATTCGTTGGACGTGCCCGCACCACCTGACGTTTAACTTAATTCTGACCGTGACATCATCGCTAGTACCTGCCATTCTGCCACTGTCAACCCTGTTACCGGCAGCAACACCCTTTTCCACGCCTTTACGCTAATCTAGCATTCAGTCCTTTTTTCATTTCTTTCCAATACCAGAAATAATTTCCACAGTATAGCAGGTCACATTTTATATTTTTTTTATTTCCTCTATCATTACTCAAACCACTTCTGACACTCCCAAAACTCCTCGAGTTCGCCTAATCGAGCTGAGGATATTGGCGCATAGCACGCTAACAAGATGCTCTTGTTGTCACTGGCTTGCAGTGTCGGGTTGATCGCTGTGTATTCTACTGCTGCACTATCCAATCGAAAGAATAATAACACA
Source organism: Heliconius melpomene rosina (assembly GCF_056956725.1). Lineage (NCBI taxonomy): Eukaryota > Metazoa > Arthropoda > Insecta > Lepidoptera > Nymphalidae > Heliconius > Heliconius melpomene. The sequence continues at coordinate 140,674 of NC_140395.1, read as the reverse complement.
CCTGCACTTTGACAGCTCCGCTCGCTCTGGAATGCCGGCCCAGCACAACAGCATCCAGATCTCTGTCAACCCATCACATCTAATAGTTCGTTCATCTTCTGTTTCATCCCTCCTCTTACATTCGACTTCCCGGCCCTTGTAGGGGCTGGCAGAGGTATATGTTGGTGTATTGGACGTTGTGGACAGGTACGAACTCTGGTCGGACCCGGCGGCGCTGGCGGTGCTGCGGCGGCTGGTGGTGGCGGCGCGCGCGTGCGGGCGTGGTGGGGACGCGCTCAGCCGACCGCTCGCGCGCCTCGCCGCTGTCGCGCCACCCGCGCACTCGGGGCTCAAGGCGGACTTGGTTGGTGAGTGAGTGAAACGGTCAGATGGGATAAATTGGGGGCTTAAAATTGTGGGAGTGTATTGCTACATATTATATGTTTATAAAGAAATAACTAAACATTTAAATTTAGTTTTTCTATAATATTGTTCCGTTTTTTATTTAACGCTTTAGTTCAAAACACATGAAAGTTACTTTTGCTTATAGTATTTAGAGTGTAATTGTACGTCCGCAGAAGAGTGCGCGCTGGTGTCGGGTGCGGCGGCGGCGCGTGTGTGGGACGCGCTGCCGCGTTGCTGCGTGGCCGCGCCGCACGCGCGCGCTCTCCCGCTGCATGTGAGTTCCCCCCCACCACGACTTGTTATATGACTAAAGACAGAAAATACTTCAAAATAAAAATTATTATTAAAAATCTATTAAAAAAATCCAACAAAAAATAAACATCAATTCTTCTACACTGGAAATTGCATTCTAGTAATTTTTACCCTAGTCTAATGTGTTATTTGAGTTAATAATGAATCTTTCCGTTATACCGCACGTAGAGACAATTTTGTTTTTTTTTACTTCTTTTTTTTTCTTGTACAGTTATAATGCCAACTTTTTTTAAGTGCTAACTTTATCTTGGACAAACAGAGTTTTGCTAGACAAGAGGTGCCGGCTCGGGCCAAGCAAGCACTGCGAGTATATGTTCCACACCAGTAACCTATTCCTATATTATATATATTACTAGCGGCCCGCTCGCGGTTTCACCCGCGTGAACTATGTTATTATTAATTTCTGTCTCCATGGCTACGTCCTAGTGACGTCTATGCAAAATTTGAGACTCCTAGCAGTTAGTAACGAATGACAAAGACAAATGTCATTAGTAAAGAAGTTTCATACAAAGTTTCAACACCCAAAACAACCCCTTAGAAGTCGAATATTACAAATTCCCGTCTTAGCGAGCACCTACGTTCTATAAGTAATTCCTATGCAAAATTTCAGATTACTAGCACATGTAGTTTCTGAGATTTCGTGATGAGTGAGTGACCTTTCGATTTTATATATATATAGATAAACACTGACACAAATGCAAAGTTCAGCGACCTCGCGAACTGTGCTATACTGTTTTTTACTTAAAAATATACTTTCTCTACAGTTCATTCTTCATTGATTCCCTCTTTGTGTTTAATTCATTATTACATTCTGCTTCACCTGAATTTAATTATTTTTTATATTTTTTTTTCAACAATGAGTAATTACACTTAAAAAAAAAAAATATTAGATCTTTAACGGTTGTTTCCAGTTCGAATTCGGCATAGAGCCAGAATATCTAAGATATGTACCGGAGCCGCCCGCCTACGCCCAGTCGGATATTACACCGGCTTTAGATATGGATTCTATACGGTTAGTTGATTTAAAATTGTATTATAGCACTTAAGTTAGTTTACTAAAGTAAGTAAAGACAATAAAATATCATAAAAAAAAGCATTTCTATGTAAAAATTTAAAATTGTAGTTGTGTAGTGCGAATATAAACTTTAAAACTTACATTTTTCTTAAGAAATTTTGTTTAAAAAAAGCTAGAATAAATCAAGTTTTATTAAGTATTTTTTATAATACTAAAAATTAAAGTAAAAATATGTAACAGTTTGAATTGTATAAAACACTTCTTTAAAAATATGGATACAAAACTGTTAACTATTTTTTTTTATATTTTAATTTTAGTCACATATTAATTCAACTATACTTGTAGTACTTCTATAAATATACACGTTATATTTTATTGTAATTTAGATAAATAGACAGAATAGATATATATTCTATTATTTATAATAGAGGCCAGTTGTGGCGCAGAAGCACAAAATGTGCCTGTACACGGGACGTTATGGGTTCGATCCCCGCTCGAGTAAATGAAATATATATTTAAATTTATATTTTCATTTCTACACTTTGGTGTCAAGGCAAAGCCCGGCGTTGAGTTCCGCCACTTATATATAATAGAATTGTAAGTGTCTGTCTCTATATTGAGCATATATGAGAGAAACTAGATTCTGGATAATTAATTGGAGACGTAGCAGAACCCAAAACAATAAATAATTAATAATAAATATTTTTCCTATTTTTTGTATGTTTCTCTGTGCGTTTCTGCATGCGATTTTTTCAAATGTATGAAAAAATGGAACTATAGTCTAAAATGGACAACACTATCGAACTTTTCCGTTAGGAAATAAGATCTAGTCTTCTTCCTATTGGTATTAATTGTTCAAATCAATTGGCAGGGTTTGCCTTCCGGCTCAACCTACTTCACTTTGCACGGTGTTTATCGTCCCCAATCGTTTGACCATCAAGGCGGAATAGGTTGAGCGGGAAGGCACCTAGTTCTTAATGTCATAAGTGTAATACGTATGTTTTTTTGTTTGTCCATCATCGTTTGTTGTGATTGCAGGTACATGTACCTGGGCGGCGGCCGTCGGCGCGCGCGCTGGCGCCAGTGCGGGCGCTGTGGCGCACGCGCGCTCCCCGCCGCGCAGCCCTCGCGTCACCCGCTGCAGCGCGCCTACGACGGACGCTTCGTGGCCGCCTGCAGGCACGCACGCGCAAACACACACACACACACACACACACACACAAACACACAAACACAAGCAACACGCAGAATTGAGTTCCGCCACTCAACACAATGCAGAAAGTGGGGAACAGAAGTGTTTTAATGCAGAATGAAGTAAACTTCAGTGTCCCAGAGTCGATCTTACATTTAAAGTCACACTCTGTTACTAAAAAAAATTGATAATATAATAAAATTAATATTTTTTTCTGTTTCAGATGTGGCGGGAAGTGGACTCTGGTATCTAACGTCTGATCTGTGTACTTTTACTTTACTAGATAATTAAGAAAGAACGCTTGTAAATAATAATTAATAAAATTGTTTTTCTTTTGTAATTTATTATTTTTATTTAAAAACTAGCGGCTCGCCCGCGGCTTCGCCTGTTTGAACTACATGACTATTCATTTTAATAAAAAGAATTGACTGACAACTATTATGACTTCCAATGTGTTTTTTTTCTACATTATCATAAATTCTATAAGGATTTTTGATTGTTTTAAATTAAAAAATACGACCAATGTTGATACTTGATATTTTTAATAATATACATTGAGCATTGATATGCAAAGCTAATTATTTATTATACTGTTAACCAACTCGTGTAAAAGAGAGTAGAAATAAGGGAAAAAAACTATAAAAGAATTGTGTTAATCGGGGGATGCAAGAGCGTCCATCAAAGATCTTAGTCTTCAGGGGCGAGACAAAGTCTTCAATAGTCTTGTTCGGTCCAAATATAGTAACCGAACACCGCGGCATAGCCTTTCCCCACGTTCCCGACGCTAATATTATAAGGCAGTGCATACTCAGAGCGCAGACCGGTAGCATTCATTAGCGTATTCATTGATCATATTCATATAGCAAGCAATAAAGCAACTTTTATTTGAAATATTATTTTTTATTATCAAGCCGCTAATCTCCAGCTAAATAGTGTAGGCCACGTCCCCTATAAGTATACCTTTCATTATAAAATAGATCTGAACTGTTACCGCCTTCACCGCGTGGAGGTACTCCTAACTTATGTTATTTTAAATTATTAGGTCAGAATAATAACCTCATTTCATTTAACAGTGACCACGCAGATCAACTATTCCGAAGCAATTATATTCATATCTCTTAAGGTTTAGCTGGGCTGTTAGGTTTACACATGAGCTTTTCCAGATCTTCATTTTTATTATATGGACTGAAAATGTTTGTTATGTTGATCAACTTTTACTAAGAGTCTATATTTATATCTCTTAGAGATTAAGGATCCACATCAGATATCCAGATTTTCAAAATAAAACAGCCTAGATGTTGCCTAGACATAATAGCTATACAACCAAAAAAGTTTCATTCAAATCTGTCCAGTAGTTCCGAGGATTAGCGTGTACAAACATACAAATAAACAGACAGACAATTTTTTTGTACATTTGGGCGCTATTACTGTTCCTAAGCCCCCCTCAATTATTATCTTGTAAATATATTCAATATACAGTCGCGCCATTTTTACTCTATTAATATATGTATAGATAGATATTATTTTTTACCACTTTCAGCAGTTTTGTGATTTTTTTTCCATTTTAACTACTTTACGGCTATTAAAACGGAAAGCAGTCGTAGCGCAGCGTTACGAACTGACAGTAAACAACAACAAATGCAAGTAGTGGGTTAATCTTAATCTAAGAAGAGAGAAAATTAAATATTAAATATTTTAATTTCGATGCTCTGGTAAAGAAAAAAGCATGTCTTTAGATGTGTGTCTGTGTGCAATGTCTCCAAAAATCGGCGGAAAATGGGTAATTTCCATTTCTTCTCTCTGGTGTCGAATCAAAGCGCGGCGTAGAGGAACGCAGATTTCGGCAAAAAGTTGGGAACGGAGTGTCTTAACATTAAGTCCTTAGTTCTACCCTGCTGTGTGAGGGAAACAGCGTGAAGCTAATTTTAAAAAAATATAAATTCTACATATTCTTAATCATTAATATCATATAAAATAATATTAATTAATCAGGTTCTAACGATAATTCATTTATTTTAGTTTGAATTAGTTATTTATACAATAATTTATTTAAAAAAGGTCGATTTTGGCGCTAATCGATTGACATTTCTTACTTTTATAAATGGAGGGTGTTGATAATTGATTACAATAATTGCTTACGATACTAAAACATATTGAAAAAAAACTTTAAATTGAGAGCTAAATTCTTAAGCATTTAGTAGACATTTGTACTGTTGCAAATAGTCGAAAATTAAAAAATATATTAAAATCAATTTAAAATGAAACACATTGCATTTAAACCACAGAACACATTTACTCATTATTTGATTTAAACATATAAAAAAATACGATTTAATTTTAAACATATAAAAATATGTACAACATCTATATATAAGTACCTAGATCTCTAGTATTTGACAGTAGACAAACGTCAGAATGCTGTTAAAGTGACGTTAGACAATTTTGATATCAAAATAATTAAATAAATACCATGGTTATTAGAAGAAATGGTTCGCTATTGGAGTATTATATTTTGTTACGATACGATTTGTATTTTATGAATTTATATTAGGTACATATATACTATAATTTATATTAGGTATATATCTTTAGACTTTTTTGAGTATATATAAAAAAGTTAAATTAATTTATTTTAGACTTACTTAAAACTTACTTTTAGATTTACTTAAACTAAATAATTATGATTGAAGTCTATTTCTACTCATTTTAAAAACAAACTAATAATTAATACAATTTTAATATGTTTTCATTTCTTTATATTTCATCAAAGGCGTAACTGCCACTAAACCTGTATAAGTAATATTAAACTAGAACCCGTATATTAATTATAATTTAAGAAAAGCATAAGTATATTTTATTGGAAAATCGGCTATCGATAAATCGTACTTACAACTACAACTTACACTTACAATTAGCAAGCTGCAAGCATGCGTCACATCACTAGTGTCGTTGCAAGAATCGAAGAACAAGCGTTTGATCTGCGACTGCGTTACTAAAATTCATCGCGAAATCCTCAATTGAGCAACGACATAAACGTAGTGTTAATAATTTTAATAATAAATTCCTTATATTTGTTATAATGGCAGACAAGAAAGGTATTTATGCGATTTAATTACATTATTTCCTTTGTCTTTTTTATAACATAGTAATATTGACATATGTAACGTCATTTTACCTTGAAATACAGTTTTTGTTGTATAAAACGACTTTAAATATCAAAAGTATGATATTGCAAAAAAACTGCATAATTAATCGGTTTATTTATAAGTTCGGTATGTGAGGTAGTTTCTTTTGTCGATCAATAATCTAAAATCCAAGATGGTTGACAGTCCTTGGGTTCGAATGCGAGATCTTATAAGGATTTATTTTAATGTATTATGTTAGTACCGTAGTTGATGTAGGAAATAATTAATCGATGCAGCCATTTGACCTACTTTTCCTGGTGAAAATCAATAATTTCAAGTGTGTAGCGCAGCAAAATGCAGGTGTCCTGTACCGCCCTCGTTAAATAATTGAGCTATTATATTATTAAGTCTGAATTGTTTAAAACGTTGTCATAGATTTTCTAGTACTAAATTGGTATTAAATTACCTCCATAAGGGTTATTTGTTATGAAACAATCTTTTTATTAATTTCATTTTATGTTTCTTAACTGTTGAATGAATTTCTGTTTATTCTTAAGTAACTTAAACATTGCAGTTTTACATATAGAACATTGATTTTACAAACTGTCTGATATTAATTACTTCAGTAAATGTTACTCTTGAATTAATTCAGTTATTTAAATTTCCGATGAAAGACCACCTTAATACGTTACATATGTCATACATAAACGTAGTACATACAAATCATATAGGTTTTAAAAAAAACTTAAATAATAAAAGGGTGCTCAGTCGAAGGCCAGTCTTTCTACTGAGCACTTGCCCGTCCGATGATTATAATATAATACGTAACCCCCCCCTGTCCCTTCGCCCCCCATCAACAGGAGCCGCGGGAGCAACACCGCAGACCCCGCGAGGCCTCCGCCTATCTACCATGTAATGACTAAATAGAATTTTTCTTTCTTTTTCCTTTTTTTTGAAACATAGTTAAAAAACTTATGATATGTGCGTAACGGCGTGTGGACGATCGTATGTGTATTAATTATAATGTAACCCTGATTAATGAATTGATTGCTATAACTATATATTAATTACATGTATATACTAAAAAATGCTTTATGGTTACTTTTATTGCTGTTAGCGTTCAATACTTATTTAATAATTTAATGAAAATGTAACCAAGTTATATATATATATATATATAAACATTTTTTTTTTCAATTTAAATTGGTGTTATAGAACTCCTTAAGTGTAGAAAAGTTCAACTAACTCATACTTATTAGATATTGTAATATACAAATGTATGCAAACAAAATAGAGCTAAATATTGATTTGGTATATTTGTTATATATTAAAATATGTTTGAGTGTCTATGTGCATTCCTTATTTTATATTTGGTCATTTAAAAATACATATTTTACACCTTGTCCTGGTTATACAAAACAGGACATTTTAAAGATTGTCTGACTATAATTGTGACCAGTGGATAGAAATCCTGGTCAGGAGAAAGAATTATTTTCATTTTCTCTATAGTTAGATTAGGTTCTGATTATGGGATCCGGTTGAGGCTGGATTTTTTTGCTAAAAATTATAATTATTAAAGTTAAACTTTGTCTACCTGTATAATATTAAAATTAATGTAACATATTCTTGCTGACCAAACCAACCTCCAACTTTGCATACAAAAGAAAATCTCAAGCCTTTACTTGGAGAATACATACAACATTTTATAGTCACACACAAGTCACACTCAAGAAGCTGGTTTGGAGTTAATGTGTTATGTTCGTGGCCCAACTTTCTTACTGAGGAAATAAAATGTTGTTCTTTTTTTTTTGCAAATATCAAGATGTTATAGTACATACTCTGCTTTATTCGAATTTCTTAATTGCTACAATAGTGTTAAATGCGTCTAGACACACTGAACTGCTCAATTTTGAAGATACTGAGTGCACAAAGACAACACATTGCTTTCTTGCTACCAGAGCTACGAACTCTTTCCCTCCGAGTGAAAATTGAACACACAACCATCGCATTTATGGACAGACTATAATTAAATATTCCATGGTTTGGATAAATTTCAGAAGAATAATTGAATTTCTTTTTAAAAATTGTACATAAATATATTTGCAAAATTTTTCATTTTAATCTTTATTGTGGAATAGTTTTTATTTTTTATCTGTATCTTTAATTATATTGTTATATTACACTGACAAGGTTTTATAGCAATCGAATCATTAACATTTGTATGTGTGATGATAATATTTTTTAAAACAGGTTTTGTTAAAGACACAAGACACAGAACTCTAAAAGGACTGCATTTGATATGAAGCTAAGTGGTTGGCTAGCGGTGTACAGTAGATGTTTTTTGCTTGAAAATATTTGTATAGATTTGGAAAGCAGTCTTTTTGGATGTGCTTTTTTATAAAAGAAATAAAAAAAAATATAATCATCAGTTACTACTTAGTTAACACTATAAATATGGTAAAAAAATTGGATTTAAGCAAAGTTCTCTCACTCGAATGCCAAGATGGTGAAGGAACTTTTTAAAATTAATTTAAAATCAATGTCTTTTGACTCCTTTTTTACTTTTTCTATCAACATTTAGTTTTTTTGGCTTATTTTTTTACCTGATTTTTTAACACTAATTCTCGAATATAATAGCAGTTGGAACTTCTCATTTATTTTTCACTTTAAGAAATTGTCGAAAAGTCCTAGATTGCTATTATTATTTTTATTTTGCTAGTGTTCTTGCACCTTTACAACATGGAGGCATATAAAAAAATCTAGATTTTTTTATCACTCGAATTTTGCCTTCTTGTTCTCTCATGGTTCCCTTTGACGTCGCTGTTTTCGGGTGCCTTCTCATAGTATATATTTTTTTTTGGTTTTTAGAACTAAAAGCTAACACTTTAGACGTATATGTTAAAAATAGACGATGTCTAAAAAAATTTAAAAATGTGTTTATTTTGTACAATATGATTATTTTTTGGTCTTTTTTACACATCGTCGCTTAATGGAATCTTAATATTTAAGGTTTCAAATAAGGGCAAAAGTGATTGTTTTTTTTAGAAATTAAAATCGCTTCTGTCGTTAAGATGAGTGTTCCACTAACAAGGTTTTAGGAAATCAATTTTTTTAATATATTTATTTGTTTTAGATAATAAATAATATAAATATTATTCACAGCTGATTAATAGATAATTATTTAAAAAAGTTGATTTCCAAACATTCCATTATATCTACAAATATTAACTTTTTAATTTGGAAACATATATTTTATATTTGTGGATATAAAGGTGATGGTGTCGTCGTGCCTCACATTCTAACTTGTATGTTTACACAAATGAGCTAAGTTAACCGTTGTTGGGCTGTACATTTCTTCATTTTAGTCATATACAACCCAAAAGATATATTTAGAATCTACCTTTTTAATACACCTTTCAATTATTTTTTATTTTTTTTTCATTCATAATAATTAACTTAGGTCTTTGCTTAAAATGCGATTAAAAAGGTAAAGGTTAAAAAAAATGTTAACATGAATGACACTTGATAGTACGTGTGTGACTAGAATAAGGGACTATTGAAGATTTTACATTTTATTTAGGAAAATATGTCTTTTTTGGCTATTTTGTTACGGGTTTCGTGGGCAGGTGCATGTATAGGACCGACAGTCTATATTACATAATTTACTTCACTTGAGCCTCTTTACAGGGATGCAGATTATAAATTTAATTTAATTTTTTTATTTACCTTAGGATTTGCTGTCACATTATAAAGCATAACGTGACAACAGCTCCGATACTTTACTCAACATATGTATATGTGTTTGTGTTTGACGGTACACGTCGCAGCCAGGCTACTCTGTTATAACACTGTACTTAGCCACATTAATATTAATTGAACTTAATTTAATTATATGTACATGGTAATGGTCACCAGGATTTTATGTAGTTTTATTGATTCCAAGGAGGTTTTGCTGTTTTAGCAGCTAGGTTAGCGCCATACACTATTGATTTGCATTTTTTTAAGCGTATTATATTAAGTTTTACATGCATGTTTCATCGAGGAATGATTTATTTAGATATTAGAACAGTTTTGTGTTCGTCATTGTGCATGTATGTCTCCACGCACTCATCATAGATAACTTATTTGATAAATTCGCTTTTTTGCATACGCTTCGTATGAAACAGCAAAATTTTGATGTGTTCATCTCAACAAATGCTACTCGATGACTTCCAAATACATTAAATCTTGGTACACAACGTGTTTTAGTTAGTTAATTTGAATAGTTCCGAGAATGTTCACGACGTTCATGTTCAATGGGCGCCATTATTTTTGGTGACCTGTTTTCGTTATTTTATATTTTATATATTTAATATAAAGTTTGCGCAACGAGCTTGGATGACTATTTGAGGTCTTCTCTCATATTTGAAGACGATGCGCTAACTTTTTGTATGCAAGCTCCGTTTTACGAGGGACTAAGCTGTTCTTGAGCTACGGCCAGCCAGCACGGCAGCAGCCACTACTAACTAGTGACTCGTTAGTCACTTGTCGAGATGTGGAGCTTGAATGCAGATTATATACCGCGTTCCGGTCTAGACGCCTTCATTGCAAGTCACTTTGTGTGTCTACATTTGGATCGCGAGTATCACTAGCCATGTTATAAATATAAAACTAATGTCTTTTCGTAAGGTTCTTTATCGTGTGAAGACTGATTTGTTACTTAAGATGTTTCAGTCGTGGTCACAATCGCTTTTAAACAGATTAAAAATTGCTTTTCCTTTTTTTTTAAAGAGCGATTGTGACCACTGTAAGGAATGCAATGTAAATAACATTTGGTAGGTGCTCCAGCACTACACCGTACACCGTGTTGAGTCGTGTTTAACCTACCAAATATGACTTTGGTTCACTTGTATTTTTTAATTAATTGAACCAAATGTCGGCCACTGTTAGATGTTTTCCCAAAATGTCAGATTTTTTTTGGGGAAACGATTGGCGGTGATGTAACGCGTTGTATGGGCATCGCTTGTCGTTAACACTGACGCTAGTGTGCGTAGATAATACAAATTAGTGTTTGAGGATATGTATAATCTATGCTTGGGCAACGCTATCTTATATACTTAAGCCAAAATCTATATTTTCTAAAAAACTTGTTATTTCTCAATTGGCAATATTGATAATAGCGTGGCCACACTACGTCACGCGTGAATGCTCGGGCTTGGGTTGCGGTGCGCGATGGCGCCTTGGCTCAACTGACTACACTGACATGATGTTCATTTTTAATTATATTTTGAAGTTGAAATTAAATGTTTTTTTCTGAAATGTCTTTGATAGATGCGAACAGACTGAATAATAATGTTAAATTAATTACAAGGGAAAAATATTTTAAAATGTTACAAGACTTTAATTGAGCACAGATAACAAATTAAAACTACAAAATTTAAATCTTTATTATTTAGTCAAACCATAGCACTTAATATTGGCAACACTATGTAACAATCCAATCTGCAATTAAATCCGTGTTGCTACAGCCCAAAACAAAACTACTAGACTTTGACTTTTTCACAAATTAATAATTAAATTATATAATATTCAAAATTTAGTCAAAATTTTATTATAACTTAAGTCTGGTAGCTTTTGGTCCAACCATGTATCAAAGACGTTGGCTGTCAGTGGTAGTCGGTTGCGTTCCCGGTCAGTGTAAATGCTGACGTGGCCAGTTGTTGCAGTGACGCCGCCGCTGGGCGCGTACTCGCAGCCGCAGCCGCCGCAGGGCCCGTTCCTGCCCGCGCCGCCCCACCAGGCAGCGCCGCAGTATGGAGGTAGGTGGAGTTGGTAGTATGTATTCATTTTCGCTGTCTAATTGGACAAATTTTAAGCGAAACTATTAAATATTATTTTAAGTATATATTTTAATATTATTTTATTATGTATATAACATTATAGATTAGACATGATACTTTTATTTCTTAATTATTTGTGAAACTGCAAACCTCCGCCCTATATATACAATTTGACTATTAAATAAAAAAAATCTTTATTATTCGGACAACCCATGGTCCATATATGTTAGTAATAATACAATAAAACTTAATATACAGTGTTAGTACTTAATAACTAATAGTGACAGTAATGTCACACATGTGCCGGATCAGCGGACAGTCCCTGCTGTCGGCGATAGCGCTCAAGACACTGTTGCGGCTGCCGCGCACTCGCCTTAAGAGAGCTTGCCTTCTTACGGAGAATGGCCGGGAAACTGTCGACCCCTGCGTGCGCGATCATACTCAAGGCGCTACAGTAGCCCCAGTACCGCGGCAGCCCCAGCAATGCCCTGAAGGCGTTATTATACTGAACACGCAACGCGCTGTACGACCTCTGAGTGTAGTTGACCCACAGACTGCTCGTATAAAAAGAAGTGCAGTAGGCTTTAAAAAGCGTGATCTTCACTGCAGTCGAGCCACGAGCAAACTTGCGAGCCAACATGTTCGCCCTGATCGACAACGCCCTGCGCTCTCGCTCAATATCCAACTCATCCCTTAGGTCTTCTGTTACAATGTGGTCCAGATACTTGAATTGGTGTACTCTAGCAAGATTTTTCCCATTTAGCTTAATTGAAGGCATATTTTCTGGTAATTTGTTGCCAGACTTGAAAGACTAGATATTCACTCTTCTTACTATTGTACACCAATCCATGCACTTCAGCATATAACTCACAAAAAGCCAGCATCTCCCTAATAGCACTGACAGAGGGAGCCAGCAGCACCATGTCATCCGCATAGATAATATTATTAAAGCAAACACCACCGATATGACATCCGAAATTGACGTTTGTATGCAATATTTGCAATTATGACTTGCGCAACATTAAAAAATAAATAATTTAAAAATATTTTGTGAAATCTCGCAAACTGATTAATAGATCCAGAGTCAAACCATTCCTGACCTTCGCTACGTCACAAAACCTGAAAGACGCTTGTAATTTATTAAGGTAGGTGTCAGGCAGGTGGTTACAGCCATGCTAAGTGAGCAGGTTTAATGATATTAAAGTCAGGTACTATTTTATTCACCCTACTTATCTATTAACTGGCAAAGTGACTGCCACTTAAACTCCATATTCACTAACAGTACTTACGAGCGCGGCGCTGGGAACTTTCACGAAGGTCTGGCTGCTTTCGGCTCTCTTTTTATTATAAAGCCAAAATTTGACATACGTTTTATTTAGATGATAATATATTTTTATTACGTATCGAAATGGATATTCTGAAAACACGTTATTTAATTAATTTTATTTTTATATACACGTTAATATAATATATAAGTAGTATATTTACTAAAACAACAATAATAAAATCAAATAATATAAAAAACAAAGCGCAAATTGTAGTCGCTGGCGGGTCGCCCTACGGCGTGGCGTTCGGCGGGGCGGGCGCGGGTGCGGGCGGCGTGTACGCGCCGCCGCCCTACGACCAGCTGCAGCACCACCAGGCCATCCCCGCTCTTAGTCAACAGTTGCCTGTAAGTAGTCGCATGTAGTCTGCGTGTATGTCTCTGCTAGTCCTTTGTATAAAAGTTGTCGTTGCAACTCCCATTCGATATATCAGCTATTTTGATTTCGTCACGTAACATAATTTTTAGAAGATTAAATACATAATTTAATTATTCCTAACTGGAAACTTCAGATTCATGTAATACGTAATGGCCACTAGTTCATTTATCAGATTTAAGCTTGAGTAAAAAAATAATTTTATTAAAGTTACACAACTTCTTGTTCATTTGAAATTATGCCCAACAAATACAAAAAGTAGAAAAAATGAAGAGAAAATATATGAGCTCATAGTGAAGAAAGTATTTATACCCTACAGCAGATGTACAGCCCAGCGGCCGCAATGTACGCCGCCGCGGCCGGCTACCCCGGATACATCGGCTACCCGGTGCAGTACTACCCGTACTACCCGACGGCCGTGCAGCCATCCATACAGCCCTTGAGACCCACTATTATGATTCCTGTGAGTTTTTGTTTGTATATTCTTAATCTTGCTATAAATAACATAACATGTATTACAGTGTATTTGTTTAATACATTAAAAATATATAAAGCTTATTCCAAGTGGTCTACATTGGCTGCCCTTTAAACCTTAATCAATAGCAGCACTCTCTTCCATGGGAAATTTCTTCACTGCAAAACATATAGATTGTTTCAGTGACTCCAAATTATCATGGCGTTTGAAGTGAGCCTTACTCTCCAAAACTGACCATAAATCTTAATCTAGTTGATTAAGATCAGGACTAGATGACGGCCAGTCCTCAGCTCTGATGAAATCAGGAATCTTGTCAATCACAACCACAATGACATATTTTGTGTATGTATCCAGAACGGGTTCGAGGCGGGCGGCCGCTTCGAGGGGCTCGCGCAGACGCTGCTGCCGCCCGCGCCGCCCGGCGTGCCCCCCTCGCCCGCGCACCTCGCCGCCATACAGCCGCATCAAGTGCTGTGAGTACACGCACACACACAACCCTTACAGTTATTTAGGTTATACACGAGAATAACCATAGCTACAACTTATGTAAAGGTTTTGTATAATTTGGGCATAATATATCAAGTAACTTTAAGCGGGCGAAGCCTGGTTGGCTCGCTAGCATACAATTTACACACGTATAGAAAGTGTTTTTGTCAAAAATTTTAAAGTTTTTATTTTCAAACAAAATAAACAATAAAATTATTGTTGTAAAATATAACGCCGTTTGTTAAGGACGACGCACGCTCACATAAACCTATCCGCAGGGACTTCGCCGCACACGCCTCATTCCGAAATCGAGTCGTAGGTATTGGCGACAAAGTACAAAGTTAAACCTTTAGTAGTATTTTTATAGGAGTAAGTGCTTACGTTATCGGTATGTACGCGTAACTGCGTCACACGAAATACAGGTATGGATAAACATCCTACTTCTAAACTGTTGAGGTATTTTGATTAGATTCTTTAAGTATGGGTTTGAAATATTTTACCCTATATGCTGTTCCCGTAAAAGGAGTGCATACATGTGTATACATATACACACACACACGCACGCACTTCGCTAATTCAAGTAATTGTAATATTTTTAATATTCTTGGCAGAGGTGGCACAGCGACACAGCGGGAGAATGACTTATTTAATAGTTGACTTCGCTAATTCTACCCTGCTATAAGCTGGAGACAGTGTATAGCAAAATAAAAGATTAAGAAGCTTCTAAAGTATGTAGTAGAAATGGAGAATAGATTGTTATTATTTCTCTGCGTTTAAAACGATTATTTTACTCAAAAGATAAAATTAAAATAAATCAGCTTCACACTGTATCCCATGCACAGCAGGGTACTACATTCCCCACTTTCTGCACAATTCTGAAGGCTTTGCGTGTTGAGTGGCAGAACTCAACGCCACGCTTTGCCTCGACACCAGAGCGACTAAATGGAAATATAAACGTATATAAATATTTGACTTCCTCGAGTGGGAATCGAGCCAACAACCGTCGCCTCACAGTCACACCCTTGTGCCGCTGCGCCACGACGCCCTCCAACCGGTACTGTAACGGTGTGTGTTGTTTACATATATTTTTTATATATACTTTGTAGGTGGCGTTAAACACCGAAGGGTTGCGTTAGCGGCATCGAACACGTTACCGACGGACGCCACTGAGCCACGGGGACTTGATGAATCTCATTAAACCTAGCTACAATACATATTTGCCTATTAAATGTATGTCTGTCTGTACGTCTGTATCGTCGTTTCCTGTAATGATGATATTTTAAAAAATAGCATTTTTTTCTATAAATGTTTGTTACTAAGTGATTTTTTTGTTATATAGGTGTTTGGATCATTGTTGTCTCTTAAAGTTAATATTTAAGTTTAAAATGATATTTTTTATTTATATTTAAATAAGAAGAAAAGTTTTGGCTGTATATAGTTTGTTAAACCAAAAAAAAACATCACTAAAACTAAACATCTATATAACGTCAGTAATACTCTGTGAATGCATATCTTAGATAATTTTCTATTAAAGTATTGTAAATTATTATTATTGCAGAAGATGGCGACTCTAACGGCTGTCGGTTCTAAACGACCATAAGTTTGTTTTTAATATTGTTATGGATTTTTTATCTGTACAAAAAATATGGCAGAATTGAAACTGTACTCTAAAAAAATATATCTAAAACTTGTACAGGTTTTCTAAAATGCAAAATCAATATCAAATATCAATCATCAACAATCCTGACCACTATCCTAGAGATTAGCGCGTTCAAACTAACTAACGGGTGATGTATCATCAGCATAGATATTGATAGATTTGCTTAAACTCTTTTTGATAGCTGCAGGTCGAATCTAGTTACATACAAAATATAATTATTAATTTCTAAATTTAGTACCAACAGCCGTATTTATAAAATAGTAACATAATATTGATAAATAATAAAAGCGCCCCGTCGGCGGCCGTCGGACCCATATTGACTGTGATGTGTTCAAGCCGTGCTCGTCGCTTGCGGCCGCGCCCTCGTGGTGGCGAACGTGCACTTTTGAATTCAATTAGGGTTTTTTGTAATAAAGAACAATCAATTATACAACCATTATAATCTATAATGAAGTCATTACAGATAAAAAAATAAAATGAAAAATGTTTCTGTATTTATATATGTTAATAAAAAAGTATGTAAAATTTGTATAAGAATTTAATTTTAAATTGAAATTTCATGTTTCAAATGAATTTGAACTAAAATGTCTAAATGAAGTTCCACTCTCAAACTGAAGTTGACGAACTTCAAGCGACGAACACGGCTCGTGGCCGAGATGAAGTCTCCGCATAGTATTACATATATACGACTATCGGATTGTGTGTTTGTGCGTTTTTGCGTTTATGTAAAAAAATGTATAAGAGCTTCTTGTTAATGGGATTTTTTTAAAATTGGTAATTGTATGATAATCATAAATGAGGATATGTTTAAAAGTATATTTATTGCCTGTAAATAAAATTCTTTATTACAAATTCTTCAGAAATATGATAAAAAGTATTTCATTTTACTGAGCAAGGTCACAATTGTCGAAACACTAGCGTTTTTTTTATTAATTTGAAAAAAAAAAACGCACAAACAGCCGAAAATCCAAAACATTAGTTATATGTTAATAAAATTGAAGAAAAAAAATGAAGTGAAATGAAAAATGGTTGTACGTCGCGTGTGGATGTGTTAGCAATTTTGATTATTTGTATTATCTAGTTAAATTTAATCATTATCTGTACAGCATTTACTATATCAGGTTAAATGACAGCCTATGGAAACAATTTATTATCATTTCCTCGTTCCGGTAACAAGACAAAGCGCGGCGTAGATTTGAGAGACAAAGAGCGGAAATACAGTGTTTCTTAAATTGGGAGGCTTGGGTAAGTGTCTTAACAAGTGTTTACTTCTGTATCCTACTTTCTACGGGATACAGCGTGAAATTAAATAAGTAGAATAATGAAATTTAAAAAAACATGATTTTATATTGCAATCTCGCTCTTACTCGATATGTGTGAAAGAAATATAAAATGTTGTACAGTGTGGTTCCAAATAAGCTAATGCATATATTTAATTATTATATAGAAAATGTTACTTTGATATGTTTTCAATTGTTAATTGAAATATCCCCAAAATGTTCAGAACTGGAGAGATTTTGTGTTATTTATCTTATATAAGTAGGGATGGGAAGAAAATCTCGATACCTAAGTTATTAGAAAAATACTTTATTAGAAAACGTAAAATTTTTGATGTCAAATAGGAACCCGTCTGTATCACTGTATTATATATAATACAACATATAAAAATTGGGAATTGTATACGTTTTATACAAAAAATATTTGTCATTGAACTTGAACTCAAATTGCAACCATCGCGGTTAATACTTATATTACTCAAAATTTATTAAAATCCCATCTTTTTCAATTTTCATCCAGTTCCGTTCATTTTGGTTAAAAACCTCTCAATGAGCGAACTCATTGAACTCACGTCATGTTGTAAAATTGAGGTGGAAGTCGGAATCTCACGCTAGTATTATATATAAGGAGGTACGGCGGTGGCCGTCCTGAACTTAGAAGGATGCGGGATTGAGATTTTTGATTAAGAAAACCTAACTTCATGGCGGCCACGACTCGTCGACCGATTGTATATATATTTATTGTATAATTATATGTTAAATGAATTCGTGTTTAGATCTTTTTTTAAAATTATTTGTCTTGGAAAAAAATATTTTCTTTTTGTATCTGTTGTTTAATCTTGCCATTATTGTCATTAAACACGAATTAGTTTAATATATGATATATTGAATTATAAGTATTAAAAATAATTGATTCTAGAATGCAAGTTTTTTCTTAATATGCTTGGTTGCGTTACGGGAAAACATTTTTTTTAATGAAAAATTGATATTCTTTTTTTATTTTGATTGAATATAAAACTTAACTTTTACCCTAGGCAGAGAGTAAATGGCTGATTTGGAATTATTTTATTAAAAAAATATTTATTCAAAATATCACACAAGTTAAAACAATATTTAAAATTTTTAACTCTTTTCAAATGCAGTATTAAAATAATTTGTAAAAGTAATTTAAAAAAAATGTATTTCCTAACATTTTTGAGGACTTTGAAAATTTTATATACATTTTACATGTTTTAGATTACATTTATTATTATATTTTCTTTGCTGAATCAATCATGTGACACATAATTTGCTTGATGTTCTGAACGCAGTTTATTTTTATTTATATATGTTTAAATATTATCTATGGACCTAAATTTGATGCAAGATGGCGGCTTATTTCATCAGAATTTTTAATTATAAAAATCATTTTTGTTATAATAATTTAACAACTTAGTTATCAAAAACACTCAAAAAATGTAGGTATTGTTTATCTCACTCAATTCATGACATGAAACTATAATATTCAATAATATTTTTTTCTGTCTGGGCGAAATGAACGCCATCTTGTCAAGTTAGTCTTAAAATAAGAAAATTAAATGATCTGATGAAGTATTTTTTGTTTAACATCTATATGGACAACGCCATTTTCTTTTTAATGACCACAGATTATTAAGAAATAGAATTAATATTTTTCTTTATGAAATAAGTAAAAAGTCTGTCATGATGAAAATGAAGTTACTACAATTTTTTTCTTTTTTTCTTAGGGTCCATTATTATGATTTCAATACATTAAGTTTCTAGATAAAAAGTTTAAAAATTCATCATTTATAAATGAAAATGAGCTTTTTATATATATATTTTGTTTATATATGTATATATAATAATATCTGTCTGCTAAGTGCGTGAGCGGCCATTGCTCAAGCGTGTGAGAGTCGGAGTCGCGTGCAATAAATATATAGCGTAATTATTATTTTGTTTCACATAAAATACTAAATTATATTTGTTGCTTTATTTATTTAATCCTAACCTTTTGTTTCTGGTAACAGGACAGGTCTTATAATTTATATAATTTTAAACAACTTGAATAATAACGAAAGTGTCCACATGAATCAAATTAATAATAATAAAATCTTTATTTCAGACATAGTCCATATAAAATTTTGTTAGTATACATTTGCTTAACCTACGTTAGTATAATTTTATTTGTATTTACATGGATATTACTCCAGTGCTTCCATAGTGGGCCTTTCATTTTAATATTCTTTAAATATTCTTTATACAATTAGTCCGTTATGAGCATATATGGATCAAGTTACATAGAAATGTGTCTAAATAAAGTAGTGTCAGTCCTACAGGAAGATGCCGGCGAGGAAGGCAGTTGTGCTGAGAAGAGCCGGCAACTAACTTTATAGTTGCCCTTTTTTAGCCTGCATGGCAAAAAGAGAGTAGAGTTAAGTGATAAGACACTTTACATAAGTGTTATGTATATTCCATTTATTGCTGAAAGGTCTATAGAAGGGGTAACTGACGGAATCCTACGCCGCGCCTTGCCATACTAAATCGGAAAAATGAAAATAATTTGAATATTATAATTCCCAAAGTGGAATGAACAACGATCGAACCTAATATAGTCGCATTGGTGCCGCAATAATGTCTTAAATTAATTATGTTTATGCCATGTGTCCACACCACCTGGATGCACCAACACGCGCCATAAACGTTGACCTCGAGGTCGATGCGACATGGATACCTTCAAAAAGCGCTTCTATCTCCACCTGGGCAGCCGGCAACACACCTGTAGCACTTCTGGTGTTGCACGGGGTGATCACTTACCATCAGATGACCCGAAAAAAATACACTTAAAAATTGTGTGCAAAAATAATTCGGTATTAAGTATTTTAAGTATTTACAAGTAAAATATGAATCTACAATGGACGACATAACCCGCAATCGGACATGACACTCGCTTGTCCGTGTCGTACCGTGATTGGCGCCGTCTTGGCATGAACTATTGGAGGCCGTCGTAGAGCAGGGGTACAAAGGTCGCGGGTTCGATCTCCACTCGCGAGAATTGATTATTATTTATTATAATAGTTTAATTTCTTCGCTCTGGCACCGAGGCAAAAGCCCGTCGTTGAGTTCCGTCTGTCAACATGAAAAGAAATGAAAAGTTTGGCGGAAAGTGGGGACGGAGTGTCTTAACACTAGGTTCCTTTGCCTAACACTAGGTTACCCTGCTGTGTGCGGGATACAGCATAGATATAGATACAAGAACGCCACGACTGGCTCCAATTAATATTATTTGTTTGGATGGGAATCGAACGCATAACCCTCGCGTTTACAATTAGACACTGTCACACTAAGTATGTCATGATGGCTTCAAATAATCGACAAGTAATAAAAAAGGTGGAAGATATAAAAATAAAGATCGATATAACAACAATACCATTTATTGGTTATAAGGTTCTTATAGCAGCAACAACAGATAGAAGACATCTAACGCCACACTTCTACGATCCTAGAATAAACCACATTCATACAAACGACATCTACTCAGTTACACAATATGTATAGGTACAATGTCTAATGTCTGTGAATATACATTACAGACCGACGTGACGGGACGATAATCCTAATTTTAAAACGTTATGATTGTCACATTCTATTATTGTTAAAAAAGGTAACGATTAATAAATATATATAATTTTAATTAGATTAATGTATATATATATATATATATACACACGTCAAATTGCACTCGAATTCAAATGGAAGACATTTTAATTGATGTGTTATAATATATTATACATACATATATAGTCTGTTGTTATATTGACATTGACAACTAGAGGTCAACTACGCTGCATTAAGTATAACTTACAATTATACAAATAAAAAGTAAATCAAGCGTTTTACTCACAAAAATAAAATAATTTCGTTGAACTGTAATATTTCAAAATTCAATAAAATAATATTTCAAATTTGGCAAATAATAAAGTCCACACTAGCTACGTATTTACATTTTAATATATAATTTGACAGACAGTTTTCATTCATTTATCTTACGATAATATCTATACTAAAGCAGAAAATCAACGACAATTGCAAATACATAAATATTAAACTATTCTACCCTACTATTGTCATTGTCACTTTCGTTTTTTCTTTATATTTACAGGTACTTAGTCTTATTCTTATATTACTTAGTTTAAAAAACTATACCAAAAAATATATTTTTAATAAACAATAATAATTCCTAATGTACAAATGATGTTATTTATTTATTGCATTACTACACCAACAGCCACGACCGACTCGTACTACAAGAAGGTACAATTGTACTTTTGTTAAGAAACATGAATATTTCTAAATGGAATTTTGACTTCAACTAAAACTTAATAAATCAAGATAGAGAGGTGCCGCACGTTCATAGTACATTGAGACACTGCACGCCTTAAGTCTCTATTCTAAATAAAGTAAAAGTAACATATATATGTATATAAAGTACAAGTTTTAAACATATAAAACATTCATTTAATTGGCAAAACGGGAGATATGTCCGCATATGAGTCAGAAATCCTAATCATACCTAAGTACTTACATATATTTCATTCTACACTAACTCACTAACTAACTATGTTATGTGCTACAGTAAAAGTTATTATGTACCTAAATTAGAAGACTTACCTTTATCTATTTAATATTTGGAAAGTCAATAACAATAAATCAATAACAACAGTGAGATATATTATAAACAGGTAGATCATTTTTGATTGATATTCTTATACTTACATACTAATATTGAATCTGGCAAACAAAACACAACAATTATACTTTATAAATAACAAGTTATATATGATTTTAATATAAATATAAGTTTTAACCATTTTTCTTTAAAGTAAATAATTTGAGCTAAGCATACATAATGGCATTTAAATTGACTTAAAGAGAAATTTAGAAGGATTTACGTTTAATAATAAAATATGTTAAAATGTTCAACAATACAATTACTATGAATGTTAACCAATAAATAAGTAACTTTTAAAATTATTATGCAGTAATTATTTTTATCTACATTAGTTTAATATTAGATATACCTACATAGACAGACGTACAACAATATTTATTGATGATATATTTTTCAATAGCTATGCTATGTCCCCCGAAACTACTCGTTAGTTCTCATTGTCAATATAACATTTAATAAATAAGTCAAAAATCTAGTAAATAGGTTGTTAAAAATACTGGGCATTTTATATTAATAGATTATTCTAGTAATTATTAGGTTCACAAATGTTAGTTGATTTAGAGCAATGTTAGTACTGACTCATTCAAACACACACTCCTGAAGACAAAAATAGACATTCATTAATATATTTTCATTTAATCCTAATTTTAGTATGAATAAATATGTTTAAATAAGCGAGTGGAAGACGCCATAGTTCAGTTGCAGGATTCGTTTTAACTAGATTCAATAATATTTAAGGATAAATGTCGCGTTCACGACGCGACGACGCGCGATGGTTTGAACCAAAAATCATAAGAAACGTTAACATTATATGGAACATTGAATATTACAACATTTAGTTACTACAGGTACAGTGAATATTGAGTTTATATATTTTTAAAAAGGCTTTTCATATATTTAAAGGATAACAATAATAATTACGAAATTAAGCTGTCAATTAAAATATAATTTAAGAAAAAAAGAGTAATCTGAAATAAAATAGATATTAGATAGGTATATAATTGTGACAGATACAAAATAACTAATTTAAACATAAATGAAACATTACAAGGTTAATATTAATAAATATAATTTTTTAGTCGACCACAATGTCGTGCCCCAGGCGGTCCATCTCGGCCAGCAGGAAGTCGACGTCGCGCTCGGTGACGGCGGCCGACGAGATGATGTTGCGGAAGAAGTTGGGGCGCTTGTCGTCGGGCTGGTAGCCCACCATCAGCGTGCCCGCCTGCATCATGCGGCCCTTCAGCTTGGCGCACACCTGTTACATCGTATTACACATTACTGCACTTAGCACGGTAGCAGAGGGAACCTGGGAAACTCGTGTTAAGATACTCTGTTCCTATAACTCCCCACTTTCCGCTGAATTTCGGAAGTTTTGCGTATTTAGTGGCGGAACACAACTCTGCTTCGTGCTTGCGTATATGAACTGTTAACAGTTAACAGCCCTTAAGGGGTCAAATAGCTAAATTTTAATAAGGTAGATATGATAGTTAAATCAGTAAATTCATTTATAAAAATACTTTAAAGCTTTATTTATTAAAAAATCAAATCAAATCATCGGCGAACTTTCGACAGAAAGTGGGGGAACGGAGTGTCTTAATGCTAGGTTCCCTCTGCCTACCCTGCTGTGTGCGGGATACAGCGTGAATCATGTTTTACTGAAGACATCGGCATAATGGTAATTATTATATTTTTATCGCACCCATAATCAGTTTGTTATTTTTTTTTAATTTAACTAAAACTTATAATACTTCGCTTGACGAGACCGCGTGGCTCAGTGGTCAAATTGCTCGCACGCTCGCACATGAGGCGCGGTGTAAGATCCTGCTAAGTTAAAATTAAATTTTCATACGTTTTCTAAAAAAGTGCTTTTCTACCCTAAGCGAATGTTAAAAATATTTAAATTCCCTTACCTTGCCCAGCTTAATTTCCTTATTCCCATCATGATGCACTCCCCTCAACTGTTTGGGCAAGTACCAGAAGCTGACGTTCACCATCTCCGGTTCCAGGATGAGGTGGAACCGGTCGCTTTGTTCCCGGATGCGACGCACCATGTACTCCGACAGCTCCATCAGGCGGTCCATCAGGCGCTCGAAGCCTGATGTGCCCTTTATTGAAATATATTCAAAGCAAATATTAGCAGATAAAAAAACCTTTGTAGATGTAAGCTGTAGCCTTTCACGCTGTATCCCGCACATAGCAGGATAGGCAGAGAGAACGTGGGAACTCTGTCCCTTTAAAACGCTTCGGTTCCTCCCGAATTCTCGAAGACAAGGAAATTAAAATATTAAATATTTCATCGTCCTAGTGGAAATAGAACCCACAACTATTGTGCTTAGGTATAGTCGCATACTTGTGCTCCTGCGCCAAATATTTTATTCCATATTTTGCATTCCGCCACTCAACACAAAATGCTTCTAGAATTCGGTGGAAAGTGAGGAATGGAAGTGTCTTAATGGGAACGGAGGTTCCCAGGTTTCCCCTGCCTGCCTCTGGCAGTGCGGGATACAGCGTAAAATAAAAAATAAATAAATCGACTTAACACAAATAATATAAATAATAGTTAAATGTGACTCACCTTGCCGCGCCACTGCAGCCACAGCTTGAACACGTCGTTGTGCCGCCCGCACTGGATGACCTTATCGCCGGTGTCGAAGCGCGGGTCGTAGATCTTGTCCGTCATGAACAGGTATTCCGCGGACATCGCGTTGCAGCTCAGTAGGATACCCTGGGGACCAAGTGAGGAGTCCGTGGGAAAACGCGACTGGTTGTGGGTTCAATTCTCACTCTCGAGGAAATTAATTTGTGTGAAATTAATTTTAATTAATTGATATTTTCATCAATTTGTGGGGGCCCCACATTTGTGGTCCCACATTTGTGGGGGCCCCACATGACACTGACTGACCACCCCCTTAAATCCGGCTCTGGATACATTTACTCCCAAGTCCCACACAGATTGACAAACCCCCTAATCCCCTATATCTACAATTATACACAACATAAACTTCACGTTACACCATGAAAATTCCATCAAACGCAGGCGTGTACTGGATTATACTAATGTCATTTAAATAAATAGAGGAAAATATACTTTAAAATTACAGCATTATAATAGAAATTCCCAAATCATACAGAAAATGTTACTAAAATAAATGGTTAGTATATTTTAAAGAATGTTGGACTTTATTCCAATGATATATGGTCGTATTTTGTGGCTACTTAGAAAGGGGAAATGGGGCTAAATTGGCAACATATGTTTGAAAGTGTCGAGCGAGGAATTTAATTAAATGTAGCGCCGTCAGGGGTTTTAGTGTTGGGACAGAGTCGGCGTATGTCGATAGAAGGTTTTTTTTAGCGTCACGCTGAATCCCGCGCACAGTAGGGTACAGGGGTAGGTAGAGGGGAACCTAGCGCTAAGACACTCCGTTCTCCATTTTCTGCCGAATTCTGGAGGCATTGCGAGTTAAGTGGCGGAGCTCAACGCCGCGCTTTGCCACAACACCAGAGCGGTGACAATGGAAATATTAAATATTTCATTTAATGAGTGGGAAGTGGAATCGAACCCACAATCTGTCGCATTTACAGTCACACGTTTGTGCCCCTGCGCCACGACTGGCCCGAGCTGACTCTCCTACGAGCATATGTTCCTAGCCTCGAACATGCATGCTATGGAGAGCAGTGGTGGTGTTGGGCCTCTACTATGATTGGACTACGACTAGTCGATAACCGAACTATTACAGATGACCGTACTTTAGCAACACTGAGCGGAGAGAGTTGGACTGTGGGGGGTGTGGGGGGTATGGGGGCGGAGCTTGTGAAGATTTATGATTGCAGCATTGAAGTGACGTGACGATACATTCTCATATAATTGCTATAGAAAAATCACCCTTACAGTTAGATGATATGGTTTAAAATACACTAATTCATAAACACTTTGCAAGTCAACCAAATTAATCTCAATCAATAAATCGAATTAGCTGCGGTTGAAAGTTTTACGTTTAATTTTAATTTTGTTGAGAAATGTTTTAGACCTCTTTCATATTATGACTAGCGCACGCGTGCGGCTTCGCCTGCTTATTTACACCCTCGGGGCTGAAGTCTAATAAGCCATGAAAGAAGTGTCCAATGCAATATTTTGAAGAGTCTAAATTACAAATTAAGGCAGTCGTCTCACTTGAGGAAGTGAAATATTAAGTTACGTTTATATTTCCATTTATTCGCCTTGATGTCGAGGCTAAGCGCGGCGTTGAGATCTGCCCCTCAACACGCAATGCCCCCAGAATTAGGCAGAGAGTGGGGAACGGAGTGTCTTAATACTAGGTTCCCTCTGCCTGCCCCTGTACCCTGCTGTGTGCGGGATACAGCCTGAGGCTGATTTAATTTCTTTTTTCTGAATTACAAATGTTATAAAAATTGGTGGCGATTTAAAAAAAATTCCATTCAAACTTTCAGCCCCTTATTTGCACCCTTAGGGGGTAAATTCTAAAAAATCATGAAACACGTGTTCAATTAAATATTTATAAGAGTCTGAATTTCAAATTTTATAAAAATCGATTGATACCTCCGCGCGATCTCGAGATAAATGGTATCGACAGGCGGACAGGCGGACAGGCGGACAGGCGAACAGGCAGGTAACAAAGTGATCTTACTAAGATTCCGTTTTCCTTTTAAAGGTACGGAACGGTATTTCCGTATCACAGTGTTATAGAAGTTTCTTAAATTCTGTAACGTCTGTAATTATTAATCAACACACGACATTAAAATACATCTATTATTCGTTAATTATTATAATCCCACCAAAATAAGAGGAAGGGTAAATATCTGTCCGGCGACAGATAGCGCCCCCTTGCTCCCTTCGTAATTTGCATGTCAATATGTTTGTCTGCCCCTATCTCCGGACCGCAGTGTTGACTTTGTCCCTTGTTGCTAGCAAACTGTGTTTTTATAAGGTAGGCAGAGAGACCTAATTGATGAAAATATAAGAATTCGCAGACATACATTTAATTTTATATATAAAATTAAATATACGTCTGCGATTTCTGCATAATATTTTTATAAGTAAATATAATTATTTACATTTAATTTCTTTTTGTCTGCGGGTACTCTCTGGAACTGCTGAAGAATTTTATTGTTTTTATGGGACTTTCATTGGAAGATAGACAAACTGTGGAACAACATATAGACTACAATTTTCTCGGAAATTCCCGCGAGACCGGGATGTACCTACACAGGAAAACCCGCATTTACAGCCCACTATTATCTACTACTCACATTTATATAGGTATTATTTTCTTCTTCTTTGCGAGCAGAAGCACATACAATTTCATAAAGGTTATACACAAAATAAATTATAATTTAATACAATTCAGAAATATTTGCTCCGTGCTCTGGTGTCAAGGCACGCCTATCCCGCTACCCCGCTATCCCGCTACCCCGCCACCCCGCTACCCCGCTACGTGCGAGATACAACGTGAAGCTATCAAGTATCAGTAAGTATCTATACAATTACACGTACCTCATATTTGAAGTGCACAGTGGAGCACTGCAGGAGCGTGCCCATCAGCTTGTGAGGGTTCCAGGTCACGGAGTCAGCTCTGTTACAGATAAAATATCTATATTACTAAGTAAAATTAAATAATGCATTTTTTTCTTATTTTAAGGTCAACGTGGCGTAGTAGGATACCTCCAGACTGTAATTAGGATTTTCGTGGATTCGATTCCCACTCGAGACTTCTCAAAGATTTAGTAGATAAGTTTGACCGGTGCAGCGATGAATATGAGCAGGCCCTTATTAGGATAACTACCTTGGAGCAGGAGCTGCGAGAGGCTCACACACTCATTACTAAGTTACAGGAGGATGCTCAGAATGCTACCGTGTTACATAATATTAGCTTGTATAATGAGTTAGTTGAGAGTGCCCCGCAGTTGGTTTCTCCTGTGTTGGACAGACATAGTCACTCAATTATTGATCTCACCAAGAATGACACATCGTTATTCAATCTTAAAAAAGGATCAAGTCTGCCTCACTGCAGTAGAAGCAAACTAAAAAAATACATAAAAATCAATAAGTTTATTGTCAAAACTAAAAAATTAATAAAACAACATAGTTATATGTCCAAGTGTGCAAAATTAAGTAAGGAGAAATTGGAACTATATGATGATTTAGAAATGTGCACAAAAAAACTAGATAAGTGTAGGTTAAATTATGAAGCTGATACACAAGCACTACAAAGTGAAATTAATTATTTAAAAGACTCCCTTGATATACTTAATAAAAAGTATGTCAATTCATTGAACGAAATACAAGAGTATTCCAAGGCGATGGACAATCTTATTACACTGTCCACAAATAACACTGAACGTTTTGATTCTTTAATCAACAATCACTCTTGTGATTGTGCCCGTTCATCACAGCAATCACCTGCAAGTACTCCGGTGTGTGTCCCCTTGACCAACCCCTTGTGTGACAGCCTTCATAATAATAGTAGTAGTAGGTTCAGGTCACAGCAGTCATTTCGTGCATCAATTCATGAACCTAGTTCATTAGTTAATGCACAAAACATAGTTTTATTTAGTGATGATATTGGAAGGAATATGGGTTCAATTTTGAATTCTTGTTTACCGGGACAGTCAGCTGTTAGTTTTTGTTATCCGTCAGCATCCTTTGAAGTTCTCATGCAGAGAAGTTTAAGTTATAAATTTAATAAGTGTGACAAACTTGTTATATTATCAAGTAATTTTTACAAAAAACAATAATAAATAAATTTAAACAAAAAACAGTTAAATGAGTATTGTAAGTCATTATTAAACTTAGATATAAGTAAAATAATTTTGTTTACATTTCCTTATTGTAAAAATCAGCCAGAAGCGGAAAATAATTACAGATATAAGCTAAACTCTACTCTGCACACAATAAGCACATATAATGACAAATTTCATTTAATTGACACTAACAAAATAGTTAGTAAAACTTTATTTCTGACTCAAAGTAAATATTATTTTGGTCATAGGTTTAAGAGACAGATAGCTTCTGTGCTATCCTATTATTTTGACTTATCAGCCAAGAACTTGGCTACTACTTCAACTGCTTCTATTGAGCAGACTGACATTCCAATTTATTCTGACATTATGTCTAATAATTTACACTCTGTTGACATTTCTCAACATTTAAATTAATTTCTCAGACAACAGAGGTAGAAACCTCTAGCTCTAATTTATTATTAAATTCCAAAAATTCCAAAAATTTGATCCAGCCAGCTTTACAATTAAATTACAATAATAACGCACATTGCACATCACAATATCCATGCAAAAATAATAAAAAAAATGTTAAGTCTATTAGATTAGTTCATCAGAACATCTGTTGCTTGACGGGGGGCAAGCAGCTAGAGCTGGAATTATTCATGAACTCGGAGGAAATTAGTATTTTGTGTATTACTGAACATTGGTTAAAGGTGAACCAGCTCATGTTTAATTTCAGAAACCACCGGGTAGGAAGCTCATTCTGCAGAATCAACACAATACACGGGGGGTCGCTTATAATATTAAACAAGAACCTTAAGTTCAAAGAACGGAAAGATATTGTGTCCCTTTCTGTAGAATGTTCTATCGAATTAGCGTGTGTTCAATTAGAGCAATTCATTGTTATATGTGTATACAGACCTCCCTCCGCCAATTTAGAATTATTTTTAGAAGTAATGGATGAGGCCTTAAGCAAACTTACCAAGTCGGGTAAGCCTTTGTTAGTGTGTGGGGACTTTAATGTTAATATTTTGGAAAGTTTAAATCCCACCATTAATTTATTAAGTCTTTTTAAGTCACACAATTTACTTAATTTATTTATGGAGCCAACCAGAATAACTCCTACGACTAGTACTTGTATAGATAACATATTGACTGACATTATTCCATGCTACAAAAGCATTATTAATAAATTGGATTCTGACCACTCTGGTCAGCTAGTAGAATTCTATAGTAAGAAAAAACAGGTGGCTAAGAAAAGAATTGCTTTTGTACCTGTCACAGCTAGTCGTTTGGAACGTATGAGAGTTAGTTTACTAACTAATTTACTAGTTTTAGATATAACTTTACCTCCCAATTCTTTGTACAATTATTTTTTTTACTCTTTTATTAATAAATTTCATTCAATATTTACTCCCAAAGAGATTACAATTACTGATAGACCTATCTTTGGAGACTGGGCCACAGCAGGTATTTATAAGAGTAGGGAGACACTGTATATGTTATATTATGAGAAACAGTTTAATAGTGGTGAAGAGTTTAAAGAGTACTTAAAATCTTACTCTAAAATTTTCAAAAGAGTTTGCAAAATTGCTAAATCTTTATTTATTAAAACAAAAATCAGAAATAGTAATAATAAAATTGAAGCCACTTGGAAGGTTGTTAATGCCGAGACTGGGAGAACTAGGGTGAAAGATTCTAATTTTAAACTTAGTATTGACGGTCACATTGTTGATTCCGATTTGGAAGTGGCCATTGCATTTGAAAAGTTTTTCTCTACTTTCCCAGTCAGTCTAACAAACGATTTAGGTTCTTCCACCACTATTGCAGAATCGTTAATTAAAGACAATGTTCCCGAATTTTATAATGGTTTCGTTTTCCGTCATGTAAATTATTCAGACATTAGTGTAGCTTTCAAATCAATTAGTATGAAAAAGACAGCCGACTTGTGGGGTGTCTCAGTTAATATCATAAATTCTTTAATTGATATTTTGATTCCTGATTTAGTTACAATTTTTAATAGATGTATTGATTGTGGAGTGTTTCCTGATTTGATGAAATATAGTAAAATAACTCCATTGTTTAAATCAGGTAGTACGCAAGACCCCACAAATTTCAGACCGATTTCAGTACTACCTACGTTTAGTAAAATTTTTGAAAAGCTGATACTCAGTCAGCTTCTTACTTATTTTAATAAAAATAAATTTATTTATTTATTTATTTATTTATATTTTAGGGAAACACACAGAATACAAAATACACAAACATTACAAATATAAAAGATGACACACAATCCAATTAAGTTTCCACATACAATTTATAGATACAAACAATGAACACAAGATAAAATATACTACAAAATTACATTAAGAAAAAAAAAATAATTCAATTTATTAATTCAATACATACACACGCACACACACATATATATATATATATATATATATATATATATATATATATATATATATATATATATATATATTCATTATTATTTTATTATTATTATATTATTATTATTATATCAAATTAAATGAAATAATCCAATTTGCCCTATACAAAATGAAATATACATAATTTATATAAATTAATCACAAGTACAGCAATTTATTAGAATTCTTTTTAAAACATTGACATCATTAATTTTGAAAATATCAATATTGGCAAACAATTTATCATAGCTGGTGCAGGCTCTATTGACAAAGATATTTTGTGCATGCTGGCTTCTAGTAACGGATGTATTAAATAGTAATGGATTACGCACAGATCTTCGCGGGCATCTGAAATTAATGCAGCTCAAAAGAAACGGGGAGTTCATTTGATTTTTAATTATCTTAAATAATAAAAGTTGGTCCCTAATTAATCTTCTATTGGCGAGTGATAATATCTTAAAACAATTGTTAGCCTCATTTAAGGTTTGTTTTTTAAAAAGTACAAATTTAATGAATTTATTTTGAACAGATTCTAACCGGTTAATATATGTTTTATAGTGTGGGTTCCAAACAGTAGAACCGTATTCAAGAATAGGTCTAACAAAAGAATTGTACAAAAGTATCAGAGTGCTTGTTTTTTTGAAATCTTTGGAAATTCTAAAGATAAAGCCAAGCATGCGATATGCTTTAGCTATCGTTCTGTTGATATGTAAATTAAAGTTAAGTTTATTATCTAGATGTATACCCAGGTCCCTAACCTCAGACACTCGAATTAGCTGAGTACCGTCAAGACGATAGTCAAATGCAAAAGGATAGCGTTTACGAGTGAACGAGATGACATTACATTTATTAATATTTAAAAATAAAGAATTTTTCTTACAATATAAGCTTAGCATATTAAGATCTTCCTGTAAAAGTAAGCAATCAGATATAGACGAGATCCTTCTACAAATTTTCATATCGTCTGCGTATAGAAGAACAGATGAACATTTAACTATGTGGATGACATCATTTATGTATAAATTAAACAGTAGGGGACCAAGATGAGATCCCTGGGGAACACCTGAGGTAACAGGAACGAAAGACGAGCAATGACCCTTGACCGTAACTGCTTGACTACGATTTTGGAGATACGAACATAGCCACCTCAGCAGATCACCATGTATACCGACTTCCTTTAGTTTGTATATAAGGATAGAATGAGAAATTTTATCAAAGGCTTTGGAGAAGTCGGTATACACGACATCCACCTGTGAACTTTCATCCATAGATGAAGACACTCGATGCACCAGTTCACAGAGATTAGACTCCGTTGACTTTTGGGTAACAAACCCATGCTGTTGTTCTATTACAACAGTACGTAATAAAGGAAAAATGGAATCATATATAATCTTTTCGAACATTTTTGCTATGACACACAGCTTAGGGATTGGTCTGTAATTTTGTATATTATGTCTATCACCGGACTTGAACACTGGTACTACATAGGAGCGCTTCCAAATAGATGGCATCACACCAGTAAAAAACGATTTGTTAAATAGTAAGTAAATAGGATATGCTAAAGTTTTAGAACAAGATTTTAAGAATAAGGGAGGTAGACTATCAGGGCCACAGCCTTTATTAACATCGAGGTCTTTTAAGTACTTCTCAACTTTATTTTGTGTTATTATTACAGAATTAATACTTATGTTTGAACCTGTTGAGACAAAGTCATCAGCCACGCCGCAAGAAGAAGAAGGTTGATAGACTGAATTGAAATATTTGCTAAAAAGGTGACAAATATCTTCACCTCCAGCAGCAACAACATCATTATAGAACATGGTATCAGGGAAACAATTAGATGTTACCTTTGATTTAACAAATTTCCAAAAATATTTACTGTTTCTTTTAATTTGAATTTCAGCTTTATAAATGTAATTCTCATAACAAACGATTTGAGTATTCTTTTGTCTATTGCGTAATAAGCTGAAAGAATCATAATCCATGAGTCTATTGTATATTTTCCATTTTTTATGATATCTAAGTTTTTCTGCAATAATTTTCTTTAAGGAATTAGAATACCAAAACGGATAGCGATATCCACAGACGGTTTTATTGGGTATCATATTACAGATAATTTCATTTATGGTTCCATAAAATAGGTCTACTGCATTTGTAATGTCAGTCTCATCAAGCAAATCTAACCAATCCAACTCAGCTAAAACTTTATTAATTTCGATATAGTCTGCAATATGAAACATACGCACAGTACGAGAGGGAATAGAAATTTTACGAGATGTGTAATCGATCTTAGGAGAAATGCTTAAAGTAGGATGGTGTGTGTCTTCGGGTACCAAAGGATCGTTACACCTGGTTACCGAACATTCACAATTTCCAATCACTAGATCAAGGTATCTATTATTAATGTTGCATATAGTGTTATATTGTTCAAAATTATTAAAGTTAAGAAAATGGTAAATGGAGTCCACGAAAATGTCATTAGTAGCAAAATTTTGGAGATTCATTCTATTGTCAAAATACTTCCAATTAGCATTTGAGATGTTAAAATCTCCAACTATTAAAAAATAATCGTTAGGGTAGTACACGATATCCGAAGATACCAACTCATAAAATTCACACAGTGATTCATAATGGTATTTTCCATGAGGAAAATAACAACAATAAAGATGCAATAACCTCGACGAAGGAGATAAATGAAGCGAAACGGAGACTCTCACTACTTCAGCTACCGAATTTGATAATTTGACTGTTGACGATGAGTTAACATGTAGATGTGACCGAACTGCAATTAAGACACCTCCACCAAGTGTGTCTCCACGTGAAGCATAATCACGATCATTTCTGTAAATGGCATAGCGGGCATCGAAAAATTCGTAGTCCAATATGGAATCATTTAACCACGTTTCACTGAGGCAAACTATGTCACAGTCAATGTTTATAAGATTTCTATAAAATATATTAGTCTTAGATCGAAGCCCTCTGACATTTTGATATAAAATACTAAGATCATTAGCCATGTAGAATGATATAGATTAAATTACACACTAAACCATCATAAAAGATAAATATTAACCGTCTAACTTCATAACTGATTAAAAAGTTATAATTTTTTATAAACATTACATTAAAGAACAAGTTGTAATGTACCCATATTACAAACCAATACCAGATGTGCAATAAAAATGTATTAATTCTTTTTATAAAAGCCAAAGCTGCAAAAAATATCTCGTCTAAGTGAAAGCAGAACCAATAATAACTATTTTTCTTTAAAAAACGTATATGAAACAAAAATTCGAGTAAAAAGCCAAATTCAATAAATAAAAAATCAATACAATTAAAATTCAAGGCATACAACGTTATATAAAAATAAAATATTAAACAAATTGCGATGGCACTTAAGCAATTTTTTTTAAATCAATTGAATTAATAATATGTAAGACAGGACTAGTATCATTCCGACGCACCATGATGCTACAATTTTTTACCCACACATATTTATAAAACTTTTCTTTTGCAGTTTTTTTTACCATTTGAAGCAATAGTCTATTAGAGCTAGTCAGATGATCATTGAAGTAAATACTAGTATTATTATTAGACATAAACCCTATATCATGACACTTTAGTTTAAGTTTCCTGATCCGCGAGAGGAACTCATCTTTCTTCCAACGGCAGAGAAATTTTACAATTATAGGTTTATTCTTTTTAACACTTTTATCTTTAGCTGCAACTCTTGTTACGAAATCAATGTCCGTATTGATATTGAGATTAAAATCTGCTTTGTCAGCAATGCTCTGAATAATCGTGTTGAGAATTTCATTCTTTTTTTCGGGAATTCCATATATTTCGACGTTAGATCTCCGGGACCACTGTTCTCTGTTATTATTTTCAATTTCAACGGCATCCATTTTAGATTTAAAGGAATTTAAATCCGAGCATTGCGCAGAGAAGTGCTTAATTTCAGATTCACAGTTGTCAACTCTCTTATTTAATTCCTCAAATTTATTATTAACAAAATCCAAACTATCTTTAATACCAGATACCTCTTCACGAACACATCTTAGGTCGTTAAGTAAGGGAGCAATAGATGATTTAATTTCAGTTCTCAAAATAGAAATTTCCGACGTTATTATAAACCTCACTTGATCCAGGAAGGAAGTATCATCAGATTGACAGGACGAGTCCATTTCACAGGCTCCTCGACGTAAATTAATATTCTCACTACACTTTGACCTTGACATATGACCTCGGATAGGCGTGTTGTCATTGTTGATTTGCTTGGGCAAGGCGAGTTTGCAATGGGGGCAAATCCAGTTAATTACATCTTGTATTGCTGACTTTTTAGTACTTGCTGCATTTAAACAACTATAATGGAACATAAGTCCACATTTGCTGCATGAAATTCCATCTGCCGCACCTCCAGCCATAGATTTACAGCAAGCATACTTCATTTTGTTTTTTGATTATAAAAAGCAAAAGAGGAAAACCAAGCCGAGGCCAAGCAACGTTTATTTCGTTCGATAAAATAAAATTACTGCACACAGGTCAATTTGGTTTCACTCGTGGAAGGTCAACATCTGATGCTGGGGTCAAATTATTAGAGAGTGTATTCGCGGCTTGGGAGGAGTCACGTGATGCCTTTGGGGTGTTTTGTGACTTGTCCAAAGCATTTGATTGTGTGCAGCATAAAACTCTTATCAGGAAGCTACACCACTATGGTATAAGAGGCATTGCTTTGGATCTTCTCACTTCTTATTTAAGTGATAGGATTCAAAAGGTAAATGTCAACGGGAAACTATCACACGGGTCACCTGTAGCATTGGGGGTGCCACAAGGCTCTATTCTGGGTCCGTTTTTGTTCCTTTTGTACATTAATGACTTACCTCACCTTATGAGAGATATCTGTGAAATGGTGTTGTTTGCAGATGATACATCTTTAGTTTTTAAGGTTAATAGACGGCAATTGGAAATTGACGATGTAAACAATGCTCTTTCTAGGATATTACACTGGTTTAGTGCCAATAACTTGCTTTTAAATAGTAGTAAAACTAAATGTATCAGGTTCTTTACTAAGAATGTTCAACAAGTAGAAACCAGGGTTTTGATGAACAATAAGGAACTTAAAGTAGTTCATGAAACTGTTTTCTTAGGTATAACATTAGATGCTAAGTTACAATGGGGTCCGCATATAGAAACTTTATCTGGTAGACTTAGTTCGGCAGCGTATGCTGTCCGCAAGATTCGTCAACTGACCGATGTTGACACCGCGCGTTTAGTATACTTCAGCTATTTTCATAGCATTATGTCTTACGGCCTATTACTTTGGGGCAGTGCCGCTGACATAGATACCATTTTTGTGCTCCAAAAACGGGCTGTCCGAGCAGTCTATAAAATGGGTCCACGGGAGTCACTAAGGAATAAATTCAAAGACTTTAACATCCTCACACTACACTCCCAATATATTTACGACAACTTAGTATATGTGCATAAGAATATTAATAAATTTAATAAAAACAGTGACCTCCATCAATATAATTTAAGAAATAGAAATAAGCTTGCTGTGCCCTTCTCTAGGCTCCATAAAGTGTCTCACTCATTCGTAGGTCAAAGTATACACTTTTATAACAAACTTCCAAACGACGTGGTTAATTTATCACTGAACAAATTTAAAAAAGTGGTAAAGCACAGGCTCTGCCAAAAAGCATATTACTCTGTTAAAGATTATGTTCGCGATAAAGATGTTTGGAAATGAGTTGCTCTATTTCTAAGTTAAAATTGTTAATTGTGATTTATAACAAATGTTGGTATTTAAAAAGAGTGGCCATGAGTTTCTTTGCCTGTATCTTCTCATGAGCTCAACCATTTGAACGGGCTTTTTTCAAGTCAAAATTGCACATTTTTTTTTGGTTATTTTGTTTTGCATTTTTTTATCTTTTATGACATGTCTTTTCCGCTATGAATTTAAATCTAACCAGAGCAGGAAAAGGAAAATAATTTAGTCCAGAATTTAATCATCAATTCCCGGACTAAAGAACTTTATACAAAAAATATTTAGCATCTATATATAATATTTATATATAGGTTTTATATATTGACACAGTTGCGTCCGAACACGCTTTTAAGCTAATCCCGGATTACATTTAGAAGAGAAGCTGCCTCCCGACGCGCCACACCGACGTCAATCATTGTGCATGTGATGGTTATAGATTCGATTCCCCCTCATGGAAATATTTATATTCAGAAATAGGTATTGTCGGTTCCGTTATCTGGTTAAGCAAAGCACAATTGTACCTAGAATTCAATGTCAACTTAATACGGAAAAGTACCATTATAAAATATCTTTCTACAGATATGATGATGATGGCTAAATGTCCTAAGACACTCCCATATAGACACTCCCATATAGACACTCCCATATAGACACTAACACGCCGGTCACGAGTCATAGGAATATCCATCACAAGCTCTAAATTATTAACAACTAGACAAAAACTATCATTTTTACTCAATATGCAATGTTTAGAAAATTTGGCGGAAAAGTTGAAAACGGAGTGTCTTAACGCTTCTTTCTCTTTCCTGCTATCTGCGGGAAAGAGCGTGAAGCTAAAATAAAGAAAAATACATTCGGCTAGTACGGTGTGAGTCGTTCATTTCACGTGATAAATGGGAGAGTGCATTGTTTTTTACCCTCGGGGCCTCGGGGGTATTTAATTGATTGGTCCCGCGAGGGTGCGCGCGGAGATTTTAAATGCTCATACAAAAATGCAGGATTTTTAAGATGGATTGCTATAAGAATAGTGTGTGATGTTTCTTACAAACAAACGCTGTATGCCGTATATGCTGTATGCAGGATTAAACTGCTTGTTGAGTGGCGGAACACAATGATTACTCTTTGTTTTGTTGCTATCGACCTCACAACCGTAGCGTTAACAGTCACACGCTCGTGCCCGGCGCCCGGCGCCGCGGGCATTATTATAGCAAATCGTTAAGCTAAATTTAAGCTCAATCTTAGGAAAGTTCGTTCAATACAAAATAACGATACATTTAGTTCAGAACTCACGTCTGACGTACGGACAGACGCGTCTGGCGTCGGCTAATCCGAGATGTAGGGTTGCCACTTACATAAATATTTTAGTTACTTGAAAATTTATAAGTTTTTTTTTCGTATTAGGATATTTTAAATATTATGAATGGAAAAACATCTTATATCGATATAATACACTGGAATAAATTATCCCACGTTTTCACGTTCTGGTAACAAGACAAAATGTAGCGTGAGCGGAAAGTAGGAAACGTTCCCTCTATTTGTGCTGCAAAGATATTAGCTTTATGGTTATAAAGATAAAAAAGACATTTCGGGATATCAACACCGTGTCTGTCAGTCTTTCTCCACAAATTCCTTAACCGACCTACGTTAATAGCACCCTACACTGAAGTAACGCTCGAGTTCCCGCGCGCGCCGCATTACGCGTTACGGCGGTATTTAACGCCGATGATTGATGGACGCTAATGCGCGCGAATTAACGACTGTGGAACCGTGAACTCTTAGCGCCCTCATGTATGAACTGTGGGTTCGATTCCCGGAGTATTTTATGTATATTATGAGGAAATGTGAGCTCCCTTACAACATTTTTAGTTATCGATTTTTGACAATATGACCACCGGTTTTCGTGGAGGCAACACGTTTAGTGTCTAGAAGGCCACATAGGAGCAGCATACATAAATAGATAGACTAATAAATATATAACCCTCATTTGCATCGCACACTTGTATAACAACTATTACATATTCTTTTCTTTTGATCTTTTCAACAAACAAAATTTTTACTTAACTTTTTAACAAATTAT
Source organism: Heliconius melpomene rosina (assembly GCF_056956725.1). Lineage (NCBI taxonomy): Eukaryota > Metazoa > Arthropoda > Insecta > Lepidoptera > Nymphalidae > Heliconius > Heliconius melpomene. The sequence goes on along the minus strand of NC_140395.1, from coordinate 101,483 downwards.
TGACCTGTAAAGTAATAATGCTGAACCTGTCCCAAAAACTAAAAAAACGTCTTTCTTTAGAGCACAAAATGAACACTTTTAAAAGTGCCGATTTTTTTGTTAAATCAAATCAAAATTGCATATTTGATTCCCTGAAGCGGTAAGACTCACCTCTCAATCCCGGTGAGTCGCGGGTGTCGGTACTTCTTGGAGAACAGCAGGCCGCCGCCCCACGCCGCCTGCAGTGATCACTGATTATTACACTAATTAAGATACATATACAGTTTGTTCTAATGCTAGAACCGTAGTGCTGTATATTAGAGTATGAGTGTGCGCGTGTGTACCTTGGTACTCATACCATCACGCTCACGTGATGCAGGTGAAGCTAAAAAATAAATGAACATTTATCAAACGTGTAACTCACATCAACATGCATCCACATGTCGTATTTCTGGCAGATGTCAGCGATCTCCACGAGCGGGTCGAAGGCACCCAGCACTGTCGTTCCGGATGTGGCGTTCACGAAGAAAGGTACCTATGATATAAAGTTTTAAAAATTTCGTTTATATATCCTTTAATTCTAATATTTTGACGAACAAAAAAATATATTAAACTTATTAATGAATTAATTTTTAAAGAGTTTATGCTCAAAAAATATTACAACAAAGTGCATAAAATGAAACGAAACGATGAAACTTCATTAACAGAAAAAATGTACCATTATAAATAAAAATGATATATTCTTTCCATTATCTTTAGTCTCCCAAATAAAAAAAAAAAACATTCTTCAACTAAATCCACTTAGGTTTACATGGGCTCTCCTTCCCCTCAACCTGGTCTCCCCGGTCTACTCGGTCTACTCACGTTGCCCCTGTCCTTGTGGTACCGCACGAGCCGCTCCAGCTCGGCCGGTATCATGCGCCCGCGGTGGTCTGAAGGCACGCACACGCAGTAGTCGGTGCCGAGCCCGCACACGGACGCGCACGACTTCACTGAGTAGTGGCACTGTGCAGGGAAACAAATATTTACTGCTATGTACAACGTTGTACCCTCAAATCGCTAATACTAGCATAGTAAATAAGCTCTTTTACCTGATCGGATGTGAACATGACGAGGTGTCCAGGAATGCTGCTGAGGCCTTTCTCTTTGTATTGCGGGAACTTGTGGTGACGAGCAGCCAGAAATGCGTACAAGTTCGATACGGAACCACCTGTTAGAGAAAATTTATTAAAAATGATTAAACTTGTATTAAAATACATGCATACTATATGAAAAAGTTGTTCATATTAAGAATGGTCAGTTTGTACGTTTCAACCCCCGTCTGTCTATCATTTACTACGATGTTAGTCACCATATTGTCTAATTTGTAAACTCGTATGTTATCAAAAATGGGGACAGATTTTTAAAAAATATAATTATGTAGTAGCATGCCCCTTTCCACTTGCGAGTAAATATAAGAACAAGAAAATTAGTAATTTTACATTTTAATAAACAAGTTCAACACTTATTATGCTTCAAATTCCGAAAAAATATGTACCTGGAGCTAAAATAGAGTCACCGCTCTTCCACCCAATCATATCCCTCATCTTTTCCAAAACGACGTTCTCCATCAGTATGAACACTGGCGCGATCTCGTACGTGAACATGTTGGTGTTAGCGGCGGCAGTCAGCCATTCGCCAGCCAGGGAGATGATGTCCAGCCCGCAGGACAGCTGGTTGAAGAAGTGGGGGTGTCCTTGGGAAAAATATGGAGAAGTACAGTGTTTTGTAAGAGGTAGGCAATAGTGGCGCAGCGTGTTGGCATAGTGACAGAGTACAATGTAAAGCTAGTGATACGTGAATATAAAATGAAATAAGTATCATAACAAAAGGAAAACTACACAAAACGTCATGATGTAACAAACTGAATAAGGAAGCCGCCATCAAAGCCTGGCCGGAAGCAATACCACGCGCCATTACGCGACCCGATTGATATCTGTGGCACTGTAAACATCGCTTACAAAGTCAGAATTGTAAGATACGAGGTATAATGTAGTAATGGCTACTTTTTAAGGGTGTCTAGATATTATGAGAATAAAGAGGATGTATATATTCTCCACAGTATTTTATAGGTCTTATCTGTTTTTTATTATGAGGGTTGGCATATAACAAAGGGCGGTTTATCCGAAAATATGTTCAATATCTCGCTAGTAGAGCTGTATTGATTCAAATCAAATTGAAAAATGCGAGATTTATACTCTCATAAATGTATGTTTATACCATCATGTTACTTGTGGGACACAGATTCCAATCCACGATACATACTGTATCATTAGTTCATTACGGAACCAAATGTAAACAATTATTCATTTAAAGCTATCCACAAGTCGACTCGGGCCTCAGTTGTAATAAACAGCCCCATGAGAGAAATGAAGTAGCGTTGTATTGTTTTTTATTAGGAGACGAAGAGAAGACAGTGTAGCGTCACTGTCAAATTAGTCTTCATAATAAAAGATTTGTAGGAATAAAATTGGAACTATTAAGTTTCTGGCCAGCTCTTCTTAGCAGAAGAGAGAGGGCCTTCTGAACCGTAGTAGTAGTAGCTATTCTGCAAGTCTCACATTACTGACATTTTTATGTAACTTGACGGTTCAAAACTGTCTGTAATACTCTAAGTTAATATTTAAAAATAAGAATAAGGCCCTTAAGGGCTATCTTACGTTTTTTTTCAAATTCAAATATTTTAATTCAAAATAAAAAGTTACAACCTTTATTTTTTAAAAATAATTTACCACCAGTTAACAACAGTTAGTGCCTCAGACCTGAGAAGAACCGGCGCAAGAAACTCAGCGGGACTTATTTTTATTTTATTTTAAACAAATACATATTTAATTATTTGTGACAATGATACCTTTGGAACAGACGGGAGCGAGCATTTCATTCCCAGGGCGTGTTATCATTTATAAAATCATTAATTTAGTAATAACCTTTAACATACAAACGTCTTTTCACATTTGTTTTAAATCGTGATATAGATAATTCTCTGACGTTCTTTGGGATCCTATTGTAAAAGCGTACACATTGTCCCATAAATTAATTATGGATTCGATGCAATCGAGTCACAGGTGCAATTTTGGTAAAATCATTAATGTTTTTCTTAACATACATAACATTTTCAAAAATATATTGAGATGCAACTGTCAATATATTGATTTCTTTAAACTTGTGCCTTAAGGAGTCTTTAGGGCCTAAGTTATAGATTACACAAATAGCTCGCTTCTGCAGGACAAATATTGGTTGAATACCGGCTGCATTACCCCAAAGTAAAATCCCATAGGACATAGTACTGTGGAAGTAGCTGAAGTAAGCAAGTCGAGCCGTTTCCACGTCAGTTAATGATCTAATTTTTTGACCGCGAAAGCTGCTGAGCTAAGTATCCAATCCATCAACATGGAGTCCATACCGTAGAATGGACAGGATCTACGGGTTCACCATTCAAGAGTACATCGGATTTAACAATTTTCGAGTTAGGTGTTCTCAAATTCTTTAATTTTCTTGCTCTGGTTAGAATTTTTAACTTGGTGTTAAGTTTCGCCACAGAAAATGGGTCGGAAATCGAGGAATGGAGTAATATCAAGTTTTTTCTGTTTACCCTAGTATTATTAACCTATAAACCTGTAAACTAAATATTTAATAAACCTTTTTTGAATGCATTCGAGTCTATCTATATAATTCCTGTAAGCAGGAGACCTCACTTAGCAACAGTATTAAAGCTTACTACGAATTAAACTATTGTAAAGGCCTAAAAATGAAGCCGAGTAACTTGAAGGAATCTTTGACAACAGTGTTAACGTGCTCTTCAAATCGCAATTTACTATCAAATATAAGGGTAGGTAGTCTGTTACATTAAGATTTTTACTTGAGATATGGTAATAATAGGTTTTTTTACCTTGAAAATCTTATGAACCTAGATACGAGATACAGTGCAAAACTAAAAGTAAATAAAGGCGTAATCTAAAAACAAACCAAAACTACCCTCAAAAATCAACACCGACGTGCCAGAGGGAAGCAAAAGAAAAAATAATATAAATTCATCGGAATCCGATACAATCCCCTCGCAGTAACCAGATGGGGTCGCTATTAATTCCCGAGTCAGGTGGAGTAATGCCAAATTAATCTACATTTTAGAATGAGGGGCGGAGTGCGGAGTGATTGTGTACTTTGTGTGATTTTAGTAGGCTTATTTCCTTATATGCGGGATACTTCGTGACGCGCGACTAGAGTATGATAAAACAGCACAGACCATCCGAGACCCACGTTATATGAGCATGTTGGGAAAAAACGCCCCTTTACAGTCCTTATCTTCAGCGGCGAGAGTCCCGCGGGACGCGGCTGTCAGAAACACTTTGCAGATAAACTTGGTGTCATACACTTCATTTCCTATATTTCATTTTAGGATATTCTTTTATCATTTTTTATGTTTTCTTTAGTAAGACTTTATGGGAGATAATGTTTTATTTAACTACCTTCTTGCCTCAGATTATTTCAGCTCGGTGGCGTTGAGTTTCGACACTACAAAAATAATATAAATTTAAATTTCAAATATAATAAAAATAATATTATTTTCTAAGGCTCAAATCCATTGGCTTAGACAAAAGAGAACGAAATTTAATCAGTTATTTCTTAGAGACGTGAATGAATTAAGGAAAACTTAAGAAAGTACCTTTTATATAAAGATTAGCCCTTCACAATTTATAATAAAAATGAAATTAACATACACTTAAAAAGAGTAAACACACGCTCGCTGGGGGAGCCCACACACGTTGCGGGGGTCACGTGCGCTGTCACAGTGACAGCAATCAGCCGCCATTGTGGCGCGTTGCGGTTTTGTTTTACAATGGCGTCGGCCACGTCTGTTGTTCCAAATATATTGTTCTTCAAGTCATTTAAGTTTGAATTAACATTTGTTTTGAGAATTTTTTAAAAGTTATTTCATTAAATGTATTTTTGGGCAGTTTAGACGCACGCACGCTATTTGAACTGGAGGTTACAAATTTAAAACATTTTCATTCATTCAAAAGTTTAGGTATGTTTAAAACATTATTATTTCTGCTGAAACATAAGAACGAAGCAACTGACCCAGACAATAATAACAACATATATTAAAATTATTTTTGGAAATTTTAAAGTTTTATTCGATATTAAGGAAAGTAACCGACTTTTTTATACATTTAGAATTGGAAGTTGTTTGATTTTAATCAACGCCTTTTGAATATTAACACCATGTCCTAATTCTCAATATGAATATTTTTATTAAGAGATAATAGAATAGAAGATCACGCAACACTTGATTGAATTAGCGGGTCCCCAAACCCACGTAATGAACGTACTATTGAGTCCCAACAATTGTATTATATTTGCTTAAACCTATATAGGTAGTATATCTTTCTATATTCCCCACTAGATATTTACTAAATTTGATTATTTATTATAACTTTTTTTCATGTAGGGGTACAAAAAATGGCAGCTTCAGAGTTTGTGTCATACCCATTTATCATTATACTCGTAGCAGGGCAGGGCATTCGTAGAGGGAACTTAGTATTAAAACACTCCGTTTTTATTTTCCGCTCCAACTTTCAGAGACATTGAGTATTGAATCACGGTATTGTCTAAATACCGCTTCGCTTCGTCTACCACAGTGAGGAATAAAAGTATTTAAATTTGATCACCCTGTCGAGTGGGAGTCGAACCCACAACCGTCGCGCTTACACTTAGACGCTGTTTCACTGTGCCTCCTCCTGGCGGCCTCCTGGCGGCCTCCTGGCGGCCTCCTGGCGGCCTCCTGGCGGCCTCCTCGATGCTCATAATGTTTAGTTATAAAAGGATCATAATAGACAATGATAACATATCCGCAAAGCCTATTATCTGACATAAAAACATTTGTTCAATTTTAACTCTCAGTTCGTGAGATTAGTGCGTTCAACCAAACTATTTCTTTTACTTTATAGTATGAGTACCGGGAATAGATATCAAAAAATCAATTTTCCTTTTCCATAAACATTTTTATATCAGCTTGTAGAGATACAATGGTTTTCCCCACAATGGATAAAATCAATCTCTAACCTCTCGTCGTACCGTACCGTGAGCTCGGGCGGTCGGGCGCAGATCTATCAAACTATGGTAATTCGCCCCATAGAGCACCCGGAGTGGGGGATTTACTGTAGGGTATCTGTGGCTTAGGACAAGAGAGGGGACAATTTAAATTTTTAGTTTAGTTAAAATTTTATTTAAAACTATAAACATAGCTTCACGCTGTAAATAGAGGGAAGATGTACTATGATACTTATGAGTTTTTGGGTGTAAAAAATATATGAAATTAGTTAGACCCTTCAAAACTTCCGCGTTACATAATTTATTGTTGATATGTTTTTAATTTTCGGCACTGAGGTCCATCACTTTCTTAATGTCTCGAAATTGAGCGGATTTTGGGTATAGGAGTGTTCTGACACCACGTTCCATCTGTCTACCTTGCTACATGCGCGACACAGTGTGAAATTGTAAAAAAATATAAATATATATTTTAAAATGTCTCCAGCTAATCAGTAAGTATGGTCACTACAAGGCGGGCACTACGCGGGCACTCTGCGTAAATCACCGCTTTATAACGCGGCTTAAACTTATATTGTTTTTACTTAATAGTTTTTATTACTGTGCACTTTACTTACCGAAGCTAAGCCGAGGTTACTTTGGTTTGGCTTAGAATAGATTTAATTTCACTGATGACGACAAGAGAATGGATGAAGTTATAAAACAAAAACCCGTATTTATAAGCTGCTCTCAATTCTGAGATCGTTCTTGAGAACAATCTTGAGATACAAGTTTAATAATCTATGAATGAAAACAGCTTCTCAAGATGAATTTTGACAAAATCCTTGAAGACAAAACAGGTCTTTAATTTCAGCAATTTTTGTTATGTTTAATATCTCTGGGTAGGTACGAATTTCGCTCCCATTAAGACACTTCCGTTCCCCACTTTCCGCTGAATTCTGCACGCATAGCGTTGGGTGGCGAAACTCAACGCCGCGCTTTGCCTCATCGGTCTGACAGTCAATGGTCTTACAGTTTTATATATATATGTAAGGTACCTATGTGGAAAGATGAATTAAGAGAACAAATAATCTCGAAACATAAAAACGGAGAACAATTAAAGATTTCCCTTCAACAGATGAACATTTTCATCTAGCGATGCATCCGCACGGAGCAATCACGTGCTCGACCGAGCGCGCAGTAATAGCTCGCAGGCTGACATGAAAGGCATGTCGAGTCGGGGGAGACGTTTGTTGGATGATTAAGCTTGCTTTTTCATTTTTGACATATTTTTTAGTTTTACACTGTATCTAGGAAGATACCCAGTGCTAGGACACTCCGTAGGAGACTTCCGTTCCCCACTTTCCGGAGTGGGAATCGAACCCACAATCTGTCGCATTTACAGTCTCGCGTTTGTGTCGCGTTTGTACGTCAGTCAAGACCCTCTATAGGTATCCGGCAGGACGCAGAACTTACCATCACAGGTCATCTCTTTTTACCCCCTTATGCAGGAAAAGGCATGATGCCGCTTTTTTGGATTTGAACTCGAAATCATCGCGTTTATTCCTTTACTCCAAAGTGCACGACACGACGGGTATAGAACGTCCGCCCGCAAACAATTCAATTATGTGGGCAAGTCGCCTGGAATAACGCCGCTATTACTTGCACACGACCGACTTGGTGGCGTTTTAGACAAATTGTGAAGGAGAATGTTCTTAATGTTTCCTTTTTATTTTATGCTAATCTTTTAGTTTTAGTATTGATCGTGGGATGCTAGTTTCAAGAGTAGGCTGGCAGGGTCACAGTCAGGTTCTTCAATGAAATTGTGATTAGGATGGCGAAATCGATGTTTGAGGAAACGAAAATAAGAAAAATAGTTAATAATTATTTAAATGAAACAAAAGAAATATATCAATTTAAACTATTTGTTTGAAAACCGTATAATTCCGGATTTACAATATTTTAGGGTTCCGTACCTCAAAAGTTAAAAACGGATCGTTTTACTCGGACCTACAGACACAGGTCCCCCCCTTCCCCCAAATCAAACAATCCAATTAGGTGCTGTAACGGCGCGCAATGATCGCCGCTGTTACTTACAGTTGCTGTCGCAATAAACACATCTAGGCACATTGTATATGTACGTGGTATATTCTTTTTGTTTTGTTTCAGCTTAATGTCTATAAAAAAGGAGTATAGAAAATTAATTTTCAGTAGTTTATCATTGTAATGTGAAGAAAAGTATTATTTTTCGAGATACAAAAGAATAATTATGCAAAAAATGCTAGTAACTTCAACTATATCTTCAAATAAAATCCGTTGAAGAATTTCGGTACTAACATGCTACGTGCTTGTTAATATCGTAAGGCTTTTAATTTTCTAAACGAATTTGAAATCCGTAAAAACATTCACTTTTTGTCAGTTTAAATAAAATATAATACTTACCGGTTTTGACCTGATGTTTCAGAGTTATCTTGCAGTCTTCGAGGAGTTGTTTCAAAGGCAAAGGGTCTTCAGGAAGCTGTAGGTCCAGCATCTTGTTCATTTCTTCCGGCATCTTGAATTCGAGGATCTAGAGAAAGAAATTACATTTTGTTAAACGTTATGAAATTATAGATGAATGCCATTTTCTGAGAGCAGAGCAGCTTCCTGTTTTTTTTCGCGCATTACAACTGGTTTACAAGTTAGTGAGGAATCTTAGTGTCAGTGTCAAGACTCTCCGTTTTCTACGTTCCATCCAATTTTGAAGATATTGCAGGTTGAAAGGTGGCACTTAACGTTGGAAATAATTCAAATATGTTGCTTGTATTTTTATGCAGTTTTATTCATTATACATTTTGGTACCTATGTATAGACTATAGGCAAGCTACTAAAAGCCGTTGCTAACTTAACCGTTGTATCTAGCTTACTGGGACATATTTTAATAATGTAAAAAAATAGAATCTATAATAATGATATAATTTAAATATTTTTTATTATATAGAAAAGAACAAGTCGCAGCCCGCAACCTTAAATGCGTTAACAGTAGGACGAATACATGGAAAATTATGTTTTCCCTTTCTTGTAGGACTTTTGAGAAATCCTCTTAGTGCTTCCCCAACTCCAGACAGGTTAGGGACTATATCACGCCAAGAGTTCCGTCTGTGCCTCGTGTGTCAGTCACTCAGTGACGGAAGAGGTTTAATATGCACTATATTTAGATCATTCTTATATGGCACCTACTAGCCGACCTGGGCGGCCTCCCCCGATTGAGTTATTCGAATATTTATAAAATATGTTTATGAAATTATTTTTAGTTTAGGGGTGAATTCTAAAAAACCACGAAACACGTATTCAATAAAACATTTTTAAGAGTCTGATTTTTTTTTATTAAAATCGGTGGCGATTCAAAGGTTTCCTTGTGTGTAATGTAAACTTTTAACCCCTTTTTCATCCCTTTAGGTTTAAAATTTTTCAAGTGGTGGTGTTCTTAGTGTATGTCGAACATATATGTTACGAAAATAAACACCTGTCCAAATTTCACGTTTCTACGCACAGCGCTTACTTACGTCTTACCTCAGTCAGTGGAAAAATCTTATTTTATGTATATATGTAGATAATTGTAATTTAAAAAACATGTTTCTTTAAGCATCTAACCTACCTTTTCATTCCTATCATTGACTCTCTGCACGTAATCCAGCAGGACGTCGACAACTCGCGCGAGGAACTCGCGGGTTTGAGGGCTCGCGTCCTCTCTGTACGGCAGGATTGCTGTAACAATATAAAGCAATTAGTACCCCCGGCCCGGTCCCTGGTGGAGACTGAATCCACGACCACCGTGTTTACAATCAGGTAACTATCCCACTGAGCCATGATGGCCGTTCTATAATGTTTACAACTACGGTTTTACTATTGACATAGTGTAGGTACATAATACAATCGCTACGACTCGGAAAATGAATTATTTTTACTCTCTCGCTTTGGTAACAAGTCATTTCAGTTAGATCATACAAAAGTGTCTCAAAAATCGTGCGGTGTGTGGAAGACGAAGTGTTGAGACACTAGTTTCCTTCTCAATCCTTACTATATGCGAGATACAGCGTGAAGATAAAAACATAAAAAGGAAACTGCAATTTCCTTTTAATATTTAACCCTCCGTTTGCAACACGTGGTACTTCGGACCATTGATTAAAAACTTGCGTCTATTATTCCCAACCCTCGCGTTGTCCAGGAATTTGTGTAGTGACAAAGCGATTAGTTACGCTCTCGGGATGTAATATTATTTCTTATTATAAGCAATCATTTATATATATATATATATGTATATTTTTTTAGTTTTACGCTGAATTCCAGTAACACAAAGGGACCTAATTTTAAGACATCCTATAAATAATTTTAAAATATCCCACACTTACTGCTCAACTGGTTTTCGAGACATTGCGTGTCAGTAGCCAAACAAGTTAACGTTGTTTTTACATTTTCCAGATCAACCTATATAAATATGTCCAAGCTTTGTAATTATAATAAAATATATTATTATTAAAATATTTACATTTGTCTCGATTTTTCAAAATAGCAATTGTCACCTACTCTTCCTCACAGATGCTTTTGATTTAGGCTTAATAAAACAGAATTAGTTTTTCCGTTTGGAAATCATAAAATATAGCATTCTAAACCTTATTTCCTTTAAATAAGGTTATATTAACTGTAATAAAGATATTTTTGGTTGTAATACTCAGTTAGTCAGGAGTCAACATCACAATGTGCTTTTAATTCTCTCCATATTTAACATACCTTTCTTCTTTCGTTAGTTGCTATTACAAGCCTTATCTACTAATATTTAAAGGTTTAGGTGGAATAATATTTTTGATAATATATTTCTTTGTACTGTGATCAGTGAACGTGTTGTTTTCTTGAATTTTTGTTTGCCCTTTTGATTTGAAAGATGAAATATTAAAAATGATTGTGAAAAATTTACGTTTTTAAAATCACGTGCAAGTCTAACTATTAAAAATTTTGAATAAGTTTGAAATTAAATAATGGTTGTAGCTTTCAATGATACTTTGATCATAATTATTATAATTTTAAGTATTTAGTGGACATTCTATATGTAACTGAGAAATTTGATATGTCTAATATGGAAAAGTGATTTTTTTTCAGCTTCATGCTGTATCCCGCATGAAGCAAGGTAGGCAGAAGTAGCCTGTTGATAAGAACTCCCCACTGTCTGCCGAATTCTGGAGACATTACTTGTCGTGCGCTTACAGTCACACGCTTGTGCCATTGCGTCATAATGTACATACTCGTACACATAACAAACACTTTTCAGAATAATAAAAAATAATTCCATTACCAACTTCTATTTGCACTGCTGTAGATTCTAAATATAGATTTTATGTGAAAAAAGAACATTGAATTCAACTGTTCTATAACATATAGAAGCTCTTTCAGATAAGTGTGGATCATTATTTACATTAAACACTAGCCTTTTAAGATTACAACACTCGAACGCTGCACCCTCGGTCTCTGTGACCCCAGCCGCTATAATCCTTAATACTATCACTCGCCTGTCAGGCGCACGCCTGAGAACCCACTACACACATACATACAATGATGTATAACTAATAAAAAAGAAAACATAAAGCTAATTAATACTTAAGATCTTATTGTTTTTGCTTTTAATGTATAAAATAATTTGAATTATTACTTTATATCTATGATTTTTTTTAAACTAGAACACTAATGGAAATTAATATTAATTCTTTAAAAATAACACTAACTGAATATTGACGGCGCAAATAAATTCATAGTTATTTATGGAATTTTTAATTTTCATCAAAATACCAAGCCATTTCCATGATATTGTATACCACCTTAACTCACGGATAATCCGCTCTAATGTATGGAAAATAAAGTTTATTTTGTATAATATATATATTCACATCAAATATTTGACTGCCCCTATTTGGGAAATTTATTTGTCAAGCATTACATCACATTCCAGATGTTACTCCCCATTGAAAAACATAATAACTTATTTAAGCTTTAAACTTAAGTGATAAGGTTTGTTTTTGAATGAAAGCAAATAAGAGGATAGAAAAGATGAGATTTAGTGGGAACTTATGTTTTGGACGTCATAAGCCGACTGCTATTGAGTTGTACATTTCAAAACCTTTGGTGCAAATGGTTTTCTCGTTTTGAGTGTTGGCTTTCCTCATTTGTATTGTGAATGTACTCTTATATATGTTTGTTACTATGGCTCGTGGGTCGATCCCGATTCCGATCAGGATCGGGATATAATATGCATATGTTAAACCTAAGTTTTGCAACTTTGTTACATGAACTGAACTATTAAATTGATATTTAAATAAAATACAAAAGCATAACACCATATTTAATTTAAAGTCTACTACTAAAAAGTGCAGTAATAACAATTCTCAAACAAAAACTTTTAAAGTATCCAAAGAATGCATTATGCGAACAGTGAACATTTTTGAACAGTGAACAGAAATAATTACAGCATACCGACAGGGGTCGCGTCCCCCGATGCAAAGAATTTCACTTAGAACTTTAGATATGAGCGTAGTAAGGGTTGAAACAGGAAATATTTTACAAAGAAAAATTTTGTCATAGTTCTTCTTTATTGAATTATTTTACACTGATCGTAAACTTTGTTTGCGTCGACTTTAAGACATGTAATAGAAAATGGTTCTGCCTGTTTCCAAAGGAACTTCGAGGAATCGTGGCGCTCGATTTCCTTTCAGGAAAGAAAATTAGGCATCACGTCACGTCATGTTAAAGAAAATTGGGCAACGTATGGAGAACTGAGCAATTTGACACTAGGTTCACTTCGCCTATGCCTATATGCGATATTTCGATATCTACTCAACATAAAATTCAGAGAACGCGACAACCCTAGATCAATGAATAGCTCTCCATATATAGATGGCAAACAAACAGTAAGGGAGTATGAGAAAATTTAAATGAATCTAACAATTTTATTGATACACTAATTTTGGACTAATCAAAGTAGGCAAATTGAATTTCTTTAATGATCGTCTTTTATTCGATTTTAAATCCTACCACTAAGAAGGTAGCTATTCACGGCGCAGGGGCGCAAGCGTACAACTTACACGGTAATTTTTGGGTTCGATTCCTTCCTGAGTATGATGAGTATGAGGCTGTCGTGGGCCAGGGGCACAAGAGTGTGACTGTTACGCGATGGTTGTGGGTTCTATGCCCACTGGAGGAAATGAAATATTTATTTAAATTTATATTTTTTATATTTTAAATTTATATTTGCTCTGGTTTCGAGGCAAGCGCGGCATTGAGTTCCGCCACTCAATAAGCAATGCCTCCAAAATTCAGCGGAAAGTGGGGAACGGAGTGTTTTAACACTAGCCTCTGCTTACCCTGCTGTGTGCGGGATACAGCGCGAAGCTGATTTTTTTTTATTTTTGATTTCTCCGTTCTTCCTAGCCATCGAGATATTGTGTGTTGAGTCATAAGTGGCAAACTTAGACGCTCAACGCCGCACTTTGTCTATGCATCAGAGTGATGAAATGGAAATAGAACCTGCAACTGCTGCGATGCGCCACAAACAAAAACACTAAAACCTACCCATTACATTACTGGCGCAAAAAATACTATTTTCATCATTGGATAGACGAGATAACCCTCACAATGCAGACAATGATCATTCAGACCCCATTTATAGCGGCATTAACCGAGGATTGATAGAGAGAGCTCATGTGGATTTAGAGCTTTACGTAAAAAATTATATTCGTATGAGAGTTAGCGTATTTTTAAAATTCAAACCTGGTTATCATTAGATATGACATAAAACGCTTTCCTGACAACGAATAATTATGATTGTCTAATCGATAACTATGATTATGACTATCTGACAGATAGTTATTTTTTTGTTTTTTCTTTTATCAGCTTCAAGCTGTATCCCGCACATAGAAGGGTAGGCAGGAGGAACGTAGTGTTCTAACACACTCCGTTCCCCACTTTCTGCCGGATACACGAGGCATTACTTCTTGAATTCTGGAGGCAGAACTCAACGTGATACTTTCCCTCAAAATGAAAAAAAAAATTTTTTTCCATTAAGTCTTTATTGCAACAACAAGTTTAGATCTTGCAAAATAAAATTTTACTTATTTAACTAAAAAAAACAATATATCTTACCTAACTTACAGTTACATCTGATACGCAATTAATCAATACCACTTGTCTTCCTTATAAAAGTCCAATCAATATTAGCGCAGTCTCTTTACAGCGTTCCCTTCACAAATGAGGGATTTTCTGTAAACCCGCGTCATTACCGGTCGGGATCAAGTTGTCCCATTTATGGGTATTTATGACACCATGGGGCGGATAATTGTTAAGTATTTTGTTATTTATTTGTTGAAGATTTTTATTAAAACAAACAACACAATACAATTATATTTTGTAGGTAAATTTAGACACATATTTTTTTTACTTAATATAAAATTTCTAAGAAAAATTAATAAATGTATGTATTTATTACAACTATAACCGAAGCGCTAAATTTATATTTTCATTTCTTCGCTCTGGTGTCGAGGCAAAGCGCGGCGTTGAGTTTCGCCACTTAACACGCAATGCCTCCAGTATTCGCGTGAAGCTGAAGAAGAATAACCGAAGCACTTGGATGAAATTATATTTTTTTGTGTAGTGCCAGTGTAGTATTTAGATAAACGTAAAAATAGACTCGAGCCCACGAAAACTGTCCAAACACTCATCTCCAACTAAACCATACCTTCGTGTCAAGCTACGAGTACGTCGAGACTCTTACAGGCTTCATACAAGCTTATTCATTTTATAGGCCAGTCGTCGGGCAGGGGCATAAGCTTGTGACTCTGCGCTCTGGTGTCGAGGCTTATCGCGGCGTTGAGTTCCACCACTCAACACGCAATGTCGCCAGAATTCCTTGGAAAGTGGGGAACGGGAGTTTCTTAATGGAAACGAACGGAGTGTGTTAACACTAAGTTCTTGGTTCCCTCTGCTTATCCTGCTATGAAGCGTGAAACTATATAAACTTGGTAATAATATGCACCTACATATTATTTACTACTGCGACAAAATGACCTCGAATAAAGAATCATATGAATAACTTTTCTTTCCTACTCTTCAGTTTATATTAAAAAAATCTGTCTAGAAAATGGTACATGGTAAAGAAAATCAATGTTTATATAATCACAAAGGGAATCCCCTAAAACCAGTGACAAATAAACCGCCAGGCGAGCAAGTACTACTTCACTCCGTTATAGTCTAAGGTCGTTACTCTTAAATAAGTAACAATCACTGTGGCCCCTCCACAGTAAGGCTGTAGGTAATACTTCAATATATTGCTGGATTTAAAGTGAATCTTATAATATTTTTTGTTACGGTTTTACATATTTTTTAGGGGAATGAAGAGAGAGTGTAGTAAAAAGTCACCTTTGCACGACGGCCTCTAAAGTGTTCGCTGTACCTAAGCTAAAACTATACTCGTGTTTAAATTGATAATTTTTTCTGTTTCCCTTATTTCATCTTCCCTGCCCACGCCGGTCGCTCTTCAGTTGTGATGTACATTCAACGGCGTTTATCTTGTTGCCTCGAGTGGGTATCGAACCCATAGCCGTCGCGGATGCTGTCGCACGCTTTTGGCCCTGCGCCACGACGCGCCGTCCTCGCGTGATTAATGCTCAGTTTTAAACTGTCAAAGTCACCCGCAATTAATAATGCACCCCTTAAGTGGCGTTAGCATATTGAAACCAGATAATCATTTTATTTTGCTCTCAGAGATGTCGATTAGTCTCTAACTAATATTAAATTGAAGCCACTCGAGTATAGAGTTTAAAAATTTCGTTAGTTCTTTCTTAGTCTCTGGTAAGTTTACAAAGCACGGCGTTGAACACAGCACATGCGACCGCCGCCACCTCCACGCGCGTTTAACCAAACATTTTTTTAGCTTCTTAATATTAGTTTAGATAGACAACCGTTGATTGCAATTCGAAGCATATCAACTGCGGTGCAGTAATGGCGGTTGTTATCAAAAATAAGGGGACTTCGAGTATTTACTACTACAAGTGTCAAGTTTCATCCTAGCTTATCATCATCCGGCGCGGGCGGGACGGAAATTGCCTACACGTCGAGGGCGGCGTAACGGCATAATGAAAAATATGTATTTTTTTCACGCATTTCCTACATAAGTAGGTACAACGGACCCGGCGGCGGCGTCTCGCGGTTAGCGCTAAGAAGATTCGTCTCCGCGTTCAAACAAAATGTTACAGCTGGAGCGTAACGTCAGATATACTTACAATCATAGTAAAGGCTGCCGACGCCCGACGTCAGCTTGGGCGTGCTTTGTCCGGACAGAGACGCCATTCTCTCTCCCTGCAGACAAACAGACAGACGTATAATATAAAAGATTTTTTAAAAAACAATAAAAAACAAGAAATTTGGCAACACATAAAAGCTAAAAGTCAGTACTTTATAGGGGATATTTTTAATCTGTCCTTCAAGCTTACCTAAATAAGTATTTAGTTATTTCTTGACTTAATATAATATTTTAACAGATAAGCGCCCATCATTTGATAATATAAACAATGTGGTCAACGACCTCTGTAAAATACTCAAAATATTAAATTCCAAAGTCTACTTTTCCAATCAAATGATGCGCGATATATCCGTTAAAGAAAGTTTTATTTAAAATACTTATTAGGTGTAGGTAGGTATATATCTGCGATCACGAAAATCAAAGAACTGTCTTAAAACACCTTGAATCATTTAATTGGTATGACTGAATTAAAAAATATTATTTATTTTATATTCTAGAAGCTCATGCAAAAGTAAAGGCGTCACAGTATTACGCAACATGCGAACATAAAATGAAAACAAGATGGCGGCGGAAATCAATAATCACAAAATGGCGGCTAACGAACGAACCAACTGGATGTGTTCTGCTATTTGCTTGCAGTAGGAAAAAAAGCCGTCCAAAGTTAGCTTGGACATTGCTAACTTTTAATTTACGTCTGTAAAAAAAAAGAAATATGTTAATTCTAATTAATTATCTATGGTTCCTTTTGTTTCATAGATTTGTTTGCTTCAACAGAGAATAAAAGAACGGCTGATTTTTTTTTACATTAGCTATTTTTATTATAGATTAGATATATTCTTTTTGGATGGTTTATGATGGTTCATTTTTCTTTTTTTTTTCTGTGGTCTAATGGTCGACATGAATGATAAGAAATGATAAAATAAATCTACACGTAAGCTATAGAACATTCGTTTAATACTAACCTTTTAGACCGTCGCTTTGAAAATTATATATTTTGGGTATTTATCACTATTTATAGGATATGTTTTTGGTGGAAAAACAAATAATTATGTGGCAGAGAGGATCGTTGATAAATTTGAAGGGATTTTCGCGAAATTTCTGAATTATATGTCTCATATATGAAATGGATTTATTAGTTTTGTAATAAATATGATATTTATGTGGCGAGTGCCACGTTTCGAGCGTCGACTGGTGACTGAAGCTGAAATTCTGGGATACCTAGGGTATGAAACGCGCATGCGCATTGCAAAGGTCGTAGGGTAGCAGTAGGGGGTAGCAGTAGGGGGTAGGAGATACGAATCAGGTCAACCCCCATTTCGGGATCGATTTTGGTCGAACAAAAACGGTACATATCTAGATATGAAATTGGTGAAACGAGGATAGATGGTAATCTTCCTGATAAGTACTTTTGTTGGGCTCGTCATACTTCGTCTTACTTGGCCGATTTCATCTTTTAATTTGTTGACTATTATCTGTGTAGGTAGGTACCTACTGTGATACGAAAATTGACAAAGCTCTGCTTTCAATTGAAAATATATTTAGTATTTTGTAATTTGGTACGAAATAAGATTTGCGTCACTCTTTTCGCAAACCCCCCCCCCCCCCCACTATTTTGAAAACATTAAATGTTGACGGATCGCGTTGTGTGTTACCATACCGCACGTACTCCACTCATCGAACCCACAACTGTCGCTTCTTTTGGATTAAAAAAAAACCTATTCATTTATTATTTTTTATCTTTATCTATACCTACTATAAAACAGTAAAAATATTTTGTATGTACATTTAGTATTTTTGACTTAAATGGATAGAGGGGCACTTAAAAACAATAATAAAAGAAAAATATATTTTTTTAACTTCTTGTCTGTCTGTCTGTCTATACGTATGGTCACGTTTACCTCCGAAAGTACTAAACCAATTTACTTAAAACTTTCACCAATTGCTTTGTTTTAACTTGATTTAACATCTAAAGTTTGTTCCATCAAAATCGGTTCATTAAAAAAAAGTTATCGGTATTTGAATGAACTCAAGGCATGAGTTTGCCTGCGAATATATAGCAATTTATATCTATATTTGTACTTTTAATAAATCTCTTTTTGTTTGTAATAAATCTATATTTTTCAGACTTTCAAAATGACGAATATTATAAATCCTAATCCAAATCAATAATTCAACATTTAACTCTGTTTATTAAATGAATAATCATGTAGTTTAAGCGGGCGAAGCCGCAGGGGAAGCATTTTTGTCCGCATAATATTGTTAGCACAGGGAAGTAAAATTCTAGTGTTAAAAGTTGAAGTTTTCCATTTTCTAGTTGTGAGATATAAAATGGAAATTTGTTTTTCAAACTATTTGTGAGATATTGCGTGTTTTAAGGTAGGTGGGTAGGCCTACTAAACAACGCGCTTCACGCTAGTAATACGAGTCTGCCGTGGTGCATTGTGACAGCGTGTAAACCTTGTTCTACAGAGGGATTGACTAATTTATTTCATTTATTTATTTATTCATTTTCGAACTCTGGTAAATGCAATCGAACATGGACCCTAGGCTTCCTCCACCTACCACGCTAAGACCAAGAATAGATAGAGAAAAGAATATAATTTTCCACAGAACCAAAAAAGAAAATACACAATAGAGGTCACAAAAGGTTACGCAGCCCTACACGACAGCCCACGCCGCGAGCAACCTCTCCCTCGCGACTCCTACGCTACAGCTTCTTTGTTTCATTCGGCATGGATGCTCACTAGCCCCCGCTTTGCATGACTGTTGACAAGAGTAATAGACCCTATGTACGAGATAAACATATAAACAGATAAACATTTAATAAATTGCAAGTCTGACGTAGATCTTTTCGATGTACCTACATTTAATATAAACTAAAGCATTCCACGATAAATTCAACACAAAGAATTTCTCAATACGAACTAGTACTTTCCGAGATTAGGGTGTTGTATAAAGTGTAAACTTAAATTTATAGTTTTATAAGAAAATCTGAGCTAGAATCTAGTGTTTTTATAGTAATATCAATGTTCTAAAGGTCAAAGCTGTATTCAAAGGCTGCCCACGCTCTTGTATTCAGCGGCCCCCATCATGCGCATCGCTCTGTGAGCGTAGGCGTAGCATGGTGATCCGCGTTTACAGAGGGTGGAGGGCACCTGGTGCTAAAATACTCCGTTATTCACTTTTTGCCCAATATTCGAGACACTGCGTGTTGAGTTAACTTAACGCCTTTGTCGTTTAATACGAGAACCGTTCGTAGCACAGTGGGACGCTCCCATACAAAAGTCGTAATTTCAAAGTTCTGTTTGTTTTATGTACCTATCTACTAGAACCGTTTATTAATCAATGCCAGGAAGTGTTCCCTCCCACTCACTTTACTGAATGTCTCGGAGCCATACAACCATACAGCACGTCAAGTGTGCACGTCAACTATATCTAAAGAACTGTTTGACGAAGCTTAAGAACTTCTGCAGTCCTCGAACAAATTCTTTGTTGATGTTGATGGTTATTAATTATCAACACAACTTTTTCTATTTAAAAGCCTAGATTTAGTGTACTTAAGCTACTTTTCATCTATATATGAACTTGTCCTCACTGACTGAGGTAAGACGCACGCACAGCCGTAACCGCTGTGCGTAGAAACTTGAAATTTGGACAGATGTTTACTTTCGTAATCTGAACATCCACTAAGAAGGAAGGAAACACCATAAAGGGGTGAAATAGGAGTTGGATGTTTGTATGGATTTTTTTTTTAAATCGCCACCGATTTTGATAAAATTTGAAATTCAGACTCTTATATAGATTTCATTCAACACGTGTTTTATTGTTTATTATAATTCACTCCTAAGGGTACAAGTAAGCAGTTAGACGTATAAAAGCACGGCATTGAGTTCCGCCAATCAACAGCAAGCAAGGATTGCTCGGGAAATCGAACCCAACCGTAGCGCTTATAGTCAGATACTAATTACTGGGTCATGGTAGCTTTTGTAGTATAAAAGACAATATTTTATTTTGTGGTTTTAATATATTTTATATTTAATGTATTGAAAGGCTGCCCTAGTTATCATAACAACGGAGTCATTCTACTGCATTTTTAACATACTAGCAGTTTTTTTTTGGCTTCGCCTGAGGCTGAATATATATCTTTTTCATAATCTAATAAATTGCAACGTATTTTACTTCACACCCACGAGATAAGTTAAACAAAAAAACATTTAAACGTGAACCTAATATTTATTGTAAATATACATAATAGTGGTATAGTAGGTACATATATGAGTACCTATATAAAGGCAAAAGCAGCAACATCCATCCAAGTGTAATATGTAGAGTAGCGGCGACACTAACAGATTACATTTATAGTTCATTTAAAAAAAAATTGGGTGTTAGTGCTTTAGCTTTTATATGACACAATCAACTAAACATTGTGAATTCAGGGTGAGGGGTGAGAGGGGACTCTGCGACATGTGTGATAAAGTGTGAGGATATAACAGGAGGTACTTGCGCGTGATCCTTATTAAATATACTAAAATCTAAATACGAACATTCAACAAGAGCTCATAACCGTAACATTATATTAAATATATCTACCTCTACACAAAGTTACTGCGGCCACCCGGTCCCATCCTCTCCCACCACCCCCCCCGGCCACCCTCTACTCTCCGTCGTCTCCGGGGCGTGTGCCGTCAGTGGGCGGGCCACGCCCTGAAACCTCCCAGTGTGTAGAAGCAGCTATAGAAGTAGGTTCATATATTAAAGAAATGGTCGAATTAGGTAGTAATGTTAGTGAAACAAAGGAATTTCGTATTTTTTGTGTTTGTATGTTTGACCATGTACCTATATGAGATGATTCTTTTTGATCTAATCAAGGTATTTTAGGAAATTATAATATTAAATATTTCGTTCCATCCCGGGCCTCAGCTAAAAACATTAATGTGACAAAATAAAATTAAATAGTATATTTTTACGTCGGTTTTTTTATTTCTCACTAAACTGGAGCGAAAACTGTCTTAATATTAGGTTCCCTCTCTCTAAGGCGTAAAGTTGCAGACAGGTGTTCTTTTCCAGCTTCACGCTGTATCTATCCCGCATAGAACAGGGTCCGCAGACAGACGATACCCAGTATTCCCCCCTAGTATTCCCCACTCTCCGTCGTCATCCGGCAGAACATCCGGTTAGAATATAGTCTAAACTTGTAAATAATTCCAAGGTATGAAGGTAAATATCCACTAAAAACGCCATGTCTCGTAAATCCGACGAAAAGTGGGGAGCGGAATGTCTTAATACTATGTTTCCTCCGCCTGCCTGTGCCTTGCCAGTTGCGGGCAAAAGTTATAAAAATGAATGGTTTAGGTTCTATTCTATTTTTGTAATATAATATGTTCACACACACACACACACACACACACACAGGCAGCGACCAGTTACAATGTGTACGTGTATTACTTGTTTCCTAGTATCGTCAATATTTCCACAGCGTGAGGGTACTTTACTAATTGTATGTATCTTATAGTGTGAGCTGTCGTTACTATTTGTTTCTTGAAGTTGCTACGTGGTGAGGAACTGAGCAGTCGGTTAGTTCAATAACCCCTCCAAATGTAAGTAGTCTTATCTAATATAGTATTAATTAGTCTTTTTACCCATTAACATACTTCGATGAGTAGGTACTGTGTAGTTGATCGATGCTTAGTCACCTTATCGCCAGATATTCTATTGCAAGGTGAAATACGATATTTTTGTTTGTTCCTTTAGCACATAGTAGGGTAGGCAGAGGGGACCTAGTGTTAAGACATTCCGTTGCCATTAATACACTTCCCCACGCACTTTCCCCACTTTCCGCCGCAACATTGGCATTTGTAGCCTATACAAGTAAAAACTCTAAACATATGGTAGGAGAGCTTCGACAGTTGTCAAGAAGCGCGAGATCAAATCCCATTAAAATGTTTAATACTTTATAAGTTTTTCGCAAAATTAGCAACACTTCAGTAGGGTCAGTTTGTATTGATACGTTATCGTAAAAGCTTGTCAGTGAATAAAGCTCTGTCAATATCGGCTTATCTGTATTAAGTATACTACAGAGTAATGTATGCATGTGCTTTACTGCATTGTACACCTCCTGCGGGACCATCCCTACATGCTACAGGCAACAGTAGCCAGTAGCTGGGCAGGTGGCTATTGACTCTCATTTCCTTGGTTCAATTATAAATAAAATCAATTAAAAAACATTTATAAAACTCTTCCGTTTAGTCTTCCAGTGACTGACCATTCATTCGACACGCACTATTTTGCAATAAATATTATGAAAAGCTACAAAACAATATTTTTATAGTTTTTGAATAAAATGCTCTGTGTGACATTAATCTTCAGATATTCAATTGACGCAAGTACGAGTAAGTGGGTACATCAACAGTGGTGTTGTTTGCATTCATCGTCCGTCGGTCCGTCGCCGCCGACTCAGTACACCACTTTTGAATGTAAGTTCATTTTTTGTTCAATATCATTTTATCACTTTTCTAACACCTGCAAGCATTTTTTCTGTTTCATTTGCATAGGCTACATTCACTCTGTTGCATCTTCAGTGTCATATATTTATCAGCAACAGCGGGAACCTGGGAACGTAATCTAATCTTAACACTAAAACACTCCGTTCCCCACTTCCCGGCGAATTATGAAGGCATACGCAATGAGCTGCAGACTTCGACGCTGGTCGCTGCGCTTTGCCTCGTTACCAGAGTTCGTTCGTTTTTTCATACATATTTAAGCTGCACCAAGACATCAAATAAGTATGTTAACATATTTATTTCATTTATTGCCAACGAATGCAGTTGAATAATCGCCATCGCCATGCCCCCATGCCGCCATGCTGTGAGAAATGCCTGAGACGTTTGAATTAGAGTTGCCATTTCTTAGTCTGTCAAAGGAATAACGTTTTTGAGCCTGTACCTAATAATATTTTATTAAGTAAGACATTGATTTATTTTGCAACAAAATATCATATTAGAGTAAAACTGACAATATCAAAGATTGTTTATTCTCGTAGGTATTGTACAAAACATATTTTTGTGTGTTTAGTTGCTTATCCGCTATGATTGGAAGTAATTAGTTATCTAGCTATAATTGTGTGATCCACGCGAGCGAGCCATTATTCACTTTTAGCGGGATACGCATAGAACAAAGCTTATATTATTACTACTAAATCCGGGACATCATCAATTTTAGTAAAATCCGGTAAATATTCAGATTGATGGTAACTTTACGTTACATTGATGTTACTGCCCAGGCAGGCAGGCAGGGTTCATTCGAAATAGTTCTATATATACTAATTTACTATGTTTCCTGTTATACATTTTTTTTCAATCTTTGTGGAACTGTGGGGGTTCCTTATTGGGTGAGCCATCCTTATTTTATGTGTTTTGTGTTTTGCTTAGGACACGCTTGCAGTTTGACTTTAGTTTTCAATGTAGGTATAGACAAGGTCTTTAAAGTGATCATGTTTTTAGAATAGAAAAGTACTTCGGATTACTATATAAAACATGAAATTCCAGCGGGCGATGCCGGGAGCTAGCTAGTTTAAAATAAAATTATTCTCGCGAGCGGGATCGAACCCACGACAAAAATTGAATGTTAATCTATAAACTATACAAAGTACCTAGTACAGAAAGATACGTGATAGATACGTGTACATAGGGGCTTATGTATCGAAAGCCTCGATCAATACTGTGGACGCTGTCTCTCTCTGGCACATATTCATTTGTACCTGTCTCTTTTCAACAAACGGACTGCCATTAAAGCCTTTTTTTATACGAATAATGCACAGCATTTGCGACTCTGTGCTTTTATAAATAAAACGTATATTGTATTGGAATTGAATTTTACAAAGTATTCGCTACAAAATGCAAAACTATAACTAGCTTTATGTATGCGGTTCATTTTATATTCACCATTTTTGTTATTTCTTGTGAGAAAAATATATATAATTAAAATTTTAAACTTTTTATAATAATAAGACAATAGAAGTTAAAACAAATTATTTCAAGTAAAAACAACAATAATTTAAATTTTCCTTGTTTGTGGTTTTTTATGAAAAAGTTATGCACTAAGATACGGCTTATAATATTTTATCAAAAATACCATATCCGTGATAAGAGACAGGGAGAGAGGGAGAGACCTTCGAGAACTTAGTGTCAATGATATTGGATAGAAAGGCCAAGTAAAATGCACCAGGTCCAGCCGGGGGGATGGATGCAGAGATCGATGACAGTGGACGAGGCGAAACAGGTATACAGAGACCGCAGCATTTGTCGGTATAGCCCGTTAAGCGAGAAGCTAACAAATCAATGTCAGTCTGTATGTCTCTCTGCCACTTGCAATTCTTCCAAGGTATCTATACCAACAACATACAATTATAAACACCAATTAAAAAAGAGTAGTAATTTGTCTATTGCAAAGAAATATAAAAGACCAAATCTCTTTTTTTAAATTCTGATATACACTTCCCTGGTGGTCGAACCTACGACTATCACGTGTACCTACAGAGTTTCAGATACACCACCACGCCACGCCACCACGACGTCTTCAATATTTTCGTTTTAAAGCACTTTTATTAGGTCTATCCGAGATCTCGCAACGCCATTTTAACTCATTTCCTGTCTTCATATTTGCTTTGATTAACATTTAGGATTAAAATTTGAGACGACATCGAAACTTGCCGTGTTGAGTGGCTGAGCTCAACGCCGTGCATTGTTTTGTTACGGTCAGACTAATATTTAGATCTAAAACCAAGAAATATAATAAATAGATATAAAATGTTGTAAAAGTTTGTTATGGAACTAATCTTATAGCTTTCTGTCATAAACTCGGCTTGTTAAGAAAACTTTGACAATATCCGAAGTTGCTAGCAGTGGAGTTGTGATATACAACGAAAGGAACTGATGAAAATTTATTTAAAATTAAGTTTATTAAATATATTTAGTAGTACCTACATATATACGTAGATACATACATACATACATACCTCTGCCGCCTCGTACACTGTCATCAACCTCTTCATACATGCCCTCGCGTTTTAAGCTAAGATATGTTGTACAAATGTTAAGACCATAGACAGCGCAATTTAAATATTTGTCGGAATTTACCATGACTGGAGATTCCTCGAATTTACTTTTATTGATAGTACAGACTTAGAACCCCGAAATTTTTGAGGGTAAGTTGGCCTGGTTCTCCAAATGACCAGTAAACTAGACTTCATTCGATATGTCAATCCCACGAATATTACTATTACTCAATATTAGTATGACATTTAGACGCTAAAAAGAATGGGGTCTTTTTCGCGATAAACGGGCAAAGTTGTGCCTTTTAGGGGTTAAATTTGACAATGGCATGCCCATCGTCCGTCCGGTAAGTCAGAAACACCAAGAGGCCACCAACACGGTGATCGTGCCGAAAACCAAGGTTTTTTTAAGATAACCAAGGAGCTGGGTGATTATGACGCGTTCCATCTCATTAGATAGTAAGGAGATGATAATAAAAGTTAATCGATACGACGATAAAAGGTCTGGTGGAGTTCCGCCACTTAACAAACAATGCCTCCAGAATTCGGCGGAAATGGGAAACGAAATGTTCGGCGGAAAGTGGAAAACGAAAGTCTTAAAAGGAACTGAGTGCCTCTAGGGTCGCTAGGGTCCCTCTGCCTTCTCAGTTGAGCAGTGTATGTGTTAATACACTTGTTATTCCAAGAAGGCTAATAAGAGGACTGTATTCATTATTCACTCCCTCGTCAAAGAAGTAACTCTTACATAATTTTAATAAACATCGAGATGAGCATCCTAAGAAAACTATTCAGAATATTTCTTAACAAAGACAAAAGCAAAAACATCAGAAAATTTTGCATCAAAATAGTACATTAAAACTACCCCTAATGATAATGTAAGAATCATCCCTTTGTTTCAGATGCGAGTCAAAACGTTTCTCACCCTCTTGGGCGTTGCCTTGTCACAAGCACCCTGTATCTGTGTCGACCAATCAGGCTCCGAGGGGAATCCCCAGCCAATGAGCGTGCGAGAGAGACAGAACACACCGGAAGTAGTATTACAATTGAAGTACGATGGAGGGGAACTGAATAAGATATACCTCACTCAGTTTCGTAAGGATAGCAACCCTCAAAGTCCGACAGTCCCCGCGCGTGCGAGCTTGTGTGCGGACCTGTGTCACTCAGGTGTTTTGTTTTTTTTTCTGTTTCTTTTTCTTCTTTTGTTTAGTGTCTGTGACCATGACGGTTAAGGTATGTAAAATATTTTTGTAAATCTTACTGCATATTTTAAGTAGACTTTCTTACATCGTCATTTCTTACAACTGATTTGGTATAACTGACGCTCAAGTAATATAATTAATTCAGCTTCACGCTGTATCCCGCACACAGCAGGGTAAGCAGAGAAAACCTAGTGTTAAGACATTCCGTTCCCCACTTTCTGCCGAATTCTGGAGGCAATGCGTGTTGAGTGGCAGAACTCAACGCCGCGCTTTGCCTCGACACCAGAGCGAAGAAATGGAAATATTAATATATGTAAATAAATATTTCACTTCGCCCGCGGCTTTGCCCGCCTGAACTACGTGGTTATTCATTTACCTAATAAACAGAATTGACTGACAGTCATATGTGTTGATGTCAATGAATAATTCAATTTACTCGTTCAGAAACAGCTTTAAATGTTGAATTATTGATTTGGATAAGAATTTATAATATTCTTTATAAAATAACTAACTAATAAGTAATGATCTCATATTACAAAACATACCCAAATCGAATAATCCAATATCGAAATCGAATCCAAAATATTTAATTGAGAACTTCCTTCTTCTTTGAAAGTAAGTTTAAAATACAGATTAATGACAAAAAGATACAGATTTATAATAAGTGTTAGAATAGATATGGATTGCTTTATATTTGCAGGCAAATTCGTGCCATGAGTTCATTCAAATGACTATAACTTTTTTTTAATGAACCGATTTTGATGAAACAAACTTTAGATGTTAAGGTGGAAGAAATTGGTGAAAGTTTTACGTAAATCGGTTCAGTACTATTAGAGATTAGCGTGATCATACATACATACAAACAGACAAGAAATCTGCCAGTCCGCAAGTCCCCCTCGGGCCGGTATCCGTAACAGGATTTCCTCACGATAAAAACTGTAAGGTGCACTATCTCTGGTGTTAATATTAGGAACATCACCAATTTTGGTAAAATCATTAATGTTTTTTTGACATGCGTAACTTTGTAAAAATGTGTTGACATGCAACTGTTAATACATTAATTATTTCAAACTTTTGTCTTAATAAATTATTTTAGGTTGAAAAGAAGACGTAATATGCATATTTCGAATAAAACTATTTAATTTTCACTTATAGCTTTGTAACCTCAAAAAACATATCAAAATATCACAGGGTTCATATCATGAATAATATAATGAATGTGGTTTTTATTTACACACACTTCATTTCCTCAAATGGGAATAGAACCTGCAACCTAACGCGTTTACAATCGCACGCTGGTGCCCTTGTGCCACGAGTGGCCTCGGGACGATTTTTATTTATCTGTTATTTTTCTTTATAAGGTCTTGGAGGATCCACATGTGGTAGAACTTGCCAAGACATGTTACCCATTGGCCTGAAGTCCGCGCTGATGAACACCAACGAAACCGAGGTGGAGTACGGACAGCCCAGGGTCCAAGTGTGCCCTACGCTGTGTGGCAATGGACTGGGTAAGAAATATGAAGGTTTCTTCGTTTTTCAATTACTCTTATCTTTTGTACGAAAACAACTTCCACGGAAGAACAACAAAACATTTTTTTTTAATTCCTTCAAATGTTATTAAAAAAAACCATAATTAAACCCTACTGTTACCTACTATGTTTAAGAAAGCACACTGTTTGATTCTACCGTCCGTACCGGAAGAAGCAGTGCCAACATAACTTTACTAATATTCGATTAAATAGAAATGTGTTGGCTTGGTACCAGAACAAATGAAAATATTAAAAAGAAATGAAGCGGTTGTTATACTTTTTTTAATTTGTTGTTTGTAACTAGGACAACCGTTATGCAACTGTAAAAGCGAAGCACCCACTGAGGACGTCGATTGGAACTCTGTTTGTGGAACTTTTTGCGAAACGGACAAATATGTAGTGAATGGTATATATTTACTTACTCTGTATCTCTTATATAGAAAGTAAGGCGGGGACGAATTATTTAAGACTCGTCAATCACGCGTTAAGTAGTGGAACTTAACGCCGCCCTTTTTCATATTAAGGCACGGAAGTGAAAGCAATTCTGAAAATAAATTATTACTTCATACTATTGTATGTATAAATAAATAACTTCAATCTGCTATGGCTAAATGAGACCAGTGAATGGAATTTAAATGTAAATGAAAACCCATAATTAATTTCGCTTTACCAGGTTGCCCGCCGTGTGTCGAAACTACAACTCAGCCTCTGCAACTAGCAACTGAATACCGCGCTCTCAACACAGTGGAAGGGTGGCAGTCCTGGTGCAATGTGCAATGCAGGCAGGGCCAGGGTGGTACCGCATGTAACTGCGATAGACCACCTTTCCTGTAACGATAAGACCAAGAAGACCAAAAAGACCAAAAGACCAGGCGACCGTATGAAAGGATCATGTATACTGAAAAACCCGAGCGTCAAGAGTGTTTGATTTCATTCACTTCGTAAAATTATTTGTTTTCTTCCAAATTATTCTTATAAACCTTGTGAGCATACATATTGTATAAACTTAAAGTAACTCTATTTAAAATATACATGATCAAATATCGTTGACTAAGGTAAGTTTATCTATTCGTACTTCGTAGTGTTCCACTTGTATGTATATTATAAAATTATTATAAGTTTTAATACTAGCGGATAAGTTCATGGCATATAGTTTTTTAGCTTTCAAATATAGCGATCTTCGGATATTTTTATAATAAAAAATGATATTGCTGTCTTTTGCATTTCTTGATAGAGAAAGACAGACATATTTTCTTTTATTAGCTTTAAAATAAGTTTTCTAACGTGTGTATATTGAGAAAGGACCTGTGCGAGAGACAATACTAAAAACTAAGTTAGACTAGAAATAACTATAGTTATTTCGGATAATAATATTTAATCTTAGATGTTTTTCAGTTATTAAAATATTTTCATTTATTTTTATTTATTTTATTTTCCTTTAAACCTACCAGTCAATTACTGTCGGAGACCTAAGGAGACGAGTGTCTGTACGAAAAACTAAATAACACCTCGACGGTCAAGGACAAATTAATTTGACTCCCTAAATTTTTCAATTTAAAATATTTGTGACGTCAGTCGTCGTGTAGGCGGAACTGAGAAAATGTAGAAAAAAAGTACTTGTAAATATGTAAATAGAAAAAAATTCTTTGATTCATGTATCACAATTCAAAATTCCCTTCTATAAAATTGTATAAATATCAAAAAAACTCACATTTCAAAGTGGTCTTCGTCGCCGCAAACACTGAACGTATTCTAAATTAGTGACTTTAATTAAAGATGCTCAGAGACATACTAATTAATACAAGTGCAAGGTTTTATTTATTTACGTTTTTTTATTTTAAAAATGTCAAAGAAGTATAAGTGACCGTAACACTAAGTGTTGCTGATTGATAGTCGGCTATCGATATTCTATCGATAATTGTCCGATAGTAGGACTATCGATATTTTAATCGATAGTATCGAAACTGTCGATAGTTCAAAAGAGTACAATACTATCGGACAAATGCAATACTATCGATACTATCGATGGTATCGTATCTCCCAGACAGAAAGATGTCGATACTATCGACTATTGAATTTCTTGGAAACGATAGTCGATAGTATCGATACTATCGATTATTGTAAACTATCGATGGTATGCTAAGTTGCGATAGTATCGTTTACTATTTTCATTTACAGTAACCAATCATCATAGTATTAGAAACGAAGTTGAAGTACCCAATTATACTTCGGTATTAAGTAATCTTTTCACCAAAATATGAAAAAACAAAAGAAATGTAACAAAAATGTTTCTTGTTCTTGTTCATTTCATCTTGTAGCTATACTTAAGAATCATATTCAATACTGTCGCGAATTAGCATACAATCGATAGTCCAAAACAATCGATAGTATCGATACTGTCAAAAATATCGATACTATCGATTGTCCTATCGATCGCATAGGCTTTTTTAGATTAAAACTATCGATTGCGAAACAATCGATAGTTTGGCAACGCTATAACACTTGAGTGCCATGTTGCCCGCTACTGTAGCAGTCGCGCGTTACAGTTCTGTCACTTCTTCATTCTGTGTAATACAAACATACAATAAGTACACATGTCAGCATGTCCGCATGTCCGCTGTCCATTTACACTCAAAATGTAACAAAAAAAGATCGTATGTTCAATAACAAGTGGTTCTCGTTTTAATTAATTTACGCGGAAGTCGTTTAGTTGTAA
Source organism: Heliconius melpomene rosina (assembly GCF_056956725.1). Taxonomy (NCBI): domain Eukaryota; kingdom Metazoa; phylum Arthropoda; class Insecta; order Lepidoptera; family Nymphalidae; genus Heliconius; species Heliconius melpomene. The sequence continues at coordinate 70,624 of NC_140395.1, read as the reverse complement.
TAAAATGTAAACTTCCAAGTCGGTACATGTTGTATAGTTGTCGTAGTTGTAATGTTAGCAAGTAAGTAGTTATTAAACAACCAAGAATTATCACAACAAACAATATCACGAAAGTCTTCCAATAGGTAAGTTGTTAGTCGTAACTGTTTAAATAGTAAGTAAATAAGTTACACATAAATATATTATATTAAAATTGATATTTGGAATGTGTAAGTTTGTTATTATTTAAATATTATATCGTAGTTAAATTAGGATGTCAATGTTATATTTTTTTATATAAACGACAAAAAAACGTTTTCAATACATTTCAATTGTTTTTTTAATTTTATATTAACGCGGAGATATTTTACGTTTTATTTTGTCGACTTCTAAGTACTTATGAATACTTGAATGAATTATAAAAAATATATCTAATAATTAATTAAAAAAAAACGTGCCGGACCTTCTAAGTGCAAAAATACGTTTTAACTATGGACATTGGACACAGGCACTCGCTTGTGCGCTTACAGGCTGATTAGAGAGATACTTCAAGTAGTTATATATTTTCAAAAAAATCCAAACATTGCAATTTCAAGGTCCCGCACTAAAACCGACGATATTTAAAAAATATTACATAGATTTTTTATGTATTTTAGATGTTATTATAAAGCGCGCTTCGTGTAGGTAAGTAGGCACGTCCATTGAAGCATTGTGCTTCAATCATTCATTCATTCATTTATCTCAAAGTTAAATTCATAATAGACACTTAGTCTAGTTTAGTTTTCTAAATTTTAAGATTTTTGTAATCTTTATTTTATTTAAATAGAATGTAGCAAGTGTGCATGTAACAAAAGAATGGTAAATAAGTAAATATTTATGTATTACAAGAGTGAGTGTTATAACTTGAAAGAGGTAGAAGAACACCTCCTATGACCTTCAAGAACACAGTATCGATGATACTGGTAGAAGAGGGTGACGTTAATAGCACGAGGACTCCGGAGAGGCCGGAAGCATGACGAGGGCGATGACAGTGGCCGAGGTGAAAGAGGTAAGGAGGTATTCCATTAGATATAAATATAGATAAAAGATGACTATGTATTTATCAAATCCATATCAAGTTTTAAGGTTAAAGTTAAATTAATAAACTAGGTATATATATATGTAAGTATATCGTAGTAGTATCTCCATAAATGCATTTTTATGATCTGCAATTGAAAAATGCAAGGTTTCGCTGTTTCAAACGTAATTTTACACATTACATGTAAGCATGTTTTGGCATTTCTTCACCCGCACTTAGGGCCCTTACCTACGTATAAGCGCTCAACGGTTATTGAATTGTCTTTGAATTAAAAGTAACTTTTATTGATGTCTTCCAAATGAAACATACCTAGTTATTGTGTATGACTGTATGCCGTAATACAAGTCGCCTAGTCCGGCAACAGTGGCATCCACTAAAATTGTATTTAATGCTGCTATGGGGCAGTGCTTCAGATATAAATTCTATATTTATTCTCCAAAAAAGAGCCGTGAGATATATTTATAAACTAAGAGCGCGAGAATCTTTGCGAGATACTTTCAAAGAAGCAGGTTTTCTTACAGTTGCTTTCCAATTTGTATATTATAATATTATGTTTGTCCGACAAAATATAAACTGTTATAGTAAAAATAGCGATAGTCATACGATAGGAACGAGAAATAAACATAAGCTTGTTACGCCAACTTTTCGCTTCCAAAAAGTTAATAAATCTTGTATGGGTCTGAGCATACGTGTATAACCTAGCCTAGAATACACTGCGGAATTTTATTATCGAGGTGTATTCTAGGTTTGCCACTTCCAAAATTTAAAGTATTTGTAAAAAAAGTTCTGACAAGTAAAGCGTATTACACTGTACAAGAATATTTAGAGGATAAATATGTATGGAATTAATATCTATTGAATGTAATGCAGGATAGCTGCCAGCTAATGTAATAGATTGTACCATTGTCTTTGAAAAGAGCAACTGTTGAGTTTCTTGCCGGCTCTTCTCAGCAGAACTGCCTTCCGAACCGGTGGTAGCTTTTTGCTTATATGTTCATTCGACGTATGAGTCAGACTATTTGAATAAAGAATATTTTGAATTGAATTGAATTGCACTAAATTTATAGTTAACCTATCCTAAGTTACCAGGTACTTAAGAAACTGTAAATGCTGATAAATAAAATAAACAATTTATAAGGTATAGTATAAGTATTAAGGAAAATTGTTCGTTGACTTTTAACTATTTAAAAAAAAGTGCACATGAGCAGCATCTTTACTAGAACAGTATTTAATAATGTTTAATTCTTATTTTATAGTGTTCATTTTTTCACGCTTAACATGTATAAAATTTTTCTTAAAATAATTAATTTCGTCTAGAAATTAGAATGAAATAAATAATTAGAATAAAGAATGAAATAAATTCAGTAATTAACCAATACAAATTTAGTGCACGTAATTGTCATGAATAGCCTACGGCTCAAATCTGTTGTGCCTATGAAATTAGGCAGTCTATTTATTATGACCCCCTTTTTCATGGAGCTGGAAAATAATAAAAATGGTGTTATATCAACATTGTAAATATATGCAATAGCGCTTCTTTATATTATAATTAATAATGGGTTAAGAACATTTTCATTTTAACATCGGCATATATATTTCCAGTCGACTAATGATCAAATATACCTACATTATGGAAGAAATTGTTTTAAAAAGGATTATAACGTTTTTGTCGATGTTATTATTTGATCTGTGATATTCTGTTATTGATGTTAGTGTTAGATTTAGAGGATAGAAATAAAATGTTCGAAAATATAATGGTTTTATTTTGTTCAAGTTATTTATTTATAGACACTTTTTTCAATCTTTTTCATATGGCATTATGAGATTATTATCCTTACCTCTACCCTTCATATTTAGTACTGAATTACAGTCAATAACTCAATATATACCAAGCAAGCTAGCAAGTAGTAGAAATATAGTCGCTTGTAATTGACATGCGAGTAGGGGAATTGTGCTCAAGATGGCATACTATGATAAGATGACACACTACCAATATTGATGAAACTATTAGCGCTAAGTGCGATCTTGTGACGTTTTAGAGAGTGTCTGTAGATGCAGCTAGTGCTTAAATTCAGTATGGCTGAAAGTGAATGCAGATGGGCAAGTAATTCATGTTTTCGTTATTTTCAATTGCACCAAATTTTTCTTTCGCTTCTGCTTGATGGTGAAAAGACATGTAAAATAAAGATTTCCAATTTGAACTAATTATAAATGTAAAATAGGATTATTATATGACACAACTAACGTTAAAAGCGCATCCTAACCTATAACCTTTTGTCACAACGGTTAAAATTAAATTCATATATCTATTGGGTAAGATGACATACAAAACGTGAGTATAAGATGGCATACTATGTTACCCTTATAAATAGAATCGATGTATTTTTTGCTTTACCTATAAAATGCCTGGCAATTACAAACGAATATATATTGGTCACAAGAAGACACGGATAAGGCTGCTAGAGCAAGGGCATTCAATAGCCGCAAGTGACGAAGCTTATTTCCCTTTTGGAAAAGGAAGTGACTGATAACGGAATCCAACCTCATAAAATTTGCAATATGTATGAATCTGGCCTTAATACTGTTTAAAAGCCCCCCAGCAAAGAAGAAACTATTTATTTGTGAACTATGCTCGACAAATAATGATGGTTTTTATGCCACATACTAAGTATGTCATTTTACCCTGTAGATATGTCCTCTTACACTGGTCGACCTGAGTGCGATTTTTGTTTGTTTTTATGATGTTTGAAAGATGATTGTTCTGAAACTAAAATAATTTCGTTGATTATGAAATATATAATAGTATACGCAATATGCTGTTCTCAGATGACTTTATTTATTTGAAATATTTGTCTTCAAACAAAAAGTATGTCATCTTAAGCACAATTCCCCTATATTTCAATTTTCGCTTTGAATACGGAGTAGGAGGAGAGTAAGAGTAGATTCAGTCACAGTCTTATATTATCTTAAATAATAATCACACATTTAGTTCTTAAAGTATGAAATAATTTCAATAGCCAAGAATAATATCAAATTCAAAATAGAGAACAATAATTAGCTTTACGCTGTATCCTGCACACATCAGGGTAGACAGAGGGAACTTAATGTTCAGACACTCCGTTCCCCACTTTCCGCTGAATTCTGGAGACATTGTGTGTTGAGTGACGGAACTTAAAGCCGCTTTTGCGTCGACAGCGAAGAAATGGAGATATAAATTTAAATAAATATTTCATATCGTCGTGTGGGAATCGAACCCACAACGCGTGAAAAAAATGGGCTTACACTTTGTACCTCTGCACGACAACGGGCCTCGAACAGAAAAAAAATATATTTATTTTTTGGTTAAAAAACTACGAATGAAAAAAAACTTTTAGTACATATATATAATTTTTATTTTTATCATATACTTTTCAGAGGAAAAAAAATATTAAAATTATTAAATAATACAAATAAATTTAAAGGCCTAAAAAGTCTATCAAAAGTATATATTATCTGCCTATATTTCCATTTATATTATCTGTAAGTTATTTCCAAATAATAATCTGTGGTCGTCTTGTATTTATTTTTTATCGACTAACAATTTTTTGATGGTTTTCGTTTGTAATATTTAGTTAAAGTACATTTCTTTACGTACTTTAAGCTTTTTTATGTTTTTCTAAATATAATGTAATAAAATGAATGATCAATGATTAGTAACCCCTAACAGATAAACTACAAGTTTATAATAGTTTGCTTATATTGAAAATATTGAAAGAAAATAATAATTTATCAATATGAATACACAGAAAAATACATATTGTCGGTTTTGTGCGGAACCTAAACTATCAGACAAAATGTTAAACTTACTGGACGACGACATCAAATTCGAAGAAGGCAAAATTAACTTTCTAAATGTCATGTACGTCGATGTATTTAATAGAAACTCTAATTTACCTAATACTGTTTGTTTTGTGTGCTACGAAACGTTCAACAAATTTTACGATTTTTTTGAAAAAGTAAAAAAAGCTCAAATAACTTTAATAAACATCACAAATAATGAAAAGTGCGAATCTGAAGATGACGACAGGATGACCGGTTTCGACGACTTTATAGATTCAGATTCAATGAAAATAGAATCTTCTGACAAAACTACGCTTAAAAATTATGAAAAAAACGAGGAGAAAGAGTTAATTGAAGTAAAAAAGGAGCCTAAAGATGAAATAGAAGTAGATATAGACTTACAGAGTCAACAAAGTGATACTTTAAATGTTCATGATATATTAGATGCTGCACTGTGCAAAGTACCTTACACAGATGTAACATTATATGCTAAAGAGGTAAAAGATACCACTAAAAGAATAGTCTCGGAGTGGAAGGAGTATCCATGGCTCTGTTCTCATTGTAATATAGAGTTTCTTGATGTTGTCACATTAAGATTACATTCTAAAACCACTCATAGTAAATGTAGTGCATTTGTATGTATAGATTGTGATAGTTACGGTGCAGGTGATTTTGATATGTTTATAAAACATGTTAAAATGCACAGGAAAAGACTCAGGTAATTATCATAAAAAATATTCAAACTCATTTTGTTAAACCAAGTTATTCACACTGTATTCCGCACACATCAGGGTGGGCAGAGGGAACCTAGTGCTAATACTCTCTGTTCCCCACTTTGTGCCGAATTCTGGAGGCATTGGGTGTAGAGTGGCAGAGCTCAATGCTGCATTTGTGCCTCAACACCAGGACATAGAAATGGAAATATAAAAATAAATAAATATATTACTTCCTCTGGTGGGGATTGAACCAACAACCCTTATGTTACAGTCACATCCTCGTGCCACTGTGCCATGACAACCTCTTTTAAATATTTTATAAAAAATCTTTCTCCTTTATTATACTTTAAGTAAGGTTCAATTTTATTCTATATTTAGTAAACAAATCTATGTATATTTATAAGAAACAATTGCCATTTGAAAAGTAGTATAAAGTTCTGAAAGCTATGAAATTTTTAAATAAAATTTTACTAAACACAAACTATTCAATTATAAAATCTATTATTTTCAGTATTAACTATTATAATATATTTTTATTACAGAAAAAGATGTCACTACTGTGATGAAACAATTAGTGAGGACTCTTTACCAACACACATAACACAGGAACATTTCTCAAAGAACCAAGTGGCATGTAGCATGTGTGGGGAAATATTGAAGAACAATGAAGCACTTCAGAAACATCTTGGGGAATACAATTCTACCAAACCAAAGAGAAAACCGAGAAGGAAACGAGGAACACCACTAACCATAGAAGATTTAACATGTAAATTGTGCAAAAAAATATATAAAAACCCTAACAGTTTACGAGATCACATGAAAATACATACAAATGACAGAAAACGGAATTACACTTGTGACAGGTGTGGAAAAATGTTTTACAGTAAAGGGACTTTAACATCTCATATAATGGCTCACGATCAAATTAGACCTCATATATGTAGAATTTGTAATAAATCCTTCTTGTTTCCTAATATGTTGAGACGGCATGTTGACATGCATTCCGGAGTTAAGCCCTTCTCTTGTGAACAGTGTGGACGGTGTTTCAGGCTGCAGTATCAGTTGAATGCCCATAAAATAGTTCATACAGACTCAATGCCTCATGTTTGTCAATATTGTCACAAGGCTTTTCGTTTTAAGCAAATTTTAAAGAATCATGAAAGACAACATACGGGAGCAAAACCGTATTCTTGCCAAAGTTGTGGTATGGAGTTCACGAATTGGTCAAATTATAATAAACATATGAAAAGAAGGCATAATATGGATACATCGAAAAAAAAGATTACTCCAGAAGGTGTTTTTCCTATTAACCCTCAAACTGGGGAACTAGTTCAGTACAATGATGCAGGAACTGAGGAGTGGAAGACAAAAATAATGATTCCTGGCAAAAGGGGGAAGAAAAAAGTAATTAAAAAAGAAGAAGCAGTATAATAATTTGTTTATACATATGTATATGTATCAAATTAGTGGAACATAGTTTTGAGTGGTGTTTTTATAAAGGTATAATGAATAATGCATTTAGAGTATAATAATAGTCCAGTCCGAAAATAATATATTTAATTACTGTTCTATTCTATTCTTTGATTATGGGGTTCATGCACTAATCACTTCACCAATGTCACATGGACAACGCACAAAGGAGATTTACCATACACGGTACAGTGAAAAAGAGACCTAGTAAAAAATTGGCTTCACATAAAATATATATGTTATATATTTTATTTGTTATTTAAATTGTTTGTATTGAAACAACATTTTCAATGTAAATTACTTCAAGAAAGTGTTATTGAGGTACAGTAGTCGCATCTAACACTGCCAATACAATAGTTAAGTTGCAGATTCAAATTAGCAAATCTTATAAATTTATTCAATACTATCTATTTATCTTAATATACAGATTATCAATCAATTTATATTAATGAAACATTTTTTTAATTAAGAGTTGAATTTTATGTTGACTAAGAGATAGCTGTGGTGCATTAGGAGAGCATCTGTAAGAATTGTATTCAATTATTTTCATTTCCACACTCTACCACTGAACATGCAATGGCTCGAAATTTGGACAGTGTGTGAGGAATGGAATATTTTAAAACTAGAGTATTTTTATATTACTTTCTTGTCACTTTTATTTCCCCAAAATATGTAAAATCATAAAATAGCCTTTTTTTGCTTCATACTGTAACCCATATACAGCAGGATAAGCTGAGACGACCTCGGGACTTAGTCCCCAGAGTTAAGAGACTCTGTTCCCATCAAGACACTTCCGTTTCCGCCAAATTCTGGAGGCATTGCATGTTACATGGGGCAACTCTACGCCGCGCTTTGCCTCGTTGCCAAAGCAAGGAATTTAAAATATATATATATTTTTGAGTGGGAATCAAACCCACAACCTGTTTCAATTGTGCCCCTGCACTACTACTGTCCCGGATAGATCATAATAGACTTTGTTCCACATATTGCATTATATAGCTTTAAGTGTAGTGCTTTAATTTTTTAAGTACAAAAATATTTTAGTGAGCATAGAGCAAGCCATATTCTGCCTTATCTGTAATATATATATATATATATATAATATTTTTAAAATAATAATAATTACATACTATCTTTCAGTTAGAGTTTTTTTTTATTTGACATACAAAATGACATTTTAACAGATTAAAGTATTATTAAATTAATAACTAGTTTTTTTTTTATTATAAATCATGGTTGCTGTAAGAGAGGTAGGAGGAGACTCCATTTGACCTTCGAAAACGCAATATCAAACATACTGTCACATAAAAAGCAAAAAGAACTCTTGTTCTTGCAGGCGTGTATATGCGGGTTGATGACTGGACGAGGCGACAGAGGTGTGCAGAGACCGTAGCGACTGGCGCTTCGTTCTTTCAAGCTACCCTGATGGGAATACAGCGTGTAACTAAGTTGGATCGTGTTTATTAATATATATAAGAAGATCTTTAATATCTATTTGTGATTTTTTTTTAGCTCGGCTCAATGGCCTCTAGAAAATTTATTAAAATTTTGGCCGAAAATGTAATACATATGGTATTAAAAGTACTTGTCGAGGCCAGTCGTGGCGTATGCGTAGCGCGGCTTGTAAAGGGGCGCCAAATAGTCCGCAAAACTATTTAAACATACATATGAAATTATATTGTGTTCGCCTGGGGGGCGCTGTAAAAGTAAGGCTCCAGCTTTAGTAACGACAAAGCGCTACATTGAGTTCCGCCACTCAACACGTATTGCCCCCAGAATTCGGCAGAAAGTTGAGAGCGGAAGAGTCTTTATGAGAACGGAGTGTCTTAACATTAAATTCCCAATATCTCTGCATATCTAGCGTGAAGCTAAAAAATAATAAATTTTAAATGAAATGTTAGAAAAAATCTGACTTAAATATGATTAAAAATTGTCAACTTAGTTAAATGCTTATCTGAGAGACGATATTAATATTTATAAATACATTAATTACATTAATTGGTTACCCAAGGTGGGTTCAGAACAGAGTATTCAAGCACCAGAGAGTCTCAGCCAAAAAGGTTTGACAATACAATGTACAATATGTACAATATGTGTTGGACGATGGTTGGACAATATACGGTTACATGTTTTGACATATTTTTTTCACCCGAAGTACTTATCGTATTATTTGTTGCTTAGAATCAATTTTTATTTACAATTTTTTCATTGGGACGTATTGGGAGTGTCCATTTTTCTATTGTATACGGTAAGGTAGCCCTTTTTTCTATTATAGTAATTTAGTAAAATTATTTATCTGTTACGATTTATCATTTCAATTACCTTTCCCCCATGCCATCATGCCATGCTCAATTTCTCAGTTGTCATCTGTCAAACATTGCGAAATAAATAAATAATAATATTTACGCGAATTTTAAACATAAAAATCTGATACTATGTCAAAATAAGAGCCATGTCGGAGAAAGAAAACTATTTTTGTCGTTTATGTGCTGTTTTTAAGTCAAAATCTAAACTTATTAATTTGCTAAGTGAAAATGAAACGCGAAATTCAATAAGAGACAAACTCAAAAAGTTTAATATAAACATCGAATTGAATGTTTCTGTTACTATACAATCCTGTGCCGCTTGCTTGACCTGTATCAATTCTTTAAATAATGCCTTTGAATTTATATGTACTGTTGAAAACGCTCAAAAAGTCTTTGAAGATATAAAAAACAGTTATAATATTGTCAAGGAAGAATCGCATTTATCTGATATTGATGAAAAATATGTTTTACCCGAAACAGAAGTACATGATGATATTAAAATCAAATCAGAAAGTACGTGTCGAGAGGCTAAACGTAAAATAAGCGACGTTAAGGAGAAAAAGGAGAAACTTATTAAAAATACCAAAGTCACACCTTCATCGCAACTTAAATTAACATGGCAAGATTATCAATGGCAATGTGCGTATTGTGAATCATTATTTCCTAATATTGATGAATTAAAATCGCACTCTGTTAAGTTTCACAAGTGCTGCAATCCGTACAGATGCACAGATTGTAACATTCGTAAATTAAAACTTGATAGTTTCTTAGCTCACGTGAAACGGCACAGGGAACACTTGAAATTGTCTTGCTACAAGTGCCATAAGAGATTTAATAAGATAGCACAGGCTAGACTTCATTTTAAAAGTCATATCACAACTAAAGGTGTTTGTTCTGGATGCAATGAGTGTTTTAAAACTCCAGATGAACTCGACAAACACAGCCACGATTACAACAGAGATTTGCGAGTTAGACAATTGCCTCCTCTGGCAAGACAGAATTTAAGTGAAAGTCTCACTTGCTATATTTGCCACAAAATATTTAAATATAAAGGTACACTGTCAAATCATCTTTTAACACACACAGACAGGAAAAGAGAATATACTTGTGACAAATGTGGCAAAAGGTTCTATAGTAAGCAAAATTTGAGTGGTCATATGATGTCACATGAAGATGTCCGTCCATTTCCATGTGAAATATGCAAATTTCGATTTAGAACTCCCGGACAATTGAGATTGCACGTCAGTATTCATGATGGGATAAAGCCATTCGAATGTGAGGAGTGTGGCAGATGTTTTCGCTTGAGAAAACAATTAGTTAATCATAGTATTGTACACACAGACACTGTACCTTATGTTTGTTCATATTGCAATAAAGGATTTAAGTTTAAAAATATTTTAAATCAACATATTCGTCAACACACAGGATTTAAGCCTTATTCATGTCAACATTGTGAAAGAAAATTTACAAATTGGCCAAATTATAATAAACATATGAAAAGGCGACATGGCACTAACATGGCTAAAAGAAAAAGGACATCTAAAGGAGTATATCCTATAGATCCTGTAACGGGAGAAATGGTTGTTTACGAAGAAACAAATAAAACAAATGAATGGAAAAAGGAGTTGTTAGAAAGATCAAGACGACCTGGACGACCTAAACTAAATAGTGAAAATATATTAATAAATTGCACAGAGAAAAATAGTAATATTTGCAACTCCAATATTAAAAATGAGTGAATATTTATATAATTTATTTATACAAAAGATTATTATTGAAAACAGCAAAATTGATTATTTAAGATATTGTGAGTGATATGCGACAAATATTTTTTCTAAAATAAACCTTTTGAGGGTACATTAAACATAATGTTCTCAAAAGTATTTTAAAATAGAACCAATATAAACTATTACTCAATATATTTTTAAATAGGAGGAAATAAATAAAAAAATGCATTTTTAATACTTTCTTAAAAGTTCTACAAGTAACTTCCGTAAACAGCACATTAGTTCACATGGGAATGCCTTTATCTAGTGATGTTTTAAATAGTAATATTCTTAAATTATCTCAATATTGTAAAAAATAACAAGTTTAACATATTGTATATGAAATTTAATATTACTTACCGATTCAATTAAAAAAGGCACTTAATATGTTTATTTTAATTTATCTAGCAAAATGATGTACAATAAAATTATTTTTATAAAGTGAGATTCATGTATTTTTGTCTCAAATTTACTAAACTGCTTGTTAGTTATATCTAACGGCAGGCTATCTACAGGCAGGCAAAGGGAACCTGGGAATTTAGCGTGAATACACTCCATTCCCATTAAGACATTTCCAGCCCCTACGTTCCGCCGAATTCTGAAGGCATTATTGAGTGTTGAGTGGCAGAATTCAACGCCGCCCTTTGCCTTGTACTAGAGCGAAGACATAAAAATATTAAATATTTTATTTCCTGAAGTGGGAATCAAGAAAACAACCTGTCGCATTTACAGACGCAGGTTTGTGGGCTTGGACCACGACTGGCCTCAATAGTGTGGCCGTGGAATATGATAAGCAATAATTAAAAAGTAGTTTGTGTAAGTAATTTATTATATCAATTATTTTTGAGCTAATAAAGCTAAATTCCGGGGCGATATATTTTCATTTACAATCTTGTTAAATTTACAATTATTTACTCCTTTTTCTTGTAAATAAACTATTCGATCAAATAAAACGAAATTTTCAAACACTGGCTGTAAATAGTTTTGAAGTAAAATAAAAATGGCGGCTTTTTTTCTTATTAGTTCTGAAACTTGGCGCCAAATTCCAATCAATTCCTCCGTACAGAATGTTTCTTTATTCTCATTTATTAGGTTATCGTCATTTGATTTACTTATTAAAGTGAAGCCAAGTGTGGCGTCTTCAATATAATCATCGAAATTATTCTTCATTGTTTTTAAACGTATAGCTTTTCGTTTGTTTCTTTTAACTCTGCAGTTATCTGAAGTTAACAAACATAAAAAAGAATTATATTATAAAACTTATAGATATACATAATAAAAATATAACTGATCTATGGACTGTACATGAAAGACGTACGATGTAAGCCAATAAGTATGTCTTTGGTAAACCGCCCTCAATAATAAAATTGCTTAATTTAATACAATATCACTCAAGTATGCATATGTATGCAAGGCAATAGAACCTTATGAATGGTTTAGTTCCTACTATTGTAGGATTATTCTGACAAACTTGCCTTATTATCTATCTACTTTTTGTTCTACTTCAATCGGTTCATAAATATAAAAAAAAAATACAGTCGAATTGATAACCTCCTTTTCTTACAGAAGGCCTTATATGTGGAAATAACATGTGTGTATGTTAGAACACGTTTTTTTGTTGTTTTTAATAGAAAAAAAAAAATCAACCATGGGCATAGGAAGGGAGACTAGACCATTCTGGTGCCCACCCCAAAAATATTGCTTACAACAAAAATTGCTCCGAAAAATTAAACTTAGGCGAAAAATTCTAAGCTAAAGTCCAGGACACCAAAGCCAGAAAATATCTCTAGATACGCTACTTTATTCAACTTCAGAAGCTATCGCATAGCGAAATGAAATATTTAATATTTTTATTTCTTCCCTCTAGTGTAGAGACAAAAGTGCGCTATTGAGTTCTGCCTCTCAATATGCAAAAATAAATAAATAAGGTAGCTACTTACGTTCTTTGGCATAGACTTGTATAACAGCTCGCGCTAACAAATTGAACACCATATTTTCTAACTTTCCTTCACTCAAGTTCGGTGGCTGTGTCGCTAATCTTAAGAAGGGAACATTTAAAAAATCACTTTGTGTTGTCTCGTAAGCATTCCTCAACGTGTTACTGAGAGGAAAATTTTTAAATTCATTATTTTCACACAATAATCTGTGGTAACAACATGGCATTATAATAATGGATTTTGCCTTTTCTATTTTAAGAAATAAATCCATCGCGTCAACTGTCAGATCCGCACACGCGTGGAGTCCTGTGATACAAAAAAATGTACAATTCGGAAATTTATCTTCTAAATATTGTTCTATATTAGTTTTTGAATGTTCTGTGATTTTATGTTTAATATATTTCACTCGATGTATAGAATTTAAATGGTATTTCCGTTGTCGTTTTTTGGCGCCAATGTAGTTATTTTCGTTGCATTCCAATCCTAGTACGTTTAACTTTGTAGTTTCATACAACTGTTGATCTAGATAACCCTAAAATAAAAACACACTTATGTTAAGAATATCTGTGTGCATTTGAAATAAGTTTTTTATATATCGTAGTAGAGCGCCAGTCGTGCAGTTGGCGCAGGGGCCACGCGCGGGGCGTGCGACTATAACAGTGACAGATTGTGGGTTTGATTCCCAATCGAAGAAATGCCTTATTTAATATTTACAATTTCTCGTTCAAGTAAAGAGGCAAAGCGTTGAGTAAGTATCTCTAGAAATTGGCTGAAAATAGGGAAGAATTGGCTGAAGTGTCTTAATTAGCATGACGGTGAAACAAAATATATTCCTTTGTATACCTTTTAACGACTCTCACGGTGAGACAGAGATACACTCCGTGCTCCGCTTTCTGCACTTTTCAGAGATATGACAAAAAATTCGAGTCGCCGTGATGCAGGGTCACAGGCGATTACCACTCAACACGTAGTGCCTTCATAAATCGGCTGAAAGTGGGGAGCTGAGCTTCCTCTCCCTATCCTGCCACATGATTGATACAGCCCGAAGATGATTTTTATAATAGAATATTAAGAAGACTATTGTGGGCATAGCACTTACCAATCCCGAGCCGAAGTCCACAACGGTGTCACAATGGAGCTCCTCACATAAAGCAGCGACCTCTTTAGCTAGATGCGATATTTCATGTTTCTTCTTATAACTAAGCGGAGCATCTATTACAAAATCGAATTCCTTATCTCTAAATTGTTCCATAACTGGTTTAAATTTTTCATAATTTTCTAAAAAATCTTGTAAATATTTACTCTTTAAAGAAAATATTTTGAAACTTTCATTAAAAACGTCGACATTTTCTATTTGAATATCGATATGGTCAAATGTGTTATTTATTAGTACGTCTGTGTTGGGAAAGTTGAACAGATGTTCATATTTGTAGAAAAATTTGAGGCTTTCTTCGAAATATTGTGCTGCGTCTTTAAAATGTGGCGGCAGTGCCATTATATTGATCTGTAAAGTAATATTTTGTGTCTTTATAAACAACGTTTGCAGTAATGTACACCTAAGTAATAGCCTGCCTGCCGGCCGGCCGGGCTGCGCGGGACACTACTGTGTCCGACTGATTGTAGGTTTGATGTTTGCTATCAGAGGGGACCTATCACCTATCTGTCTACTATTAACAATGGACAGGAGAGGAGTTAAGCAATAAAAATAGAAAAAATATTTATATAAATCTGAATGTTATACTTATTCTTTGATAAAAAAAAATTGAGAATAGACACTTGTTATTGTTTGATTTTTAGGTTGTATACTAACTTGAAAAAAATATATATTTCGAGCAAATATGACAGCAATGTCTACAAAACATGAACGTCACATGCTCTCAGACGAGTAACCGTTTTCTAGAAATGATATAACACGATGCACTAACTCCAGTTAGATCCGAGCGAGTGTTTTCAATCATAATACCACCAATCAAGATCATTAGTAGATTCAAAATTACAAAGTACAAACGAATTAATTTAAACGAAACCAACAATGTAATTTAAAATATTTATTAACAGTCTCAACAATATTACACTTTTTAAATAAATTATAAGATTCTTATTTCTACAGAATACTAACTTTAATAGTTCTAAGTTTCTAACAAAAAATCAATTTTAGAATTGAGACATTTTCGCATAAAATACATTAAGTAGATATTGGTTAAATTATACAAAAGAAATTATTTTGAGGCCGTCGTGGCGCAGAAGCACATGTGTGCGACTGTAAACGCGACAGTTGTGGATTCGATTCCCACGCTGGGGAATGAAATATTTATTATATTCATTTCCATACTCTGACAACGAGAAAATGCGCGGCGTTGAGTTCTAACACTCAATAAGCAATGCCTCCAGAATTCGTCGGAAATTCTGCTATGTGCCATATAGATTCAAACTCAAGCAAATTAATATCGCATACAGCATCGCATATCGCAACAGGGTATCTAAAAAAATACAAAACAAATTACTTGCAAATATATGAAATTATTTAATAGAAAAATTTCCTATCAAAAATCAAACAGCTTTTTTCCCGCAAATTAGGCTGAGCAAGGAGCTGTGCTAGAGATATTGCGTGTTAGGTAGGTGGCGGGATTTAACTTAGCGCTTTTTTGTTAAATCGTGCGAAATTCAAATAATGTACGTTCTTTTAAATTGCGTAATATAATTATATTTTTTAAACATGACAGTATATGTCTTTTATATGTTTGTCAAACAAAAAAATATATTTAAAAAATATTAGTACATGGTATCCGAGAGAAAACTATTTTTATACTAACATATATGTAGTGAAGTTAACATATATATATATTTTTCTTGGGGAAAGTGCAAAATGCTAATTACTTTTTGAACAAAACAAGATTAATCATTACGAAAAAGAACTTTTCTTCTGATATTCTGGAATTTTTTTATTGTAACATGTGCTACAGCTTCAGCTACCTTATAGCCCAAGATCCCAGAGCTGCCAGACCTACGGCATTTTAGCAAAGCTGAAATTTTGAGGACTATTAGTCTAATATGTAATTAAGACAGTATGCCTACTCACTAACTTGAAAGTGGGGTCCTTTCTATGTACGATGCCATTTTATTCCCAATTCCTTTATTATTTACTCCCAATTCTATGAACAAAATGCACAATAAAATTGTAAACGAAAGAATTGTTAAGCTTTTTTATCGCATACTTCTACCAATTCATTTGAATATATCTAATAATTATTTTTGACTAAATTATTGCTGAGGACCGCTAATGGTTTCCCAATTTTCATTATCTTTTCTAATTTGTTGCGAGGCTCCATTGCCGATTACACATTTTCCCGCCCAATTGTTCGCGCCAAGATATTTTTGACAGACTTCCATCAAATCTTCCTTTTTTACCGCTAATACTCTCGCTCTCTGAGTTTGCCAGATATCGTATGACAAACCGTATAGGAACAAATCTATTCCTTTCATATACTCTGCAATAGGTTGGTCCATTTGCTGCAGTATAGACAGTTTCGCTTCAAAAAGATTTTGATCGTCGACTAAGTTGTGGTTGTTTGCCATCCAATCAGTTGTTTCATCAAAAACGTCTAAAGTGACGCGGGAATTCGGATCTCTGTAGGAATAGTAGTTGAAAACTCCGTCCAAAGTCAACATGGCCCCGCCTCCGTACGCGCCATTTTGTTCTCTAACAATAGGATGAAGATATTTAGAAGTTAGAAACCTCGAAAGAACTCTTAATTTGGCGTAATCAGGATCGGTATAAGGTACTGTCGGTATTACTTTTGAACAGAAATTGACTGGAATGTTCATAGACACGTGAACACCTTTATTTTCTTTGCTAAGAGCTTTCGCATCCGTCCAGTTAATTCTATTTACGTCCTGACTGTCATCATTGCATAATTTCGAACAGAATTTATCAATCATTTCGTGCATGTCGTCGTTTCCATGTGAGTAATGGAAGGCAGCTCTCAAATTATTGGCTTTTAATATGTCTTTCCCAATCCAATCAATAACCGCTTGTACATCCTCAATTTTGAATTGTTTATGTACATCTTGCATATTCATTATATGTTTAATTCCTTGCAGGTTTTCCTTACATTCATCTACAGATGAAACCAGTGATCTCGCAGCTTGCATCGCGTAAGTATGACCACTGTCGATGATTCCACTAGTTAAGGATGAACAATAGTTGTTTAAAAGCATTGTCATTCTTTCACTGTTTTCGAAATTAGGCCTGTCAAATATTTCTGACCAAATTTCCAGCATTTTGGGTAAATTTTCATCCAAACAGTGACTACTGAAAAAAATGCCCTGTTCAAACTGATCTTGTTGATCAATGTGTTCTGTTATATGGGAAATGAAGGCAAGTCCAGAGGTGGACTTACTCACATATTTATCAAAGTCTCTGTAGTTGTAAGATTTGGTATCAAATTTGTCAAGAACATGTATGAAAAATGGCAGAAACTGTTTCTGTTTTTCGTTTAAACAATCTGTACCCAACACTCCTTTGAAATAAGTAACACCATTTGTGTTTGCTTCACAAAGTTGTAATGGAATTGTTCCAGAAATAGTATGTTTTAAAGTAGGTGCAGTTTTATTGGACGTTATTTCATCAATTTTTAAACATGGCAACACATCTAAGTTCTGAAGTTCTTTTTGAACCCTTGAAAGTTCTATACCATTAACAAATATCTCTTGTTTCTGTTCTGGAGCTAGATTTTTCACTTTTGACTTCAACAATTTTGCTTCAGCTTCATTGAAAATGTCATCAAATTTTGGATCCGGTTGCATTGTCATTATAAGTTTGTGATTATTCAAGATGAAATATTTTTCAATCACTTCTTTTATATATGATGGATTAAGTAGATCAGATTTCAGTTGATCAAGTAATGTGTTTACTTTCAAAGCACTTAGTATTGGCCCCCCATGATTCCAAAGTGGCATTAAATTAAACAACAAGTTTAGGCCAAATTTTGGTGATTGATGTTTTATGGACAACTCAAATCCATGCAAAACACTTTCAATATGATCTTTCTCAAAGCCTTTAGTAAATATTTCTTGAATAGTTTGATTCACAATGTTTTCTACTACATCAAAATTAGTTTTTTCCACATCTCGTAAACCGACAACAAACAATGTGTCTCTAATTTGATTTTCATATCCTGTTAAAGAATTATAACCCCCAGAAATGTTTTTCTCAATTAAACTTTTATAGAAAGCTGAGTTTGGACCAATTATCATTAATTCAGCTAATGCAGTAAGCATGAAGGTGTCATAAATGTCTGTTATGTCAGACATTGCATAACCTAATGCTATTTGATTTTGTTTCTCTATAGGACCCCCATATTGGTCGACTCTACATGATGTATTCGCTCTTTTTACCATCTTCCATCTCTCCTGTGGAGCCACCATTGTATGTTTTGGATCCAAAAATTGGTATCTACTTAAATAGGTATCATTTACAAATTTAAGGTTTTGTTCAAGAGGGAAATTGCCATAGGAATATATCCTTGCATTGCTTGGATGATAATAGGTGGAGTGGAAATTCTGTAAATGCTCATGTGTCAGTTCTGGAATGCATAGGGGGTCACCTCCAGATACATAACCATATGTACCTTTAGGTAGAATTGTATTAATGAATTTTTGGCTAAAGAGGGAACTAGTTTCTGAGAAAGCACCTTTCATCTCATTATAAACAACTCCTTTAAACACTAAATCTGATGTTTTATCATCTAGCTTAGAGTGCTCCAGGCGCCAACCTTCTTGTAAGAAATCTAATTTCAACAAATTTGGCTTGAATACTGCATCCAAATAAACTTTTTGTAAATTTCTATAATCTATTTCATTTTGAGATGAGAACGGGTAAAATGTATAATCTGGGCCAGTTAGAGCATTCATAAAGGTTGCTAATGATCTGTTCAGCATTTTGAAAAATGGATCTCTTACAGGATATTTTTCTGAGCCACATAATACAGTATGTTCTAGAATATGAGGGGTGCCCATCGAGTCTTGAGGTGTAGTCCTAAAGCCTACAGAAAATACATTGTTAGAATCATCCCTTTCTAAATGTAAGTATTCAGTCTTAGTCTTTTCATGTGTAAGATGATAAGCAGTCATATTGTATTCTTTTATTGGTTCTATATCATTACAAATAAATCCATGATATATTTTTCCAGGTTGCAAGTTATTTGATACATTTTCTTTCTTCTTAAGAATGCTGCCGGCAAAATTTCTGGTATTTAATAAGTTTACACGCTTTTGGAAGCTACTCCAGCCGCTTTTAGGAATTCTTGAATACATTTTTTCTTAGATATATTTTCCTTTTCGTTTCCTGTAACACAATAACCACTCACTTTCACTAAAATACCCTGACAATTGTATACGAAATTTAAAATATGAATCATCTAAAATATACTGAGAATGTCTTATGTTAATTAAAATGTCAGGTAACTGGGTAAAATTAATCCATGAGCTAAAAAAGTAAATCCGATTGAAAACAAATGAAAAATGACGCAACATCTTAATACTCACTCAAAAGTTCCTTCTTTAAATATATTTATCGTAAACGGAGAATATAATCTTGTTTATGCCCTTTGCAATGATGTGGTTATTATACATAAAATATTATTTATCATATTTTTAAACAATAACCTAGCACAAACCGGCCTAAAAATGTATGCCAATTAGGGATGAGTTCGATATATCAAAACGTAACTTAAAACCGATATGTTAAGGAAAACATAACGTATCGATATATGTTTTTAGAAAACCGTTTTTACAGAAACTTAAAATTCAATATAGCTGTCTGAACAAAACCGTAATAACGCAAAACTTTTGAAACGTCAAACGGTTTTATATTAAAACTAACTTCCTCTCTTTCTATCTAACTTATTCCGAACGGGCGTAAATGAGATAAGGCGAATATCTGATAAACTGATATTCGCTACCTCTCTTTCTATCCGTATATTCTTCACGGGTGTAAAAGAAATGAAGCGAATACCCGATAACTAAGTAACTAACAGATTCATGTTTCGGCGGTTTTCTTACATTACATCTACAAGTTATTATTTCGTCGCTATGAAATCGAACTTCTAAATAAATGAATAAAGTTGAAATTTGGATATGATTTTGTATTTTAATATTATTTCAATTTAATTACTAAATATTGTTTTTTTTACATTGGATTATAGTTTTTATTTATATGTAATACTAATTACATATATTTATTATGATATTATAATGTTATAATTATGATTTTGTGTTTATTGACAATTCGAAAAAAAAACGATATCCGAAAACCGTTTTTGATATCGATACGAAAACCATATATCGGTTTCATAACCGTTAACGGAAAAAAACGATAACGCCCATCTCTAATGCCAATTGCTGAATGACTTTTCAATGTTACTCTACCATCAGTTCAGTTGCCTTTTTGAAAGTTGTAGACTATTCGGAAGTGGAAGTATTCGGTTAAATTATTTAATGCTGCCGGTTGCTTGTTTTGAATTTTCTTAATATTACATTAAATTAAGAAGCAAAACAAACAGCCGGAAAATTACTAGTACCGTCCCATATAAGTACTTTTTCTCGTAATTGAAAAAAATACATTTTGAAATTATATTGAGTGTAGAATGTTTAACTTTTAAATAACTGCGTTTGAAAATATTTTATTTTTTATAAAAAGTCTTAATTTCATATTAAATTGTTTACACAATTGTTTTTTTTAAGCTTAATGTACAGAACAGAAATATTTTTTGACAATATAATGTGAGTGACATTAAAAGAGATTGACAGGTTGAGATGAGAGATTGACAGTGCTGCCAACCTGTTTGTACTGTTTTAACAGTAGATCTACTGTGTTTTGACTTATCCCTGTTTTCTGTTTTAGTCCTCATATCTGCTGTTTTTTTAAATGCGTAAAAATCATTATGGTTGTAGGTCAACAAGAACTTTACTTATTAAAGTTGACAAATATGTATAAGTTTGCACTCATTTCATACCTTCGTTTGTATTGTAAATTTTCACTTTTAGTCAAATTTCGTAGTCATTGTTAGTTCACAGTACCATAAAGAGTTTGCACGCGGTGAATTTCATACAAAACACAATGCAGCAAAACCATAATTGCTCGTATTTTTAGATTGCGTTGACTTTTCATTTTCTGAGCTCAAGGAGACCGTAAATCTGGTTATTTGATATTATTTTTAGCTTAACATATCCGATATTCGATCTTGAAATAGGCAGTCTAGAGAGACATAAAAACAAACGAACAACGAAATAATATAAAGATTAAGTTTTTTTTGTACGTAACTCTTAAAAATTTACTACTGTCAATTTCGAGGCTTTCGACGTTCACGTCGAAAGCCTCGAAATTGAAAACATTGATAAAATTAATTATTTTAATAACATTTATAACATTTTGGTTAGATATTTGCATTTTAACTTGATTTTCTTTATTTTGTATTATTTTTAATGAATTTCTTGTATTTTACCGTTTTCTACTGTTTTCATATGCTGTTTTTTGCCTTCCCGAGGTTGGCAGCACTGTTGACACGAGAAGGTTGACAGATAAATAAATCCTTTTTTAAGTGGGTGATACACACGTGTTTACGTGTGGAACTCACAAATTAGTTATTTATGTGATAAATAGCTAGAAAACAATACAAAATGAGTTTGTACAATTTCAAAAAGATAGCCGTCGTCCCCACGGCGAAGGTAAGCCGTATATTTCGATAATTATACTACAAATGAAAATCATGTTTTCCAAATTATATATAACCTTATATTGTATTACTTTTAGGACTTCATTGATATTATTCTATCAAAAACACAAAGGAAAACTCCAACAGTTGTCCACAAACATTATAAAATAACAAGGATACGTGCCTTTTACATAAGAAAAGTGAAATTTACACAACAGAATTTTCACGATAGGTTATCACGGATTATACAGGTAATGCGTTTTGTCCTTAGTATGCTTGAGATGATTCTAAATTATAAAATATGCATAATTATAATTAACATCGCATGAGATTAGACGAAAAATTTTGCTTTGTATTCAAGCTATTTATTACAATAATATAATTTGTTGATAAATCATTTATTTAATACATTATTTCAACAAATAGATTATAATTCAATATGATTAAAGCTCATCAGTATATGTCAACATATTTCATGTTCTTTTCATAATATTGTGATATGTTGAATTGCATAATATTAAAAAAACACTTATTTTGCCAAAGTTTTATTTAATTTCTGTTATTTTATAGGAATTTCCAAAACTAGATGATGTCCATCCATTCTATGCTGATCTTATGAATGTTCTGTATGACAAAGACCACTACAAGCTTGGTCTAGGTCAACTAAACACGGCCAGACACCTGATTGATAAGTTAGTAAATTATAAGAATATTAACTATATATATGGTAAAAAGAAGAAGAAAAATTGTGAACCCAAATGTAAAGAATTGAAATATGAACTAAAAATTTGTAATTTTTTCAATTTTAGAATACCACAAATCAGCTCAATTGACAATCTGAAAGTGGAGAAAATGAGAAAAATAATTTTAGATCCTTAATCAATATAAATAATACATTACAGTAGTACTAAGAAAATGAAATATTTATTCATTTTAATGAAGTCTTAAGTATTTTAATGCACTTATTAGTGCATATAATTATACTATAAACTAGTGGACCCGGATGCGGCTACGCCTGCTTGAACTATAAGAATATTTTTGCGTTGGTCATACTGTGCTGCCCGTAGGCTAGGTTGTTTCGAATCAGTGACATCTTAATTATTTATTAGTATGTTATACAGTAAACTATAATTTCAATCTAGATAAAATGCTAAAAGTGACTATTATATTTATTTTCATAAGGATGAATATGAAAATGTCACGGTAACGGTTGCGTAGCGACACGAAGGTTTGTTATTAACATGGCAGAATAAATTGCATGTCAAATTAGAAAGTACTTTAAAATATATTAGTCTATATGTGTAATGTAATGTTATATAGCCTATAGCAATTCTGAAGAATGCAGCTATCATACAAAACAAAAACAAAGTAAATCGGACCAGTAGATCCTGAGATCTTAGCGTTCAAACAAACTCTTCCGCTTTATTATATTAGTATAGATAAAGAAAATATCAATTATTTACTGAAAAACAAACACTCAAATTAATTGATTGATTTCTCGAAATATGGCGTTTCGAGCGTGCCAGTTGAGCACAATTCATTTCGCCAATGTCACGTTGTATGGAAAACAAATCAATTAAAACCAATTTTAAATGACAGATGTGACAGCTGATTGACATTGACACCTTTTCTAATGATTTTTACATTTTATGCTTAACTTGTTTCTATACATTTTGAGTGTTTGTTTGTTTTCTTCTTTGTATGATCTTTACTTCCCCAATGGAGAACGGATCTAACAGCCGCCACACTATGGATATGGATCGCTGTGGGAATTGTCCCATAGCTTAATTTGTACCTAATATCTCATATCTCAGCTCTCAGATTGCCAAAATTGACAAGATTTTCAGGGAGGGAAAATTATACCATTTTCAACTCTTTACATTCTAGGCCCAAGAATGTATACAATAGTTTTAGTCTCCTTTACCAGGCCATTAGGCCATAAGTGGTTATGGAATCAATTTCCAATTAGGGTAATGATCTTTTTAATTTTGAATCTCTGGTAGACAAAGTACAGTAGTTCCTCCATTCAACAAAGTATCTTTTGCACAATTTGGAGATGTTACACATTCAGTGACGGGACTCAATGGCACTTTATTTACAGCCTGGAAAGTGAAAATAATTAATTCATCCCCCTTATGAGAATTGAGCCCACAATCATCATTTTTACAGTTAGGTAAAATCCCACTGCAACATGACAATTTCTGGTATGATAGTTTACATGTTTTAAATTTTGTATAAAATATTTTCTACAACACTAATGTAAGAGAATTATGAAAAAAAATTATGAATATTTAATTTATTCTTACGTTATTTTCAATAGGGCTCTTAAACACGAAACAAACATTTAGACAATGTCATGTTGTTTACTTTAAAAAAAGGCACATGTGACAACAACTAATTAAGGATTTTCTCAAAATTTCAGTGTAGCCAAGGACTATGTACGTCTTCTCAAGTTTGGTGATTCATTATATCGATGCAAGCAGTTAAAAAGAGCTGCGCTTGGACGAATGGCCACCATCATGAAGAGACAGGGGGCTAACCTTACTTATCTTGAACAGGTAACCATTTTGATAATATAAAATGATTTATTGCTTGATAAAGTGCGGCACTGAGTTGAGTCTCTAAGCTTGTGTTATCCCACACCCACATGAAATGGGAAATTGGATAATTTGTGAGTAACAGAATATCTTAATACTAAGTTCAGAAATAATGTATATTTCAACTGTTCTGCAAAGACTAATGTCTTTAATTAATAAACCAGTTGTATGGACAATAATTTTTATCTATTTTTTTTGCTATTATAGGTTAGACAACATTTAGCCCGTTTGCCATCAATAGACCCCTATACTAGGACTATCATCATATGCGGCTTTCCCAATGTGGGCAAGTCCAGCTTTATAAATAAGGTAATTAATATTATTAATCTATATATATGAAAGGACATGTTCCGACTGACTGAGGTAAGACGCACGCACAGCCGTTACTGTTGTGCGTCAAAAAAGATTTGGACTGATGTTTATTTTCGTAATCTGGACATCCACTAAGAAGGGATAAAGTTAATACCTCATAACTCTTAGGTGCCCTTTGTAAACAATGAAATTCTTTTATTATCACTTTTCTGTCTATTTAAAGTGAAGTTTTTAAAAAATGGTCAAGGCGTACAGAACTCTCTTTTTAACTTGCATTTATTTGTTATATATATTTTAATTTCAGATTACACGCGCAGACGTAGAGGTACAGCCGTACGCGTTTACTACGAAGAGTTTGTACGTCGGACACACAGATTATAAATATTTGAGATGGCAGGTAAACATCTAGTCTGTGTATACATAAATTTATAGTCTCTGGATAGATAAAAATATTATCTATATTGTTAGAAAACTATTGAAAATATTAAATAAAGTGGGAAAGGTAATGAATTAAAACAAGGCTTCAAATAATTATTAAACAACCAAAGGGTCTAGCAGTCTAATAACAATATCTGGTTCTCAAGAATCCATCGGGCAGAGTGACGTTAGCGATCCTTTTCCTTCGGTCGCTGTTGACAGCCCATAAAAGTGCCAGCCAGTAATTAAAGTCGTTCTTATATAACCTCTATGGTCATTATTTGATTATTTCTAACAATATATATAAAAGGACTTGTCCTCACTGACTGAGGTAAGACGCACGCACAGCCGTAACCGCTGGTGGTAGAAACGTGAAATTTGGATAGATGTTTACTTTCGTAATCTGGACATCCACTAAGAGGGGATTTTTAAAATTTTTAACCCTAATGGGGTGAAATAGAGGTTGAAAATTTGTATGGAAAATTTTTGAAATTTTCGAATTTCCGATTTTTATAAAATTTGAAATTCAGACTCTTAAAAGTATTTAATTGAACACATGTTTCATCGTTTTCTAGAGTTCTCCTCCCAAGGGTGCAAATAAGGGGTTGAAAGTTTGTATAGATTTTTTTTTAAATTGGCACCAATTGTTATAAAATTTGAAATTCAGGCTTTTAAAAGTATTTAATTGAATACATGTTTCATGGTTTTCTAGAGTTCTCCCTCTGAGGGTGCAAATAAGGGGTTGAAAGTTTGTATGGAAAAATCTTTAAATCGCCACCGATTTTTATAAAATTGTTATAAAATTGGAAATGTTACGTGGTTTATAGGAATTCACCCCTAAATAAGCAAGCGAAGCTGCGCGCGTCCGCTAGTAGATAGATAAAAGAGCATTTAAAATTTTTAAAATACATTAAAAGTATTTTTTTTGTGTTTAAATTATGCTTATTTTATTATTATTTAACTTATGAAAAAAATATGATATCTCACTGATAAGAAATTTATATTTTGTATAATTTAATACGAATGTACCTGATTAAAAACCAAAAAATGTATTTTCGTCTCTCTCCTGTCTCTTGCCTGTATTTTATTTACTTATCGGAATGTGTGGTGTGGATTATAGAGCACTTAGGGTAGTGACTATGGTCACCAGTTCAAGTACTGTAAAAAAATATGAAGATATTTTTTTTATATCTTTTCTATTGTTCCCAGGTAATCGACACGCCTGGTATTCTCGACCATCCTCTCGAGGAACGTAATGTTATAGAAATGCAAGCAGTTACAGCATTAGCACATTTGAGGGCTGCAGTGCTGTACTTCATAGATCCATCAGAGCAGTGCGGACACAGTATTGAAGAGCAGGTGAGGACTTTAGAAAATATTAAAGGGTTTTAGAACATATGTGTAATCTGAGAGGTCCAAGCTGAGCTTTGCATATGTGTGAGTGTTTAAATGTAGTGTAGGTGTAACATGGCTTAGTTAGTCAGAGGTGGGTTCATATCCCGCTACGTACAAATTACTATAGGTTTTTATTAAATCAAATTACTATTGGTTTCATTTTTCTTTCCTAAGTGTGGAATGACACTTTAAAATTGTAAAAAAGACAATTATTTATGTTTTGTAGTAACTCTTTGAAATTTAATTTTAAAGTGTGTAATTTCTAAGACCATAGAACCTTGAGAAGCAGAAGCTTTGGAAATAAATCTAAATTAATTTCAGATATCCCTCTTCGAGAGT
Organism: Heliconius melpomene rosina; assembly: GCF_056956725.1. Lineage (NCBI taxonomy): Eukaryota > Metazoa > Arthropoda > Insecta > Lepidoptera > Nymphalidae > Heliconius > Heliconius melpomene. The sequence goes on along the minus strand of NC_140395.1, from coordinate 43,779 downwards.
ATAAAGCCGTTATTCGCCAACAAGCCTCTCTTAGTAATATTAAACAAGATGGACGTCGTCACGCCAGAACAGTTGGTGCCGGAGAAAAGAATCCTCATTGAACAGTTAGAGGCGAAATGCTCTAAAGGGAATATTGTTAAGTTAGTTTTTTTATTATTTGTGTTAGCTTTACGCTATCTCCCTTGTTTGACAGACAAACCTTGTGGTAAGGCACTTCATTCCCCACACACTGTACAATTTTTAAGACATTGCGTTATGAGTGACAAAACTGAACGACGAGGTTTGTATTTTTAATTATGTACATGAAAGGAATAAAATCATTCCCCCAAGTGGAAATTGCACCATTCCACCATTGACAATTTGGCATTGAAAAAAAAATTGAATAAAATAAAAAAAACTAAAATGTGTATTAAAATAGTTCTAGATAAATAATAGATACATCTGTATGATATTACAAATAATTCCAAAACTAAAGGATTTTTTTTGGACCAGGATACGAAAATCAAGTTGAAATCAAACCCACAACCATTTATGCGCACATACTCCTGTACCACTGCGCGACTACGCCTAAAATATGTTATTACATATTTATTTATATATAATAATATATTTCTAAATTATATTTTCTTATACAATTATTCTTCCAGTGCGGATACGAACTCTGAACTGAAAACGGTGCCCGTCCTGCGCATGTCGACCATGACGGAGGAGGGCGTGCAGGAGGCCAAGATGGAGGCCTGCGAGAGACTCCTCGGACACAGAGTCACTGAGAAAATGCGAACTAAGAAGGTACTTAAAGGGTTCATTTTTAAGGCCCCTTATCTAAAGAGTGAAAACCCTAAACTCTAAAATTTTTATGGGGATTTTATTATTAAGACTGCTGTCTGTCTGTCACCAGGCTGTATCTCATGTGTATCTCATATTTGACATATGAAATTTTTGTAGATGATGCATTTCTGTTGCTACTACTATATAAATATTTAAGGAGGCTCCCATACAACAGACATGATTTTTTAGGGTTTTTGTAAAAAATGTATTGGAACCCTTTGTGTGCAAGTCTGACATTCACTTGGCTGGTTTTTTTTACTAGTGTCATAAGTTTTATTTACATAGACTTGGAACCGACAACTACGGATTCGTACATGTATTCGATGAAGAACACTGCATTTTGTTTCTTCAGTGCAGAAAAATTAAAGTAGTTTGAGGATCGAATACACAACCATATGGTATTTACAGATACTGTCGGACTGCGCCATCATAGTTCTGTCTTGTTGCTTGCACAGGTGGATGGTATCCTCAACCGCCTGCACGTCGCGCTGCCTGCACCGCGCGACGCTAAGCATCGCCCGCCCGTCATACCGCCTGCGGTGTTGGCCAAGAAAGAGCTCAAGGAGCAGAGGGAGAGCCGAAAGAGGAAATTGGAGAGGGAGATCGAGGTGGAAATGGGAGATGACTATGTATTAGGTGAGAGCAGTTGTTTTACCATGTTGTGGGTTCGATTCCCACTTGGGGACTACATCAGCTTCTCTATGGCTTCTCTGCAATATGCAGAAAAGCCATAGAGCAGCTTAAAAAAAATTTTTTTTTCATTACAAATACAATTACTTTATAAATTAATTCTTAACTTAGAAATAAAGCTAGGAAATACCTCATATTATTTATCTTTAATTATTTTTACATAGTTTGTTTAACAGTTTTAATAAACAGTGCAACTTGTAAGCAATCCACTATTCTACACAAAAAGAATTTCGTTATTCAACCCAGTAGATTCTGAGATTTAGTAGAATATGCTGTTCTACCAAACAAGCTTTTTGACATTACGCACATAGCAGGGTAGGCAGAGGGAACCTAGTGTTAAGACACTCTGTTCCCCACTTTTTGCCGAATTCTGGAGGCATTGCGAGTTGAGTGGCAGAACTCAAAGCCGCGCCGACACCAGAGCGAAGAAATGGAAATATAAACGTAAATAAATATTTCACTTCCTCGAGTGGGGATCGAACCCACAACCGTCGCGTTGCAGTCACATCCTTGTGCCGCTGCGCCACGACGGCCTCTATATATATTTATAGAGGCCATATCTATATTATGTTATATATTTAAACTCATAAGGCCCGATCGAAGCTGAGTTATGTTCCTTACATAATGTCAGTCAAAACGAGGCCGAAATCGAACTTTTGACTCTAAGGTCGCATTCTAGTGCTAAACATGTATAGAGTGCATCACCCGGGTTAAATACATATATTATTACTAACGAGTCCTCGCAGCTTCGCCCGCTTAAAGTATATTATTATTTATTTACAAATCTGAATTACTTTCGTGTTCTGATAACATTCTAACTTTAAAGACAATACCTATATATTCAAAACTAAAGTCACAGCCTATTTAAGCACATAGCAATTCTATTCATTTTGTTTTTCTTATTAATAAAAAAAATTGTAGCAATTTTATTGAAACAAATAAAACAGACACCAAATATTGAGGAACACTTGCCACAATACAATAGTGACGATTACACATTTAAAAAAACTATTTCTGAGATTGCGTGCAAAAATTCACAGATAAAAAATGAGAGAGAAATGAGTTACAATTTCATAAACTTAAATTGTAAGTGCGACGGTTGTGGGTTCGATTCCCGTTGGGAGGAATGAGTTATTTACATTTATATTCCTTTTCGTTTCTACAGATCTACAAAAGAACTATAGTGAGATAGCGGAGGAGGAACGACACGACCCCATACCCGAGTTCTGGGAGGGACACAACATCGCTGATTACATCGATCCTGAGATATTTGATGTTAGTGGCTGGTTTATCCGTCTTTTTCTATTATTTACTGACTTTTATTGTGATTTTTACTATTTACTATTACACTACAGAAGTACAGACACATGGTTTTTTGTTAGTTTATTACATACTAGCGGCCCCCTTGTGGCTATGCCCACTTGAAATATATGAATGCTATCTATGTTAAGTGTATTTAAGGAAAAACCGTCCAAGCGCGAGTCGGACTCGTCAATAGAGGAGTCTGCACCAATTTCAGGATTGTGATTGGGAAATACCTCATAGGTTTTGACAATGCGGCAAAGAAAATGAACTTAAGTCTATGAAAAGTACTACTATGATCGGTAAACTTCAAACAAAATGAAGCAAAAAAGATGTTTAATTGCTCATACCTTTTGATAGCGTTATATTAGAAGCTTAATTTCTGAGCTGCAAAAACCTGTAATCCTGAATATCTGATATCAGAATTACAATGGTCTTCTAAGACGGGCAAAAAAGTGACCCTATAAGGGTTCCGTTTTTTTCTTTTTGAGGTACAAAACCCCTTAAATAGATTAATTATCTTAGTTTGCATAACGCTTTAAATAAATCATAATTTAAGTGTTTTGGAAATTGATTTCTTTTTCACATTTAATTCTGCCAACTCAAAACCACGCATTGCCTTATTACCAAAGCGGAGAAATGACAATACTAAATCAAAACAAATTAAATCAGTATCGCGCTGTATCCCGCACACAGCAGGGTACGCAGTTGAACCTAGTGTTACGACACTGTTCCCCACGCACCGTCGAATTCTGGAAGCATTGCGTGTAACTCAACGCCACGCTATGCCTCGACACCAGAGCAAAGAAAATGGAAATATAAAAGTATAATTTTGTCGAGTGGAGAACGAACACTTTGTGCTCCATTAAGTAAGCGTGCTCCACCATCGTTCGCATCGTCACTTACCACCAGGTGAGATAGCGGACAAATGTTTGCTTGCCTATCTACAATAAAAAAATATTTAAATATTGTAATTAATTTCCCCGAGTGGGAAGTGAACCCACAACGGTTGTGTTTAAATTCACATACTTGTGCCACTGCTCCACGACGGCCTCATCGAGTAAATTAAGTCTTTTGAGAATTTATTTTATTTTGTTTAGCTACAAATTGCTGTACTGTTATAGCAATTAGCAAATTTGTCGAATTAAGTACTATAAATTGACATACCTTTTTTATTTTTGAACCAATTGTAATAAAATAAACCCTATATGTTTTCGGAAGCTTGCCAGAATCCAATGGTGAAAACCACATCTAAATCATTTAAGCCGATTCTGAGATTAGCGGGATTACGGGAACAGCGTGACACTGACAAAAATATGTATTTCAATAATACTTATTAAGAAAAAGTATACATTTTTTAACATCAAATATCAGTTCGTGAAATTTTCTTAATAAATATTTTTCTTTCCTAAGTATGGAATAACATTTAAAAAATATATTTCAATATTCGCTTATTGTTAGTAAACATTATTTATTTCGTATTTCCACAGAAACTTTCGGAACTAGAAAAGGACGAGGAACTCCGCGAGGCTGGCGGAGTGTACGCGGTGCCCAAGATAGAGCTAGACGAGACCATGAAAGAGATAAGACAGCTGGCCATACAAATACGGTACCGTTTATATATTTATTTTTAAGAAATTTTAAGAGACATTAGATATTATGAGAAATTAAATTTTAGTATATTTTTTGTTACTGGGTTTGAACCTGTTATTTTTGGAAATATTTTTTGTTTTTACTTTAATGTGAGAAATCTTTTTTACATTTTTATGTTTTTTTCATGCAAATATGATATTAAATAGCAAGAAAATATCTCTTTTTTTTTAAATTTATGTCTACTTATATTTTTTAATCTTAAAAATAATGATTATTTATATAATATTAAGGCCCGATCGAAGCTGAGTTATTATGTTTCATACATAATATCAGTCAAAACGAGGCCGAAATTGAACCTTCGACTCTAAGGTCGCATTTTAATGCTGAACATGTGCAGAGTGCATCACCCGGGTCACATACATATATTATTAGCGATCCAAACGCGGCTTCGTCTGTTATCTTATTGTAATATTGTGTTATCCTGATGTCGAAGCTGTATTACTATGAAATTTCATTTAAATCTGCTCCTTAATTTTTTCGTTAAAGTTGAACAAACACTCATCCACACAATCTTTTACATTTATAATATAAGTAGGAATTAATGATTGTTATTTTATTTCCAGCAACAAGAAGGCGGTGCTTAAGGACTCGTCGCGGCTCGTGAAGCAGTCCACCAAGCCCGTGATGCCGCGCACCTCGCGCGCCAGAGCCAAGGACAGGACCACCGCGCAGTTGCGAGACGAGATGGAGAAATTAGGTAATGTGTCCACATATATATAGAAAGAAAGGGCGGGTGACGAGTCTAGGCCTAGGCCTAGGCCTTGGAGTTAGACTTTCTTAACAGTTCAGTGGCACTTAGGAAGGAAATAATCAAAACTAGGAAAAAACTTACAATTCAATCTGCGCAGCCATCTACCGCTGACTTCAGGGCGGCCACGGCTAGTCCATCGTACAGTATAGATATAGAAAACATAGGGTTAATTGTTAAAAATTAAATAATTTATTAACTTTTGAGTGGGAAACCAATCCACAACCGATTACAATCACACGCTGTGTCACTGCGCCACGACGGCAATATGCCAACGTCATAATAATATGTAGTGAATTGAATGTCCCTATTGTTGCATTCCCAGGCGTGGACATGTCGGACACACAAGAGGCCCACTTCACACGCTCGAGACCGCGCTCGCGCTCGCGCTCGCGCTCTCTAGCGGCGGGGGCGGAGGCCGGGCCGGCTGCCAAGAGGGCGCGCGTGGCCTCCGAGGGCCGGGGGCGCTCCGTCAGCCGCCCCGCCAGAGACCACATGGGGGTCAAGGATGGCGTTGTGAGTAGACAAATAGATCATAGAATGAGATGATAATACATTTATTATGATTTTGTTTAAATTCATATATAAAAAAATAATACACATTAGTAGCTTGTATTAGCAATAACCAACATAAACATATATTATAGGACTATACAATTAAAAAGACTAATTAATTGACATTACAAACAGTTCATTAAATCATAATAATATTATATAAAATTATACTTTCCATAATTTCAGATGCAAAAGAAGGCGAAGAACATGGCGCACATTGCCATCAGCAAGAAAACAAAGAAAATGGGTCTGAAGGGAGAAGCGGACCGCTTCATAGGGACCAAGAAACCGAAACACTTGTACGCCGGCAAGAGGGGCGTCGGAAAGACGGACCGGCGGTAGATAATATGAAAAATATGCTGGAAATACCTTTAAATCATAATAAAATTATACTTAGAATTGTTTGTTTTAATATTTGTACTAGGCAGACTAATTTTTAGGTTTACAAGCTATTTAATTAGAATAGCGGGAACGTAATGTCCTGCACTTTCAGTCCAAATTCAAGACATTCCATATTTAGGTTTCCCGAGTTCGTCTTGCCCAAATGGGGTTATAAAAAAGTAACACATTCTCCTGAGTGACGAATTTTTTATTTTATTGTATATAACAATAAAATAAAAAAAAAATTGCGTCACGCAGTATCCCGCACACAGTAGGATATATAAATGTAAGTGTTGCCAGTTTAGCGACATTGTCACAATAAGCGTGTGGAAAATCACGAAGGGCTTGTCATTGAAAATAAACTGTTTCTAATCTCCTTCGTGTGTTCTCCATACAAAGTGACATTGGCCAAGTGATTGGTGCTGAACTGACACGCTCGAAGCACCATAAATTAAGAACTGAAATGAAACTATTAAGAAAACGAGACTAATTATAATTTTAAGCCACCTCCAGTGACGACTATTGATTCAAAATGGAAAGAATAATATGCAATATTATTTTTTAGTAAGCTTAAACATAAATAATGAAAATAGAGTATTTAAATAAGTATGGTATGGTATGGTTCTTTAAATCTGGTGTTCCGAGCGTGCCATTTAAATAAGTAACTTCCCATGAAGACGTTACCGATGCACAGTTTTGCAGAAGCCGGCGCCGCCAGCTCATGTGTCACAATGACAGTGACAGTGACAGTCAATAATGTTATTTGTTTACAACAATTTGTGACTAATCGAAGGTATCGAAGGTATAAATAAGAAAAATTATGATTCACTAAATCCATTACTTTGCCTTATAATTGAATAAGCTCTTAAATGTGTCAATATATTACAATTATACAATATAAATATAATAAAATATGGCTCTTTTGAAAGGTAAATAATAAATATAATTGAAATACCTATACTTAATAAATACCTATATTTAATAATACTTCAACGTTAAATGTATGTTTGCTGTGAAATTTTTATATATTTTTTGTGATTTAGAGTTTACGACATGGCCACAACGTCAGCAGTTGTATTATAAAGTAACCGGTAATGCAATAAACTTTCAAGTAAAGGCGTCGTGGGATGCGGAAGTAGGCCTCAGCACAAACCCTCACAAATGGAGTGATTATACGGTATTGAGAAATATTATTGATGTATTTTAAGTAAATAAAAGAATAAGTAATTATGTTGGGCAGATATGAAACAACTTTATCTGTTTTTATAATTTATAACTAATCATTAAGGCGAGTCATGTAGTATGGACACAAGTTGTCGAGTACTGGAGATAATAAAATATTAAATATTTTGTATTTTTCGCTCTGCTAATCAGGCAAGGTGTGCCGTTGAGTGTCCTTCACTGAACATGCAATGAAACTCATCAGAGAATGGGAAACAGAGGTGTTGTGGAAAGGAATGAAGTGTCTTAACACTAGCTTCCCAGATTCCCTCTGTCTAATCTGCTATGTGCTACAGTGAGAAGCTAAAATAAATAATAAAATAAAATGAACAACTACTTATACTATAACTTTTGAGAAAATAGCATTAATAAATAAAAAATATATGAGTCAACTTCACTTTATATTCCGCATACGGCAGGGCAGGCAGAGGGAACCTAGTGTTAAAATATTCTATTCCCCATTTCTATAAAATTTTGGAGGCATTGTGTTTTGAGTGACTGGAAACAATGCTACATTTTGCCTCTACACCAGAATGAAGAAATGAAAATATAAATATTTGATTTCCTTGAGTGGGATTAGAATCCACAAGCAGGCTCTAATGACCAATAAATATTTTCTATTGAGTATAATATTTTCTATAGATTTTTGGATAATCTATACTTATAATAAAAGTGTAACAGATTTATTTGGTAGCGTCTTATATCATAATAGAATTAAAATTTATGATTTTTAAAATATTTGCTGGTTTACAGTTGTTTTGCTTAGATATGTTGTTAGATTTCTCAGTTGAAAAGGATTATATAAAATATTATATTGATTATAATTCACAATTTTGTATTATTCTTTTTTAGATTAAACTGAAACATGGAAGTTGTTCTATAGAAAAGGAAGGAGGGGCCGATGTGTCTCAAAATATTCGAAATCTTCTTTCAGGAGAAGAATATAAAGAATTTTGGATTTCATGGAGAAATGATGCTGTGGCTGTCGGCAGACACACTAAGGAATATCTGAGACTAGACGGTGCTACAAAGCATTTGAAATATATTACATTTTATGTGAACAATGACCGAAGTTGGGCAGAATGGAAGTGTTATTGTAAGTTCAATTTTATTTTATTATCTTTTAGTTTCATTCAATTCTGGCAAAAAAACTAATGTTGCACATTCCTTTCTTTATTCTTATTTCTTTGTTCTGCCAAGATAAAACACAGTATTGAGTTCTATGATTCAAAGCACAATTAATTTGGATGAAGGTTGAAGAATGTAGTGTTGACATTAGGTTCTATCTGCCTACCTACCTACCCCTATATGAAATAAATAGTGGAAATACATTTCACCAAAGCCGTTATGGCGCAGGAGCAAAAACGTGCAACGGTTGTGTTAAATTGTGTTTCAATTCAAAATTCGTTGAATGAAATATTGTATATTTTCATTTCTTCATTGTGGTAACAAATAAAAATTGCGGCGTTGAGTTCCGCTACTTCACACGCAAAATACCTCAAGAATTCGTCGGAAAACGGGAAACGGAATAGGGATCTTAGTGGGGAATTAAACTAAGTTCCCATGTTCCCTCTGCCTACTCTGTGACAAAAGTAAAGTTAAGTTTACAAAACATATTTATGATGTCTCCCTAGTGCCAGCAGTAATAATCAACTTGCCGCTAAAGCATTTTCCTGGAGGTGAACCTCACTGGGTGTCGCCTGAAGAACAGGTGCCGGACGACGCCGTGCTCGGGGGCTTTGAGAACGAAGACCTCTACATCATGAGGTAAATATAATAGTAATTAGTAAGGTCACTCTATTATTGAAAAGATATATATTGAAAATAGCAACTGTTGAAGTAGAGCCTTGAGTTAGATAAGTTTACATAAGTAGCAGTGCCAGCTTCAAGTTAAAAGGCTGAGGTCGCATCGTTGAGTTCCGCTTGTTATCTAACATGCAATCTGTTCCTCTGTATGTATCAATCTGTATGTGCGGAATACAACGTGAAGATAGAAAAAACTACATGAAAAGTCAATTTATTAAAGATTATTTCAAAATTATTTTTTAAGAGCGGAACACAGACGGGCCCTCACGCCCGGCAAGTTCACGCCCAGCGTGGGCGTGGGCATGTTGCCGTGGGGGGGCGAGACCCACGAGGGAGTCGATATACAGGTATTGCTACTGATTATAGCACTCTATATAATACTCATTATAATACTAATAATAATATTTGTCTGTCTTTTATATTGTCAATACTTTTATAATTGTACAGCGATTATATTTTACATACACATATTCTGTGTATGTGTCTGTATGGCTGGCTGTGTGTGTGTGTGTGTGTGTAACGCCCCACTAAGATGCTCCATTCCCCATTTTTCGCCTAATTCTTGAGGCATTGCGTGTTGAGTGGTGGGACTCAATGCCGCGCTTTCCTCCATTACCAGAGTGAGAATCGAAGCTTACATTCGCACGATACGGCCGCTACGGCCTCTTAGCTGAAAACACAATCTTTTCTAATGTCTCGTAAATTGGGGCGTGACAGGCTTCTTGTAATAACTGGCAAGTAGTTATTTAAACAATGATATTGTGGGCTACGGTATTACGACGATATTAATGATACGACACTTCATATTCAACTCATTTATTGTATATTTAATTTGGTTATTTATACGCTACAAAACAATAGTAAACATCATTTCACAATTGCATTCGTAGCGAATAAATTCATGGCGCTGATATAGCGTGTTAACAATTGGTCTATAAATAACATTAAGACTTGTGCAATACCTCTACAATATATTGCTATTAGATACTGTGCGGCCACAACTGCACGTGGGCGGGGTCGCGCGGGGGGCGGGTGCCCGCGGGCGCGGTGGCGGGGGGGCGCTCCGAGGACGGGGAGGTGCTGTACGTGGGCCGCGCGCGCAGGGACGGACACCTCATACCCGGGAAGGTAGACTCTATCTTCATACACAATATCAACTATCTATTTATTCCATTTTGTTCAAAGAACATGTAACCTTGTCATTTTTGTAAATTCACGCTGTGTCCCATATATAGCAGGGTAGACAGATGCAATATGGAAAGCTAGTGTTAACACACTCTGTTGCCATTAAGGCACTTTTGTTTTCCCCCATTCATTGCATGTTGAGTGGTGGAACTCAAAGACGCGCTTTATCTATCTTGTTGTTGTGTGTCTCTTTATATATCTTGTTGCTAGATCATGGAAATGAAAATATGTAATATTTCGTTTACTGAGGAAATCGAACCTACAATTCGTCGCGTTGACTGTCTATCAATCCATGCCGGCCTAAAATGTCTAATTGTACATTTTTAATTTTATAAGTAAATACATTTAATCAATTGTAAATCATCTATATAACGAAAATTAAGCCATTACTCTATATTAATCGAAATTGGTTTATCTATCCTGATTAATCGGGGTTTCTACTGAAAATGTACATAACTATATAGTCCTTTTCACTGCGTTTTTTATAGATACAACCCTCACACCATTGCTGCTACATCCCTTACGGAGAACAAGAGATATCCGTGAAGAAATATGAAGTGCTTGTTACTCCCATCAGGGACGAGAGGCCCGTGTACGCGCACCAGAGTGACAGCAACAGTGACAGTTCTGTAGATGTGTATGATCTGTGACTTTTAAAATTAAGTATTATTCAATAACATTTTTTTAACGATTAAATATGTATTGTTAAAATAAAATTTGTATTTTATAATATTCTGTTTGTCCGACAACATGTACAATGTTAATAAACCTATTATGGGGGTGTACTCAATTAAGTTAAATTTAGTTACAAGGTTAGCAAGTGGCAACTGAAATTAATAACTGGACTCTCTTAATAACATAAGTCTAGTTCTAAGTAATATCTAAAAAAAAAGAAATGTATAAGGTGACAAAAGGTACGGACCATAAATCTGTAGTGTAAGCAAGAATTAAATAAAAAAAAACTATTATGGGCTCTAGTAGACGTGTTACGTGTATATAATAAAATTCCGCAATGTATTCTTAATCCTTAAATGCATGAAACTTTTTTAAAACATGCAATAAATATATATGATAGGTTACCAGGTCTAGATAAAGAGAAAAATAATTTAAAAAAATTAGTGAAATATAATAATGTTTATTTTTTCAAAAAATATGATGTATCGATTTCGATACATTATGCATTTAGGTTACTTTTATAGACTTGTAATAGTATTCAAGAAACAGAATACTCTTCTAAAAATCAGCACAGTTATGAAATAAACTACAACAGTTTTTACTTTTTTTTAACATAGATACACTTTACACTTACTACAATATATTATACTTAATAAATCGCATCCAGGTATTATGCATCACTTCCTACTGTCCCCTCTTTTCTGGTCATGACCAAAACCATCAAGACGAAGTTCTCTTGGAGGTTTTTGCTGACAAATCACTCCCTCTCGTATTTTTTGGCTCTTGGAGTATCTTCAATACTGGCCGGACGACTTCTAGTAGGAGGAGAGAATTTACACAGTGTATCTGCCAGTTCGGCTCGGAAATCTGCAAGTTTCAATATATTCTTGGGGCTTTCACCTTTTTCCGTGGCAACCTTCTTGTAAAGTACCCAGGCGTTTATTACAGAGAGATCCAGTAGATGGTAAAAAATTCTCATATACCACTTGCGGCTTTTCATCCTGATTCGGTACCTACCCAAATATGAGTCCATTAGGTCAACTCTTCCCATGTGTGCGTTATATTCCTTTACCAAGTTGGGACAAGCAATGGTTACTTTTTTCTTTTCCTTTTTATCATACCTTTGAATTTGACCCACAGGGCTTACCCCCACATAAGTAGAAGCTAGGGTGACTGGTTTATTATCCATCCAGGCTACTGCTGTTATATCTACGCCATTTACACTAGTCCTATTCACTTCATAGGTTCCACGAGCCTGCTTCAATAATTGTTCCTTGGTCATTAGTTTGCATTCTTTTCCGAGTCTATTCCTCTGAACAGTACCTAAGGTGTGAATTTCTTCCCCTGCTAAATACGCCATAAGTGGGATAGAAGTATAATAGTTGTCAAAATGAACTATGTAATTTTGACGTCTTGGAATAATTCTCGCTAATTTGATGACTGTCTGAGCAATTGGTCCTAGATCGGGCTCACCTGGCAATGTATCTGAGTCCGCCTTGCCAGAGTAGATCATAAATCTGTAAGCATATCCGTGCAGGCTACACATCACGAAGAGTTTGAACCCCCATTTATTTATTTATTTAGCATATATTGTTTCATGTCCTATCTTCGTGGCGCACATCTGTACTTGTAGATAGGCCTTGCGTGATGTCAATGATAACCTCGTCTACTTCGACGCCATTTTCAATGTTCCCTTCTAACTCAGCTTCCAAAGCGTCACGAGTAGGGTAATAATCTAGATCATCATAATCAGATTCCTCTCCATCTGAAGACAGTTCACCATTTTCTAGCTGCCGCAGGTATTTCTCGATTTCCCTTGAATCCATGACTAGATAAATAAAAACAACTATGCACCACACCATAGATAGCCCAACTCCAGAAAAAATGAGCAAAGCAAAGCAAATAAATAGTTTATAAATATTTTTACAAAATAATTTATAGTATTAGGAAATAACAATTTTACTCACCGTTATTGCATAATGTATCAATTTCGATACAAAGAAAAATCTTGCCAAAAGTGTCAATTTTTGTAAAAATATTTTAGATATAGTAAAAGGAGAGCACGATTGAAATACATACCTTGTCGGTAATATTTTTCAAACACAGTAGTTTTAAAAATATTCACGAAGAAAGCTGATCGAAGTTATTGACTTTGTATCAAAATCGTAAATGTACTAGTACACACCAAAATACTTTCATATTCGTAAATTTGGCGGGACGAATGACATGCTGTCACTATTTTATTTTTTATTGTATGTCTGTCGATGGTTTTTGTTGACACGAATAATTATTTCCATGTAAAAAAACATGATAACTTTAAAGAAACACAGAGTATCGATTTCGATATAAGATGCATTTAAGGGTTAATTGTCTTCAGAGTGAAACAAAGTGAATTGGAAGTGAAAGCAGGTGACTTAAATGTGAATTGCCTGCTGTATGCAGGTGGAAATAATGGTTTAAGTTTGAATGAGAATAAGACAAAGGTATTTGAAAGAAATAAAGGAAGGAAGAAATGCAATATCACGGCGAATGGTAAGATATTAGAACAAGTGAATGAAGAGGTATATTTGGGAAATATGTTCAGTAGAGAATGGATGTAGAAAGGCTTATTGCTGCCGGTAACAGCGCACCCACCGTCCTCCAATCAATTTGTATGATTCAATTATGCGTTGCACGTATATTTATATATGTATCCCAATATTATTTTACACTTAAAACTTCACTCTTTAAGAAAACAATTAAAATAGCTAAAGCATTGTAAACAATTCAACACAATACGACCGACGCCATCACTCGAGACGCCCCCTTTTTTTCGCTTACCTTGTTATTATTTATTTTTAATAAAATCTAAAAATGTTATAGAATAAGTATATGTTTAAACCACAGATAAGTTACATGTTACAAAACGTCAGCACAGCTGCGCGTTTGGCCGTACACAATGCACATGCAGTGTTGACACCGACGCTGTTATACGGCAGCGAGATGTGGGCATTACAGAAGAGGAATAAACGAAAATTGAATGCTGTAGAGATGCGATCTCTTTGTAATTTAATAAACAACAAAAATAATATAGGTAATATCAAAACTTTTACTGCAGTTTTATTTCTTTAATTTATTTTGATTCTTGGATATATTATACTTAACAACTAATCTAAGTTATCAATAAAAAAACACCCACCTATAGTTCAACTTTTGGGCCAATTGTACTTAAAAATTTAACTTTAAAAATGTTATTAAACTCTGTTGAGAGTAAATTAAAAACTTTACAATATAGCTGATTCGGATCTAATCCGGTTATTTCTAAGTTTGCAATTTTTTCACTCACTCTATTATTAAAAAGATTAGTTTTATTTTCAGTAATTGGTCTATTGATATTTGTTTACGTTCTGCGACTTTTATCTATTACCGAAAACATTGGACCACAATGATCCGAGCTCACAATGACAAAAAACATTATCTATACAAGTAGCGGACGTATTCGTTATACGAGTTGGTTCAGAGAAAATATTAAACAAATTAAAAGATTTAAATAAGTTTAGAAGACGAAGGCTTAATGATCTCACCTGTATTATATCTATATTAAAGTCTCCACATACGATTAAAAATTTACTATTCGAACCCAAATTATTCAGAACATCCTCCATTTTTTCTTCACACACAAACTCACACATATATATATATATATATATATATATATATATATATATATATATATATAAATAATTACTCATACACAACACATACTCACACACACTGCTGTATTTCCTTTCAATCCACCACCTTAGGATACCGTAGGTATTATGTACAATAACGAGCTGGTGTCCGATATGGGAGTTGCGAGATACTCCCAACACAAGTGCACTAGCGGCGTTAGGGTAGAGCGAGCCTGGGCGACCGCCCAGGGGCGCCGGGCGCCCGTTTAGGGCGCTTTGCGCAAAGATGTCTTAAAATGGTCTAAGATTTAAAAAAAAAAAACGAAGTCACCGTTGTCTTTGATATCTAAAAACAAAAAATTAAAATCATCGTCATTGAAATATTTATCAACTGAAAATAAATTGCAGAAAACATAGACTTTGAATGCCTAATAAAAGAGTTCGCAGATAGAAAGGCTAGAAGAAGTGAAATTTTATTAGTTTTTGTCATTTTTTTTTAAATACATGATTATTTCGTTGTACTCATTCCCTGTTTTGTATATTATTGAAATGTAGTTAGGGGGCGCCGGGCGCCGGTAGTGCTAAAACCGGCCCTGCACAAATGTCTTCTGACCACTTACCGGGAGTTCTCAGTGTAATCATTTGTATGTGATATTTCGAAATAAAGATTATTATTTATTTAAATACTTCAAAAGTACCTGAGGGGGGTCGATACACGCGTACTATAATATGTCTATTGAATTCAACGCAGGACAATTCAATGGAGCGTTCGTCAGAGAGAGCTACTATATCTGGTCGCGATTTACAACGTATATCATTTCTTACTAATATAAGCGAACTGCCGCGGATGGCCTTCTCTCTAACGAACGAACTTGACAATTTATAATTTTCAATATTTACTGTATTACATTTCGAGATCCAGTGCTCAGTTATACACATCATATGTATATTAAATTTTTTTAGAAACAATTCTAGTTCCAAAACAAAATTGATAATAACATACTCTTTTAATGCAGAAAAATTAGAATACGATGCTGAATAGAACTAATCCATATAGCAAGTAGTGTTGTGTTGTGTCCGATAGAAGGACTTATCGATAGTTCAAAAGGGTACAATACTATAGGACAAATGAAATACTATCGATACTATTGTACCCTTTTGACAATCGATAGTTTTGATACTATCGACCGCATTGGCTTTTTTAGATACTAGTTGCATGTGCTGTTTAACAGTCGTGGACAGAGGCAGAATGAACAAGAAAATGAAACAAGATTGCAGTAACAGAAATGTAAACGAATAAACTCGAGCGACCTTTTATTTTCATATTTCTAATCTTATCGCTTATTTAATTCATCAATTATTTTTGAACATTTACTTACGAAGACGAAAACAGTAAGGACTCAGAATAATATTAAAACATGCTTCGGGGTTTTTATTTAAGCTTAGTACTTAAATGAAAAAAACTCCGAACGTTTTAAATAATTTTATTATACAACGGACATGGATAATGTTTTGAAAATATTGCGTAACCCCTTCAGTAGTGCTCTTTTTATTTTAGTATTTCTATAACCTATCTCAATAG